>NC_090444.1:1747567710-1747875924 GCF_031143425.1 Pleurodeles waltl
TTTTGGCAACTGTTTCCATCTCATAATATCTGCCTTTTTGTCTGTCCAGGTTTTGGTTGGAGTAGGAGGATGCAGGTGTGCATTGAAGTGTGCCTTGGGTGTCTTAGCCTCCACAATGATTCTGCACACTTTTTAATGACAGCTTTCTTAATAAGTATAATTTGCTGGTGTTTGTATAAGAAAGGCAATTGTGCATGATATAAAATCACACGTGGTTTTATCGCATGTGGTAATATGTTTTTTGCTGTTAGAACATGTGTTTAAAACTGTTCTGGATTAAAGTATGCAGAAATACCTATACTGTGCAATTCAGGTTGTAGGTATAATCGTGTTCTTTCATGATGTTTTACCATGCAGTATCAGTATTTGTTGATGTTTATAAAGTTTTACTTGGGAGTCAGGAGTTAGTTGGGAAATATTTGAAAGTGCAGTTTTAAAAAGGGTCTGATTTGAACTGATCATGTTTTTGGAATCCTTTATATATCATTGCCAGTGCGAGAGGCTACCCTCAAAACAAACAGCGTTGGAGCAGAGTTCAATGAACGCATGACAGTCACTGTCATATGCAGAAATGAGTGTAGTGTCTCGAAGGAGACATGGATAACTTTTATTATTGTACTCAGGAGATTCTACTATCACTGATAAGACAGAAAAGGGAAGAAAAGTCAGCAGGGGCTGAGACCAGTTGTGCAGCATCGGAAGGACTGTTTCCACAATCCACATCCAGGCCCAGGACCTTCAAAACCCCACATGGAATGTGGTGCTCTGTTGAGCACGTGCTGTGAAAGCTTTACATTCTACCTTGAATATGAGTGGCTGACTGCCTTTAGTTGGCATTGGACTCTGTCATTTTGTAAATGGGATGCTCCACAAGTAATAGCAGTCTTCTGGCTTTACAAGAAACTACCCTTGAACTTACATTAGCGATTTCAACCCAGTTGCATTCATCAATGTGAAATAATTGCTCCATCTGCTAAAGTTGCACCAAGCTGTCAAGTATGCTCAGTAGGATGGGTCATCTATTCCGGCAGGAAAAGATGTCAGTATGAAACTGGGTGACTGGTTGAGGGATGGAAGCCGCACTCAGACGACAACCACAATCCTTGTCAGAGTGAAGCACAAAAGTCATTAAATTTACCTGTGCTTAACCGCTTGGTAGCTTGGCACAAAAGCACTCAGGCTGATCGTGGGAGCACTGTGTACTTTGCGCAAGAAAATGCCACTTTTCTGAAAGTTGCATTTTCAAAACAACCTAAAATTCGATTTTATCATTTAAGTTGGTTTATAATTACAATGTGTGAATACATTTTCTCTATTGCCTTCCAATCTGAAGTGGCACTTACTTACATAAGTGTTAGCCTGATGGAGTCATAGGCCTTACTACAGTGAAAAATGACTTTAGGAGTTTTTCACTGTCGGGACATGTAAACCTTAAACACACAGACCCTATTTTTTAAATACCATGCACCCTGGCCAGTGAGCCTTTAGGGGATTTACCCTAGGGTGTCATGTAAACATTAGAATGGAAGGTGTAGGCCTGGCAAAAGTGCTTATTTTACCAGGTTGAAAGGCAGTTTAAAACTGCACCACAAGCTGCACTGGCAGGCCTGAGACGTGTTTTACGAGGCTACTTTAGTGGGCGGCACAATGATTTCTGCAACCCACTAGTGGAATTTAATTTACAGGCCCTGGATACAGGGTGGCAGCAATGGAGTGAAGGCAGAAAGTTTTGGGGAAATACCACAACAAGGAAGTCTGCTTTAATAATGTCTATATACACTTTACTTGTCAACATTTTACTTTGCTTACCACTGGAGGAATGTGAATCCAGGGTTGACAGGGACGAGCAAGATCTAATGACAATGAGCAATGCCATTTCAGGATATTTTGTTACCCTACTTTAGGGACATATGTGACCTTCTTCTCCATGTTTTTATGTGCACTACTCAAAACGTGCTATAGAACATTGTTGGGCCACATATAGCTGCCTGCGGCATCCCTGATCAAAAGGTGATGAGGCATTCACTTACGTAACCAATATATAGAAACAGCATGGACAACAGACACTGGAAAGCAATGCACAAATACTTTCCAGAGGGTAAGGCCAACACTCCTTGACAGGCCTGTACTGAAACTGCTCCAGTGAGAACATGACTAAAGAATGAAGAGGCAAGAGGTCCACCTGTGCCTAGGCCTGCCTCAGAAAATTTAGCAATGGCTCAAAGACCAGTAGGTGGACCTGCTCTGGGAGGGTCTGCCCTAGAACATCTTTGCTGGTGTGCTGCTGAAAGGAGAGACTCAGTGTGCCATGCTATAGGGAGCTTGGGGTATGTGGGTGATTGTGATTATAGTTTCCAGCTAATCCTCTTGCCAACTGATCTAACAATAGGAACGCAGGAATCCTTGGTTTGAAACAAACACACAAGAATTGATCAAAATAGGTAAAGCTAGTTGCACACCTAATCCTCTTCCCTGAAAGACAGCAACCTCAAGATGTGCCTGTGCAAAACGTGTTTCTGCCCGCATTGTAACCACCTTTGGTCTAAGTAAAATGCAAATATATATAACTGACGTAAAAGAAAGTGTTTCCAAACATAATTGTTTGCATGGTTGTTCTACATACACATCTATTATTTGTAATGTGTCACTGATTGAAAAAAGTAAGGTAAGAGAAGTGCCATAGAAAATATTTAGGGATGTCAGGAGACTCTGGCTGGAAACAAAAATGTGTGTAGCCTCCCTTTGCAAATTACAGACCTTGTAAATACAGACTGTATGGGATTCTGTATTTACTGGGTGCAGAATTTACCCCAGGCTCCTCTTTATGTACTCTGGAATGGGGATTAAGGTGCTAATTTTGCATGCTAGCCTCCATTTTTCTATTGCAAGGTGCTCATATCAACTATTTGCCTGCCAAATCTAGACCCATTTCTGCCCTGGTCAAAATCAACCAGTTTATTACCCTCAGGATGCATGGACGTCAATTCACCAAAATGCCAGGGGTAGCAGAACTGACATCACACGCCCTTTGATCGCTACTTTCATTCACACACACACACACTTACACACACACACACTTACACATACATACAAATTAACACCTACATGCACTCATATAAACACATTCGCACCACACAATATACACATAAAATAACTTTTTACTTACCTCATTTGCCAGGGAATGGTATATTACGGCTAATTTTACTCAATTTTTATTACACAAATAGGGAACACTATATTATTATTTCCCATTACTTTAATACACAATTGACAGACAACAGAGGGGCGCCCCAACTGACCTCCGTTAGGACGAGCTGCCCCTGTGTTCCTGGCACTGAATTTGTCACCTCTGATGACAGGGGTCGCAAAGGGCAACCTAATAAATGACGTCCATGTCAGGATGTGCACCAGGCACTGAAATACCAAGTGGGGAGCTCATGGGAGCTTCATTCAGGCTCAGAATTTTCGCACCAAAAGGGATCGAATCCTCTGTCCACTTTCCGCAGTCTTGAGACATTTCTCACTGTACCACCCGAGTTCGATGTTGTTAGTTAGCTGGGATCAGACACATACATTAAAACAAAAGGCAATCTTTACAATGTGAATTAAAATTGAACTTTAAAAAAGCATAATTTATTTCGCACCCTCATATTTTCTTCTAAGTGTTTATGGTATGTACTATTTTTACTCTCCCCTGTATTATTGGTCTGGTCTAAGGAAGTATGTTGGAATATTGATCGCTTTTTTTCTAAGATGAGCCTGTAAACGAATAAAGACCTTGATCAGTTCCTTCATTATGGATATGTCTTTGATCTAATATCTAACAATGGTGATGAAGTCCTGAATTGTAGGGGGCTCCATTTGTCTACCCCTTCATGTTGACTCTTCACTGCTGCCCTATTATATTACGATGTTGTACATCTTGTGTTATGAAAGACACTTCAGCACAGAAGAAGATCCCTCTGCTAGGTATGGTTTCAGGACAGGGCTGGATCACCGTGTGCAGTGTTGTTTCTTGTGCAGAGATGCTACTCAAGATAAGATACTTACAACTGTAGGTGTGTCCAGCGTCAGCCTCTCAAAACGGTTCCATCACCTTTAGCCTCTCCCTGTGTTGGAAGAGAAGGGATCCTCTCTAGGGAGTGGTTTGGATACTCTGATGAAGAGGGTGGATCCACTGTGCCACAGGATCAGTTCCCTGAGCAAAGACACAAACCTGCAGGCAGAAAAGTAAGTGCCTTCTGTATCAGACTTTCATCTGGGCGACTCTTACTGTATCTACTCCCTGTTAGAAATGGGGTCTTTGGGTGGTAGTCAGGTTACCCCCTGTCTAAGCAAGGGCCCTCACTCTAGTCAGGGTAAGTCACACACAATCCAAAATATCCAAAATATCCTGTGCACACCCTCTGGTAGCTTGGCACTGAGCAGTCAGGCTTAACTTAGAAGGTAATGTGTAAAGTACTTGTGTAATAAATCTTGCAATAACACAGTATACCACCACAAAAATACACCACACAGTGTTTAGAAAAATATATAATATTTATCTGGTTAAATGCAGGTCAAAACGATTAAGAATTGATAAGTACACTTTGAGTTATCACTGTAGGAAATGATAAAATAAGTCTTTAGTCTTTAAAAAGCACAAAGTACCTGGTTTGCATTCAAATTCTCCTCAAGGAGCCGCAGAAAACGGGGAGGTGTGTGTCGTTTTTTCTGGTGCACACCAAAAATGTGTCATTGAGTTTTCACGCAGGGCATGCTTTGCCTCGATTTCTGGCACATAGAGTGGGATCCTCTTTGGGTTGTGGGTTTTTTGGATGATGGGGAGAAATCGCGGGCGTGCAAGATGAAGTCACAGGGGCTGCGTCGATCCAGTGGGCGTTGCATGGAAATGTCTGTCGCACAGCAGGTGCTGCGTTGATTGTTCTTGCAGGAAGTCGGGCTGCGTTGTTCCCGTTCGGCTTTGCGTTGATCCAGTGGGCCGTGCGTTGAAGTTCCAGTCACAATGCTGGTGCTGCGTCGATCTCCTCTCGGGGAGCTGGGCTGCGTCCTTCCGGTTACGCGTGCAGTGATTTTCTTACCGCGATGCAGGCTGTGCATCGTTTCTTGCAGGCTCTGTGTCAATTTTCACTGCACAAGGAGTTCTTTTGCAGAGATTCAGTCTTTTTGGTCGTAATACTTCAAGGAACAGGAGGCAAGCTCTATCTAAGTCCTTGGAGAGCACTTCTCAGCAGAGCCAGATGGCAGCAGGGCAGCAGGGCAACAGCAGGGCAGCATTCCTTTGCAGAAAAGCAGTCAGGTGAGTCCTTTGGGCAGCCAGGCAGTTCCTCTTGGCAGGTTGCAGATTCTGGTTCAGGGATTCTTCTCCAGCGATATCTTGTCCAGAAGTGCCCTGTTTAAATACCCAAATGTGCCTTTGAAGTGGGGGAGACTTCAACGAGTGGGCTTAGAAGTGCACCAGGTCCCCTTTCAGTTCCATCCTGTCTGCCAGGGTCCCAGTATGGGGTTTGGCAGTCCATTGTGTGAGGTCAGGCCACTGTCCTTTCAAATGTAAGTGTCAGGCCCTCCACCCTCCCAGCCCAGGAAGACCCATTCAGTATGCAGATGTGTGCGGGTGTGACTGAGCATCCTGTGTTTGGGGCTGTCTGAGTGAAATGCACAAGGGAGCTGTGAAGTAACCAATCCAGACGTGGATTGTAAGGCACAGAAGGATTTAAGTGCAGAGAAATGCTCACTTTCTAAAAGTGGCATTTCTAAAATAGTAATATTAAATCCAACTTCACCAGTCAGCAGGATTTTGTATTACCATTCTGGCCATACTAAATATGGCATTGTTACTCCTTTCAGATAATAATCTACCACTCAAACAGTATATGAGGGTAGCCCTAATGTTAGCCTATGTAAGGAGCAGGCCTCACAGCAGGGTAAAAACTAATTTAGGAGTTTTACACTACCAGTACATATAAACTGCCCAGGTACATTTAAATGCCAAGTTGAAGTGGCAGTGAAACTGCACACACAGGCCTTGCAATGGCAGGCCTCAGGCATGGTTAGGGGGCTACGTATGTAGGTGGCACAACCAGTGCTGCAGCCCACTAGTAGCACATGTAGTGCACTTGACTAGGGACTTTTAAGTAAATTAAATAAGCCAATTGGGAATGAGCCAATGTCACCATGTTTTAAGGAGGGAGCACATGCACTTTAGCACTGATTAGCAGTGGTAAAGTGTGCAGAGTCCTAAAGCCAGCATAAATTAGGTCAGAAAAAGAGAAAGAGGAAGGCAAAAAGTTTGGGGGTGACTCTGAAGAAAGGCCATTTCCAACACTCCCCAAGTCGGAAGAGAAAAGATCCTCTCTGGGAAGTGTGTGTTGCTTCTTGATGACGGCTGACAAAATCTTACACACTACAAAATAATTATTATATTTTTTCACACTCTGACAAATGTTTAACCGTTCAAGTGAGCACACTGGTATAAGTAGGTAATTTTTCTTTATAATGGCTGTGGGACCTCGCCTTTTCTGCAGGGTTATTCCCAAACTTTTTGCCATTGCCTTCCACTTTTTGCTGAATTCATTTTTGTTAGCCTAGGACCCTGCACACTTTACCACTGCTAACCAGTGCTAAGGTGCTTGTGCTTTGCCTTAAAATGTGGTAGAATTGGCTTATACCCATTGGCATATTTAGCTTACCTATACCTCCCTAGTAAAGTGGCATTACAGGTGCCCAGGGAAATGCTACTTGTGGGCCTGAAGCACTGGTTGTGGCACACACATAAGTAGCACTTTAAACATGCCTCAGGCCTGCCATTGCAGATACTGTGTGTGCAGTGTAAGCTGCCAATTGAACCTGGCAAAAAACCCTTTGCCATGCCCAAACCTTCTCTTTTGGTACAAATAAGCCATCTTTAGAATAGGCCCCGGAGAGCCCATAAGGCAGGGTGCAATGTATTTAAAAAGTCGGACATGCACTTTTACATTTTACATGTCCTTGTAGTGAAAAATTCTCACAATCTTTTTTCATTACTGCGAGGTCTATCTCTACCGTAGGATAACCCTGGAGTTGTCTTATTATATTTTATGTGTCATTTCCAAATGGGAAGAGATCGCCTGTTCATGTTTGGTATCAGTTGAATCCTAATTTAAAATCCTAATTTTTGGTGAATTCATATTTTAAATTACAATCCTGAAAATGACACTTTTAGAAAGTTGGCATTTTCTTGCTTTGCTATTTGGTGCCTGAAGCCTGTCTCTGGGTCACAGGACTGGGTGTGGGTGACAGTTGGGCTTTGTGTATTCATCTTAGACAGCAACACACAATGGGAGCATGGGTGTGACTTGATGAGCCATCACTGGCTGCATGGGAGGGGGGAGCTCGGCACAACCCATTTACACCTGAATAGGCTATGTCCTTGTTAGTGCGTCTGATCTTAATACGTAAACTTACAAGAGGACGCAAATAGGTTGATGAACCTTTTGACTTGCAATTAAGATGTTCCCACCATAACTCCAGTACAAGCAGATCAATAATCAATAACTGATCAATAACATCAATGATCAATGACAATCAATAACATTAGTAATCAATTGGAGTCAGTAATTATCACACACCATAACCTTTCAGTCACGAACAACCACATCTTTAGTAAAAGTAAGAATATTTATTTCCCTATATTAACAATGCTAATGTCATGTAAAATAATCTCAAAATCAAATAATACACATACAGAAACATCACTGGCTGTCCAAAGCAGCGAAAGAAGCGCAATCTAATCAAAGATTGAGCCACTTTACATTCTAAAGTTACAGTGTAATTGATTAACAAGAACTATGCGCAAACTATATCACATATATTTATTCAGCAAAGAAAATATATCAAAAGTTACTCCATATGGTGAACTTCATTAGTGAGGAATCCTTATCTAACACCAGATTAGCATCAGCATGTTGGGCTTCATGCAAAATAATTTAGTAAACCCAAATTTGGAAAACATTTAACTATGGCTCTATCAAAATAGTGTGGTTGGTACCTAGAAAGAAAAAGCAAACAGTCTTAAGAAACACGTCAGTCATAATATACCTCTCCTCCAGTGGATCGGCAAGCTAAGATAGTCTCCGTCATCAGGACGTCAGTTCGGTCAGCAAGGCATCAGGATTCAGCATCAAAGTTCAGAAAATGCGAAGTCTTTAAGTGGTAGGTTTAAGCATGTCTCTTGCCAAGACGCTCAAGAAGGTAACGGCAGTGGCAAAGGCAAAGGCGCAATGGCAACTTCTTCTCAGTGCAGTCCGGCTAAGTTAGATTTCCTAAAACTACTTTCCAAGTCCCTATTGATCAAGGGATCGCATGTTCACACTTTGTCCAATAAAACTAAAACATCAAATCTGTACTTTCTACTAGTACTCGGTTCGCATGTCGCTGATTGGATCCTCTTGTAATGTCCTCATCATCCGGCTCATCAGGTAACAATATTGTTGCAGCTTATACTCCAGTCAGTGTCTCCATTGTTCTTCTCCTGAGAAAGTCAGTCTTACACACATTACACTGATATTGTTAAGTTTAGTTAGAACAGCAACTTCTAGCAATCGGTTCTCATGAGAAAAGACTTTTAGCTACATGCACAGTTGGGCAGCACAGTGGAAATTCACAGTTTAATTCCTTAAGCAAACATTTTATTAATTGGTTTAGAAATACAGCTTGACATGAGGCTGTGCAACTAGGCCAGGACCTCAGCTACGTTAAGGCCTACAATTATTTAAGCTAATCCATAATGCATAACCCTTAATATGATGTATTACTACATTAATCAAACATAAGCTCCATATTTCATATTAATAAACCATTAATAAGTATACTTCCTGAAAATTGGCGGCCACTCACGTGGACACATTTTCAAATGCCTACATTATTTTCCTCTATATTATTTCCAAATCCATTACTCAGAATACATGAATATTCATTAATATTTTTATTAAAACACCTGCTTTAGCAATCCCTCCTCTGATGGCTAAATATGTCATCACTCTAAACAATCACCCACAAATTTTTGCATCAGCTAAAATTCTGTCATTTCAATCCCTGCAAATCCTTGCTCCCTTTTCGAATTTTCCCTAAAAAAAATTCTCTTTTCTTTTCTTCCCTTCTCTGATCATTCCTTGACCTTTTCAATTGTATTCTTTTACACAATTTACATATTCCCCATATTCCAACTAGGCAAACCATGACAATTGATATCCCCTGCATAATTTTCAATAAGATTCCTTTCCCAATGTTGCTGACACTGAAGCAAAACCTCTACCAACTTTTTCCCAAACACCTCGTTCTTTCAATTCTTTCACATCAGCACTTTCATTAGTCAGGTTAGTAAGTAAGCCTCTAATTTCTTTACTATTATCAGAAATGAATGAACAACAATGCCTAGAATTAAGCATCCTAAAAACTCTGCCATCTTTTGCTAAAAGAATGTCTAATGCAAGGCGATTCTGAAGAGTCATAGCTCTTTCAGCATTTAATTCAGTATCTATCAGGAGTATGGCGCCTGAAAAATTTGTTAGCATGTTATCCACAATAGTAGATAACTTTCAAATCTTTATCAAATTCAGAACAACTCCCACTGAATTAATTATTGCTCCAAATATATCTCCAACTATACCAGAAGGAGACTCTCTCCTTTGTCTCATATAATGTAATTCAGTCACTTTTGGAAACTTCTTCAAGTTATCCATTTGAAAAAACTTTGGGAAAACTATTCCCAAATAACACGTCCCGTACCATCCTCTTGGAAAATGGTAATAGGCATAAGGACCACAGATGTAATATATCCCAGGATTCGCCGGATCATGTCCATTCAACATAAATGTCAATTTACTCTGAAACAAAAACACAGGTCTACATTCACTCGTTCCCACAAATAAAGTGTCAGTGCGTGATTTAGGCCTATATATACAAAGTTTCCCTACGTGTTGTGCATCTAAGGCTAATTTCCCTTGTGTTTTAATTGTACCATAAGCATAATCATTCTTGTAAGTCCTCTTTTCTAATCCTTTTTCTAACTTCTCCTTCAATGCCTTTCTCCTGTCATCTGTGTGAATTAAGAGGCTCTTCTCTAAAGATGTAAGCAAGCATGTTAGATTGTTCCTGTGAGCATAAGCTGTACCAAAGATTAATGTATGTTCAAAGAAACCTCTAACTAATACTATGTCATTATCCTTAGCTACTCTACTGAAATACCTAATTATAGGGAAAAGTGAAAACACAACATCATAGTTGGAGTAGAAGTACTGAATGTACTCCTGGTTATAGAATCTTGTTAGTAACAGACTACAACTTATCCCATAAGTTAATGGAAAACTATGATAAGTAACTCCTTCTTCCACCGATGAAGGAATCTGTGTATACACATAACAACAATTCCTCACATCCATCATCTCAACATTCTCACTCAGCAAGTGATAGAAGACATTAGAAGAAAGTTCCCCATGCGCATTAGTACTCTCATGCAAATACTTCTCATCTAACCTAAACTTCTCTATTGCTGTTAGTGCAGTAGTAGTTTCAAAAGCAGAAGTATGGTTGGCTTCACTCTTATAAAGAACAGTCATTCCCACAATCAATACCACAAACAATATCCCACATACAATCGCCAAACTAATACTCATGTGTTTACAGCACCTACTTTCCTTACCCTCCTGGCTAATGTCACTCATGATCTGTAAAGAATCAGAAAGCAGAAGAGAAATTTAGAAAAAGCAGCAAATCAAAACAAAATCTTCTTTCAGCAGTTATTTACAGCTCTCAGTCTTGCTTCCAGGATCCTTTGTCAAAATCGGTAAGCAGCTTGTCAAAATCAGATTTCAAAAGTCAAATCAGGTTATCAAACTCTTTTCAAGTTACCTTCAACAGTCTTTTTTTCTAAATTTTTCTCAGATTGTTCTAACATTTCAGTTCATCAGCTTCCTTCAAGTGCCAAAATATTGGCCTGGAATGTCTCGATCAAAACAAAAAGACAAAAATTGTTGCTGTCATTCACTTGTAGTTGCATACGCCCATTCAGGACCTGCGTGTCTTTGACTTGCTATTCTCTTTCTTTTCAACTTTCGATCACCATTCATTTCTCCGTCACTTAGATCTCTCCTTATTGTATCTACTTCTTCTGCAATTGTTGTTTCAACAACCACTTCCTTTCTCTTTGTTTGTGACTCTGGCCACTTATCTCCTTTCATTGTGCCCTTGGTCAATGTCCTTTTCAGTGTTGAACTCAAAACATCTCCTTGTTCTATGGTGTTTTCTTTTGACGGACCTGCAACTGGTTCAGGAGGAATCAGATCACAGTGACTTTGATCCGCCTCAACTCCTTCCCCCTGGGGGTCTGGCAATTGCTCTGTTTGTCTCTCAAAATCATCTGCTTCCGGGAAAGCCTTTCTCTGACTAATCTCTCCTGCTGCCTCAATTGAGATAGGCTCTCCATCACCCTCCTGGATATCTTCTCCTTCGTCTCTCACAGGAGTGACTGAACCGCTCTCAACGGGCTCAGATCCGGTTTCAGTTCCCCTTTGTTCTCCTTCCGGCCCTAAGACTTGTTCTGCTGTTGTTGGTACTTTCAACAACTCGGCTATCTCATCAGTCGGGCATTTCACTTTCTTCATGTTACTGGCATGGATCCAGTTTGGAACTCCAGCGCACTTTACAGATGTGGTAGTCATCATTTCTCTGGATGTCTTTCTTGGTCCCTTCTCAATCTGGTGACCCAAGTGTTTCACTTCTTTCTGACAGTATTGCAATTTAAGCGAGCACACTTTATGACCATTCTTTTCCAAATGGTTCAGTAAGGCAATCGTGTCATACTTGCACTCGTCCCTTGTTTTGGATGCAATCAGCAAATCCTCAATGTACTGTACCAAGGTCGATTGGAAAGGCAATTCCAACAACTCCAAATTCTTTTTCAAAATCTGATTGAATATGGAAGGTGACTCTGAAAACCCTTGAGGAATTCAACACCAACAATAAACTCGGTACAGGAATTTGAAACAAAAAATAAATTGGCTATCCTCCTGAAGAGGCACATAAAAGAAGGCTTGCGACAAGTCAATGATAGTGAACCACTCAGCATCACATCGAATCTGAAACATTATCACAGCTAGATTTGGTACCATGGGACAACATTTGACCACAATGTCATTTACTTTTCTCAGCTCCTGGACAATTCGAACTTTCCCACAGGGCTTTTTCAGACCCATTATCGGTGAATTACATGGGCTGCTCAACACTTCCTTCAAAACTCCTCGTTTTAAAAATTCTGCAATTATTTGGGTAACCTTTATAAGAACATCTTGTGGCATGTGGTACTGGGGAATTTGAGGGAAAACAGCATTCGGCTTTACAGTGACTTTACCTGGCTCAACTCCCTTTATCAGACCTATCTCTTTTCCTGTCAGTTCCCACAGCTTCTCCTTAGCCGTTCCCAGCAAGTCAGGATGAAGCTCCTTGTTGGAAAATGGGTTATTGGTAAGGGCAGGTAGGTACCTACACTTAGCAATAGGCCACTAACCTCCACTTAGGTCCAGTTAGGTCTCAGTAAATTAAACCCAGCTCAACCCTTGGTAGCTTGGCAATAAGCGATAAGGCTTAACTTAGGAGACAGAATGTAAAGCATTCAAATATCACAAAACAGTAATTAAATAAAACACAGGAAACAGTTTAAAAATCAAAGACCACTTTATAAAAATAGATTCTATTTTTATCTTTAAAATGACACAAAAACGAATAAAATCGGATAAGGGGAACCGGAGATATGATTTTTGTAAGAATTATTGCTTTCTAGCGCATAGAAACAAAAAGCGCCAATCTGGTCATCTGGTCGCACCTCGACCAGGACAAAGTCAAAGTTTAACGCCGACCGCGATGGAGCCCGGCTCGGCTACAACCCGCGGGAGGCCTCTGTCAAAAGTTTACCTTAGGACTTAGTCGTTTTTATGAAGATTTTCTTTAGCGGGAAGAACCTGCCAGTCCAATCCGACCTCCTGGAACTCTTCCTCGGATACTCGTTGCCGGAGCCCTCTGTGTAGATTTCTACCTTTGGACATAGTCGTTTTTTTGAGGTGAAAATCCTTCGACCGGGGCAAACCTGGATCTTGATCCGACGTCCTTGGAGCCCTCCTCGGATACGCTGGCTGGGAGGTCCCGGTCAACTTCCTACATTTGGACTTAGTCTCTTTTTTGGAGATTTTCTTCACTGCGACAAGCCTGCAAGTCAGGTCGGGTCGCGGTTGAGTCAAGCTGCCTAGAGTTGCCGCGGCGGGTCGGTCCCTCTATGGAGCTTTTTTCCAAAGGTTCTCCAAAGTTCTCCAAACTTCTGGATCTTCCTCCATATGTTCTTTTAAGGTTCTTTTGGGGTCCACAGCTCACCCCAAGGTTCCAGAAGCTCTGAGATGCTCCTTGGGGGTGTGGACTACAACTCCCAGAATGCACCTGGCGCAAACTCCTTTTTACCCACTGGACAGTGGTCAGCTGGTTGGTTTCTTCAGGAGTTAGTGCAGGGGACTCTGGTTAGCAATTTTTCACCTATAGCAAACAGGGAGTCCCTCCTTGAACCAGTTGAAGCCAGGCAAAGTCCTTCTTGTGGTGAAGCCCAAGTGTGCAGCTGGTGCAGTCTTTCAGAGTGAAGGGTCCAGGTGCAAGCCAGGGGTCCAGCAGGGCAGTCCTTCTTCTTCTATAGTTATGCCTGGTAGGGATCTGGTAGGGAACTGAGATGTGGGTGCAGGTCTGCCAGTTTTATCCCTGCTCCTGGGTGAAAAACAGGGGAGTCCTGGTTTTCCAATCAGGGGCAGGGTCCTCCCCCCTGTGATGACCATTTCCTGGAAAGTGTGGCAAAAATCAATCCCAGGGAGCAACATTCCTCAAAAATCCAACATGGCTGAAAGTGATTTTTGGAGGTTACATCTGGCTGAGCCCACCCACTGGTGTGGCTAAAACTCCTAAACATACCCCTCTCCTGCCCTCTCCTAATCTAATCAAGGGGGCACCTAACTGTCTGGGTTTGCAGGGTGTGAGGGTGTTGCTGGGTTGCTCTCTGCCTTTGAAGACCAGTTTGCCAGCCCTCCCCCTTCCTGCCTCACCATCTGCTGAGGGGAGATCTCCTCCCACAGGCACATCTCTTTGTGTGAAGACAGGCCACTTACACTTCATCGAGGCAGCCTGGCCAGGCTGCCAGAGGCTGGCCAATCAGAGCACAGCAGCTAAAACACTGCAGGGCCGAAGTTGGCAACTTTTTAGGTAAAGTTTAAAACTCCTTACCTGAACAAGTTATATTAAATCCCACAACTGGAAGTTGTGGGATTTATTATAACAATTAATTTGATACCAAACTCTTTGTATCTGTTACTTAAGGGGACTTTTAAAATTTAAATAAAGTCTCCCCATTCTAGCCTATGGAGGCTATTAACTACAATGAGGGACAAACAAATTTGGCTGTTTTACCTCACCAGGGCTCATAAAACTATTTTATAAGGTCCCTGCTTATAGTTACATGGCACCCAGCACTAGGGGCACATAGGGCACACCTTAGGGGTGACGTATATCTAAAAATATGGTAGTTTAAGTTTTTGGAACTACTTTTAATTCCAAAGTCGAATTTGCATATAACTTTAGTTTAAAAGCAGCCAGCAAGACAGGCCTGCCTTTAAAATGACACTGGGCACCTCAGCAGTGCACCATTGGGTGCACTACCTATGCTGGGGTCCCTAAACCTACATGCCCTACCATATACTAGGGACTTATCGGTAGGTTGACTTAGCCAATTATAATTAGCCTAATTTGCATACTGATTTTATACAGAGCACAGGCCCTGGGACTGGTTAGCAGTACCCAGGGCACCATCAGAGTCAGGAAAACACCAGCAAAAAGTGTAAAATGTTCTCTCACACACCTTCACTGTGAACACTGGACACAAATTCAGTCAGAGGGCATTCCTCATTTATTGTCTTACACTCTGTCTTTGAGGCTTGGTCACCTTCATCCTCACTATTCGTCTGAATCTCAATTCCATCATTTGAATAAGTAATCGAGCATTTTGTTTTACACAGCAAGTCTCTCCCCAATAGGGATACTGGACTTAAATCACAGACTACGAATTTGTGCAAACCCTGGAAGTTGCCAATTTTAACCTGAACTGGTTCTGTATTCGGTCAGTCAAACACTGATTCACTACCCCCACATTCTGAACTGTTTTACCTGAAAGGGGCAAGCTTTGACCCTCAACTGATCTTACTGTTGATCGTGAAGCACCTGTGTCAATCAAGAATGAAACTCTGTGACCCATGACTTTTCCCTTCACATAGGGACCCCTCTGATCTACTTCTAAGGAGGTTGCAAGCACACATGGCTCCTCATCTGAATATTCGCTCATCCAATCATCGTTTATTCCATTCTCACGGTGTAACGGGAATTGGTGTACTGTGTTATTACTTAGGTTAAGCTTCTGTCCTGTGACCTGTTGAGAAAGCATCATTTGCTGCTGTTCTATTGGGGCTTGAGGTATTTGAACTTGCTGTCTAGGTACCATGGGAACCTGCTGTTACATCAACTGCAACTGTGTCATTTGTACACACGGCATTTGCACCTGCTGCATGGGTTGGAGATTCTGCACTTGATTCACATTATTTTGAACATTTGAGTTAGGTCCTCTCATCCTTGTTCCTCTCATGTTCTGGAATGAATTGATGTCATTAGTCTGCTGAACAACAACTTCCTGCACCAACATCGGACACTCCTGTTTCCAATGTACAATGGCTCCGTGACAAGGCAACAATTTCTTCATCCCCTGCATATCATTCTGCATATCATTCTGAGCCACTACAGTATGCAAGTCGGTACCACCATTCATATTACCTCCGCGACCTCTACCTCTCATCTGGGGCTGAAACGCCATGTTTCCCTACTACTGCTGTGGTAGCTGCTGTGGAAAATTTCCTTGCATACCTGTCTGAGCAGCTTTAAGCTGCATCACCATCGACTTTTCTTTCAGCTTTCTCTGCTTCAACCCAATTTCATCACTACAGTATTTTGCATACTGCAACACCTCATCAATCGGCTTTGCTTACCAGCAAATCAAATGACTCTTAATCATCTGGCTAATTTCAGGTCTCAATCCTTCCACAAATCTAAACACAAAATGAATCATGTCCTTCGCCTCAATTGTCTCTGTACCACTGTAATGCGTGAACGCCTGTAACAATCTCTCATAATACGCATGAATTGACTCCTCTGCTTCCTGAGCTGTCCTGTCAATTCTCTGACAATCAATGTTCTTGGGCGAAATTCTTGTTTTAAAAAATTCAATCATCTTATAGTAATATTTCATTACCTCGGGAGATGGTGCACCCGTAATTTTATCTCTCTCTGGTTCTCTTGTTGGCCAATCTACACTCCTCTTACATTCTATCTACAGATCAGCTGGGACCACTATGTCTAATAAGGTGTTCACATCCTCCCATAGGCACTTTGCAAGTTTTACAAACCTATCTGTCTGCTGATACCACTCTGCTAGCTTCTCCCTCAATTTTGGATAATCATTTGTAAATGATAGAATGTCACTTCTGCTCCAAGGGACATATACAAACCTACCCCCTGAATCTCTCTCATGTGTACAATCTTCACTGGATCTTGACCTGACTGCACATTTGCAGTCAGCTCCACAGAATCCCTTTTCCTTTTATCTCTTTTCTTTGCCCATCTGCCTTCCCATTTGTCTAATGTTCCCCAAGTCTGGGCACTTTGAAGTAATTCCCTAAGGTGTTCTTTCATTCCGGCAGATCTCATGTGTTCTGAATCTTTATTCTCCAAATCTAATCTGTAATTCCTTTTCAAATGCTTCATTTTCTCTATTTATATGCTGTACTTCTCTGCCAGGTCTACTAGCTTCTGATGCACATTGCTCACTTCCCTTGTAATCTTTGGGCACAAATATCTCAACTCTGCTTCTGTGTAGGATTCTAACCTGTTCACACCCATTCTTCTCTCAATGAGCTCACCCGTTTCCATGCTCAGCCTAGCGTAATTCAAATACTCCTCTCCCTTAGGAGCACTCTGTAGGGTATTCAGCTTTTCTAACTATTCAGTAAACTGCTGAGCAGTCAAACCTTGCAACGAGATGCTGCTGGCTTGGACAGGTGGTACCTGCTGTGCAACTGCATTCGGGGTCTGCGGTGTCAACAATTTTAAGCTCTGGCCAATGTTTGATCGCATCATAGTATCTGGAAGTACTCCACATGGACTTAGGTCCAGCAATGATCTTGATCCGTCAAAAGTCTGTTCCACAGGAGAAACTGCTTCATTGTTTTTGTTATGTCCTCCCCGCATTACATTCTGTGTCCTGACACCCTGTTGACATACACTGGGTTTCTTCTGTGCAAATAATAGTACGGCATAGGTAAAGATATAGCATCTGTGGTTGGTCTGGTACTTAAGTTCTGTGGGAGAGTAACTCCCATGTTCTGATTCATCATTGAAGACATATCTGACTTTGTCCCTGTTACCGGAGTGAATCTCGGCATGGCTTGTTTCTGCACTGGGGGCAGTGAAAGTGGAGTTGGTTCTGTCTGAACTAACATCGGTGTCGGGAAAACCTGTTCCGTAGGCACTATTAAGTTTGTAGCCGTTTCCATAATGGGTACCTCAGGGTAAATTCTCTGAACCTGTGACGGTTGCACCTGGTTTTGTACCACTGAAGTAGTAGGCGTGTTAAGACCACCTTGCATCCTACTCTGTGTCAGGCTAATATTAACCTGCATCGGACTCACTGTCCCATTTACCTGTGTCGGAGCTGAAGGATAACCACTGGTGCTCGGACAACTCTCATGTGCTGCATATAGTGGTGGACGATTTCTCAATAACTGTAAAATAAATTAATCATCATCTGATTCATCCTCCACTGTTGAAGTCTTTCTAGCCTCCCTACTTTCAGACGGGCTTCTGTTAATCTTTCTAGTAGCTTTCCTTCCTTCCTTTTCATTGTCCTGCGTAATCGATGGAAACATCTTAATTCAGTGCAAAGTCTCATTTCTCCAAATTCTCTGAACACTGTCCCTCCTAGCCTCTGTTAATGTATTTTCTGCCTTTCTCATTCTCCTCTCAAATTTCTGTTGCCGCCTGGCTACTAGCTCCCATATCGTTAATGCCTCAAACTGCGCTGGTCTCAGAAGGGGCTTCGATGCATATAGCACCACCCTTAAATGCTCTAAAACTCTCAAGTTGAATGTTCCATTTGTAGGAAATGCTCAATTCCCATCTTTCTCTGTCGCTTTCCACCATTGCTTTAGCCAAAGACATGGCGCAACACCCTTCTCTTCCATTACAATGTAAGCTGGTGTACCTTCTGGCGGAGTAGCCTTGCCTGTACTCGCTGTAATTTTCATATCTCCCTTTAAAGCACTCTTTAAAGCTTTGAAAAATATCATCTTTTTGACCTTTTTGTTGTTCAAAATCAAATCAGGAAGTGACTTTCAATCCCAGAATTCTCTTCACCCACCTTCTCAACCAATTGTGCCTCACGACAGCTGCCAATCCGTGTGCGACCTTTCTTACTAACCGACCTATCCCAGCGTGGCTCTAATGACGTCACACTCACACGTACTGCGGCTGACAAAGTCTTGCGGCTTATCCTCCCAAAATTCGATTCACACAAAACTAATGCAAAAATTGCGAGCACTTACCCAAAATCAAAAACCCAAATCTACTGGTCTACTACAGGAAAGGTAATACAATCACTTCAGAAACGTTATGGATTTTTCACTGACGGCTCTTCCCACACTTACAGCTACTCCTTCTTTCTCAGTTTCCCTGATTCGCAAGCAAAGTTAAACCCGCACATTTTACTCTCAACTGATCAGTGGGTCTGTCCTGGTGCACATAGGACTTGCCAGATCTCAGTTGAAATTCTCTTGCACTCACTTTGACTCACACTCTGACTTGTCAACCATGTCCAATCGACCTATTAAACCAGACAGATTACAACATAAAACCAAGTGTCTCATACACTTTTCAATATACTCCGGAGTCTTACACCATGCAGGGTCCGTACATCAACAACCACGTTGAGTTTGACAACTTCCCTATTCTCACACATCGGAGTATGCACACTCCTTCTACAGCTTCTTTTGGAGTATGCAAACTCACTATCTCTCACAAACATCACAATTCACCTGCAATGTGCATAAGCTGTGCAAGCGCAAAACCTACTTCATTCACACTGTCACTAGAACGCCGAGGACATCCTCAAACAACCATCGGCAGGCTCCAAAATTCTAGGAAAGTCATTTCAGGACCTAGGGAAACATTTTCTCTCAAATTTGTATCATTGAAAAATAAATCCAAATCTCAGTAATAATGGCCTCTCAAAAGACCGAATTATCAGGCAACTACCATCTTGTTTAATCTTTATGTCTTCCTGCTACTGGCTCTGTGAACACTTATGATAGCTTATTAAGGAGGCAGACCATCGAGCTGTTACTATCTCTGTCAGTTCCACCTATACTGAATACCTATGGTGGTCTCCTAAGGAGACGAACCTGTTCCGGGCATCTATGATGGACTCTTAAGAAGACTAACCTGTACCGGACATCTATGATAGGCTGTTAAGGAGATGAACCATCCTCTGCTACCATCTCTGTTAGCGCGTCTGACCTTAATAAGTAAACTTACAAGGGGACGTGCATAGGTTGATGACCCTTTTGACTCGCAAATAGGATGTTACCACCATAACTCCAGTACATGGAGATCAATAATCAATAATTGATCAATAACATCAATGATCAATTATAATCAATAACATTAGTAATCCACTGGAGTCAGTAATTATCACACACCATGACCTTTCAGTCACGAATAACCACACCCTTAGTAAAAGTTAGAATATTTATTTCCCTATATTAACAATACTAATGTCACGTAAAATAATCTCAAAATCAAATAATACACATACAGAAACATCACTGGCTGTCCAAAGCCGCGAAAGAAGCGTAATCTAATCAAAGCTTGAGCCACTTTACATTCTAAAGTTACAGTGCAATTGGTTAACAAGAACTATGGGCAAACGATATCACATACATGTATTCAGCAAAGAAAAGACATCAAAAGTTACTCCATCTGGTAAACTTCATTAGTGAAGAATCCTTATCTAACACCAGATTAGCATCAGCATGTTGGGCTTCATACAAAATAATTTACTAAACACAAATTTGGAAAACATCTAACTATGGCTCTATTAAAATGGTGCGGTTGGTACCTAGAAAGAAAAAGCAAACAATCTTAAGAAACACATCAGTAATAATATACCTCTCCTCCAGTGGATCGGCAAGCTAAAATAGTCTTTGTCATCAGGACATCAGTTCCCTCAGCAAGGCATCAGGATTCAGCATAAAAGTTCAGAAAACGCAAAGTCTTTAAGCAGTAAAGTTAAGCATGTCTCTTGTCAAGACGCTCAAGAAAGTAACGGCAGTGGCAAAGGCAAAAGCGCAATGGCAATTTCTTTTCAGTGCAGTCCGGCTAAGTTAGATTTCCTAAAACTACTTCCCAAGTCCTTATTGGTCAAGGGATCGCATGTTCACACTTTGTCCAATAAAACTAAAACATCAAATCTATACTTTCTACTAGTACTCAGTTCACCTATCGCTGATTGGCTCCTCTGGTAATGTCCTCATCATCCGGCTCATCAGGTAACAGTATTGTTGCAGCTTATACTCCAGTCAGTGTCTCCATTGTTCTTCTCCTGAGAAAGTCAGTCTTACACACATTTCACTTATATCTTTACGTTTAGTAAGAACAGCATCTTCTAGCAATTGGTTCTCATGAGAAAAGACTTTTAGCTACAAGCACACTTGGGCAGCACAGAGGAAAATCACAATTTAATTCCTTAAGCAAACATTTTATTAATCGGTTTAGAAATACAGCTTGACATGAGGCTGTGCAACTAGGCCAGGACCTCCACTAAGTTAAGGCCTACAATTAATAAAGCTAATACATAAAGCATTGGGGCCCATATATCCGAATATCTGCATATTAATATTTAATGTATTCAATTTTGAACTTTAAATATATTGTATTCTCCTTATAATTGTGATGGCAGTTGCTAGTATGAGTCAACTTCCATCTTTCATAAATGGGATAGATGAACTAATTTGACCAAGGAAGGAATGGGTCCGTTAAAAACTTACCCCTATGAGAAAGCAACATATGCCCCTTCACAACCTAGGTGTTCATGGTGGAATTTTTTTTTAAAGCTACCATAATTTCCAGAGGATATAGATGAAGAAATTTTAGACACATATAATTGCTTACATAAAACTAGAATTACAATTTGGAGACAAGTTTAGTGTAGTCCTAAAGTGTCATTAGTTCTTCAGAAGAAGCCAAGGCAAAAACGAGAGTGTAGTAAACTACACTGATGTGTAACTGGTATATTAGCAGATTATCTAATTAGAGACCAATTAGTCAAATGCAAAATTAATCCTCGTATATAAGACAATTTGCTGTCCAAAATCCCAAGCTATGTGAAGCAATTGAAATAGCAAAATCAGTGGAACACACTGCGCATTGTGTAAAGGAAATTAAATTCCCGAACAAACCAGTAACAGAAATCAAAGTTGAGAACCTAATGGCAGGTGCATGGAAAATAAGAGGTACAACAAATAAAGAAAAAACAAATACAGGAAATTAACAAATTAAAATGTTTCCATTGTGGAAGCAGCAACCATCTACCTAATAGCCATAATTATCAAGCTAAAGGCACAATATGCAGGAATCATAATAAAAGGGGTCACTTTTCAAGAGTATAAGGGAAATGGAAATACAAAAAAATATTCTACAGGACACTTCTAACAAGAAAAGAAAATGTGTTCCACATAAACAATGGAAATCTGATTGATAAGACAAATTATCATGAATGTAACATATGTTTATATGGAAATGAAGTTATAAAGTATGCAGATTCCTATTCCCCATAAATGTCAGTTAATGATAATTGCTTCAAGCTGTTTCACGATAAAGAGGTGGTTACACTTGAAGCACCCGATGATGCTCCAAGCTGATATAACAAGGATCCAATTCCACTTGAAGGAATGGTGAGGGTTTGCATAAACTTCAAAAAGCGTTCAATGTGGGCAATGGGTGTATTTTAAAGAATTGTTCTAATCTAATGCTTTGGGTTGCAAACACCAGAAGGAACTTGGCATCAAACTTGACCTAAACAACAATGTACAATTGCTCTTGGTTGATGGATGTATGAGTGATAAGTTTTATATGTGACAAGTTCTCAGATTCATTTTCAGACAAATTGGGACACCTACATAATTTCTAGCATAAAATCAAATTAAAAGCAGGTATTAAACCCAGTGTACATAAACCGCACACTGAGCCTAATTTAATGAAGTAACCATTAGCATAGGAACTAAAAAGGTTGTTAGATCTAGGTATTTTGCTGTCCACAGAATGCTCGGAGTGCCCAGCACCTCTAGTTTTCGTCAAAAAAGCAAACAGACAAGATTTGCATCTTCGTGGGGATCCACATGATCTGAATAATAATATCTGGGTAATAAGACTTCCTGTACTTCACATAAGCGAAATGTTGAGCACTAAGAGGTAAGCATGCTGCTTTATTGTCATCAGTCTTTTAATGGGTCATCCCCAGGAAGAACTACAATGTTAAACAAGGGCATTACCAGCATATATATGCCCAATGGGTGCCTACATGTTTTGCAGGATTCCATTCCGATTTGCATCTGCAGTTTTTTTTAAAAGTATGTAGGAAGTTTTATCAAGCATACAAAACACTTTGGGCCTCAATTAGAGTTTGGTGGAGGGGGGGTTACCTTGCTTACGCTATTTCATGAGAGGAGATCAGACCTAAGATAAGTTTTGTAGATACAGTAAAAAACACTCCACAGCCCACCAACAAAGATGAGTTAAGATTCTTTATTGGTCGTGTGGAGTATACATCAAAATATAAAAGTTTAAAGAAAGACATCAATAATAATGTACCTTTCATACTGAGAGGAAGACCATCCACACTACGGAGAGGACCATCAAAGGACTAGGTGCCTCCCTACCCCAAATTGCTGTTAGTAATGAAAGAGTAGTTGCTTTCTACATTGGATAAGTTTCTGGACTCAAACACAACTACTCTTTGATTGTGATCCACCAATTTGGATAGGGTGGCACCTAGTCCTTTGAAGGTTGCATCCATACTCTGTCACAGAAAGAGGAGCTGGGCAGTAAAGCATTTTAACTTTTATCTGTGGGGTTTGCCTTTCACTAATGGGTCAGACCACAAACCACTAATGTGCATGTTTACTACAAAGGATGCTGAATATAACACCCCAAAGATTGCCTAATGGGTATTAGCTCACAAAGGCTTTTCTTACAAACTGGAATATGTTCCTGGCTCTCAGAATCAAGCTGATGACTACCTGTCTTAGACCCCCCTACTATGTAATGAATTTGAGGAATTGTTAGAATTTCCCATTCTAGAAGTATGTACGGTAACTATATCAGAGAATGAGTGGAAAGAGTGTATGGAAAAAAATGAAAGTCTAAGAAAAATCAGGAAGTGCATTGTAAATGGATGGTGTAAAGATTTAGGTGAAGAAGTAAAAAGTTTTCTGGAAAATTAGAAATTAGTTAAATAACCAAAATAATATGATTTATCCTAATGATA
Organism: Pleurodeles waltl; assembly: GCF_031143425.1. NCBI lineage: Eukaryota > Metazoa > Chordata > Amphibia > Caudata > Salamandridae > Pleurodeles > Pleurodeles waltl. The sequence goes on from NC_090444.1 coordinate 1,747,591,409, forward strand.
AATTGATGTCCATGACGAGTTTGAGTGACAGAATTACAGAATAAGCACATGAGGCACATCTAGGCCGCTGGTTCACAAACAATAAACTAAGAGCAAATTTTGGTTTCCTAGATTTGCTATTTTTGTAGAACAAACAGCATAAGATTACATAAATTGTGCTAGAAGTGATAAAAAATTGCCAGGAAATCCTCTTTGTTTCCCATTTCGGTACCTAGCAAACGTTGAGAAAAGCTTGCATTAGACATCAAGAGAATTAATAAACGATTTATGTGTGTATTGATTGATTATAATTCACATTGGATGATCACAAAGATGGTTAACCAAACAACCACAAAAGATTTAATTGACTACTTGAAGGACAGCTTTCGTGTAGAGGGAATTCCACACGTGTCAGTAATGGATAACTGGCTTCAACTTATATCTACTGAAATTAAAGAGTTCTCAACAGAATAAATAATTAAGCATGAGAAAACTGCACTGTAGCATCCCCAAGTTAATGGTTTGGTCGAAAAGGCTAACCAAATGTTGAAGGAATGTTTTCAGTTAGCATACGTTAATAGGTTACAGATGGAACAGTCCATACAAAAGTCATTATAGTCTTACTATACAGCACCTAGCCTAGGCACAGGGATAACCCCGTATACAGAATGTAAGGGAAGCCAAGCAAGCATTAAACTATGCCCAGGGTGGTTGGGAGGAGGTGTACGAGTACAGAAAGACTCGGAAAAGTGCAAAGAAAGAATTCTTAACTATCAAAGCAAGTAGAAAAAGTATTGTGAGAATATTAAACATGGAACAACAAGGCAACTTTGGAAAGTCAGGATTGGGTATACATTAGAAGGCCTGATAAGGTCAGCAAAATAGTGAGCAAAATCTCAACACCATGACAAATTGTGGACGTGAAAAACAGTGAGGTAAAGTTAAACAATGACCAAACCTGGAGCTTGGACAAACTCTCTAAGTCGCGTGTATACAACCTGATACAACCTGATAAGGTATTGAAAAGTAAATCTAAGGAGACTCTTATAAGTAACCTAGGTTTACGCCCACAGGGCATAGAAATTTCAGGATTGGTAGCGTATAATATTTAATGTCTTTTGTCTGTTATGGAAGGGAGATGTGTTATAATGTGAATGAAAATTAAACTTTAAAACAAACTTATAACATATTGTACTCCCTTATACATTCTCGTAAACGTTTAATGGTACGGTCTACTCTACCCCTTCCCTGTATTATTGGTCTGTTCTGAGAAATGGCAGAATGTTGACCGCTTTATCCTACATGGGGAGATGATGTCGCTGAATAAAGGGCTTGACCAGTACCTTCCTGGTGTGTGTTCTTCAGTCTAACTTCTTACAGTAACGCAGTTGCTTCAGAGCCACACATCGCATGAGCATTTTAAGATGCGCGTGGTACGGTCTTCCCACAGTAATGTTATTCTTTATTGGATATGTCTGAATCATATTCAGTTTTAATATTTGATAAACCTCCAGCGCGGATGGAAATAATTTTTTTAATCTTCCCTGTTCCGCCTTAGAGCCACTATTCCTTCTAAAACAAACCTGCTTTCCTCAAACTAATACTACCCCCAAAAATAGGAAAATCAATTTAAAAATGGCAGCCAAGGTGTTTATTCCTACCCTCAGGTTCAAAAGAACCGAGGAATGATTAATAATAATTTGTCTGGGAAGAGGATGTTTTTGTAGAGAATTTTGCATCTTTAATTTTCAGCCGCTCCAACATTTTATCATTAAAACTGCATGAATACAGAAAAAGTAATACCTCATATCTGTGAAGCTGCGCGGCTTCCGTCTCAAATTTCTACATTGTCTGACCCCATTCCTGTCAATTTTCCATACCCGCTCTGCCTCATATCCGCCGAGGGAACACTGGCGCTCTCTTTATGCTAATTTGATGCTCTCTGAGTTGTGTCTGTTATTCAAAGCAGTTGGAGCAGTTATTGCGAGTAATCTCATTTTTGCAGGTGCCCCCGGGCTGACTAGGCCTCAGATCGGCCCTGCAGACCGAGTCGAGAGCCGTGATGGCCTGCTGGTAAATAGCAGCTCTTCCCCTCAGAATCTGATATCAGTTACTTCACAAACACAGTAATAAAATGAAACAAATCCGATTTTCAAGTAAATAAACCAGACTTCGGTGGCAGCGACAGTGGTCCGGACAACAGGATTTTAATAAGGCATGCACGGGAAAATCTGAAACTGCCAGAATCCCTAAAATAGCTTTCTATCACTGAAGAAAGAAAACGTGAAACTACCACCTCGGAATCGAGCAGAATTTACTGTAGTCTTGGTAATTTTTCAAAAGATGTGTTTTAGGCATATGAGATGAAAGTTAGCAAAATACTCAACTCATCCCACCCTCACTGCCTTTTGAGGTGGGCTTTATCACACCTCTCTCAATTGCAAAACAGAACAGAAATACTAAGGGCCAGATGTACTAAAAATCGGTGCAGCGCTGCGTCACTTTAGAAACGCAGGGATGCGTCATATTTACTAAAATACGGCGCACCCCTGTGTTTCCTCCTGTGCTGGCGCTAAATTTAGTTACAGCTGTTAACGCAGGCAAGGGGTTTGATTGTTTATCTGGAGGACGGTCTCCCTGACCATAAACAATCATTTCCTTTTGCTCTTTCAATGTGTGCTGCAGAATGCAGCACACATGGAAAAAGCAAAAACGAGGAGGAATAAAAGTATTCCTCCTTGTTGTGCCATGCTAATGCCCCCCTTGGGGTGGCGTTAGTTTTTGGCGTGGCCACATATTTCAAAATTGGCCATCTGCAGCAGCGTCAAAAGCAATGAAGTTGTACTTCAGTTTGTCTATTTTGTTTTAAGCTTGCTAGGCCTTGGAATGGTTTAGTACTCAAATCTCCTCATTACTGTGTTGGGTTGAATGTCTGGTATATGTAATGCACACTTCATAAATAACATTCTGTATTTCTGGACATCTCTACAACATCATTACTGAGTTTGCATCATCCTATCATTCTGAATTTTCATTTTAGGTTGTCTATGAAGAAACATTTGAGGTACAAGCCAGATTAAAAAATTCATATTGTCTGCATTCTTTTTTCTTTTCGGGTCCAACACCCAGGGCCAGTGGACCACTGTCTGCAACTAAAGACACCTCCACTTTACACCAAGATCATGCCTTCAGCGAAGACTTCACTTCTGCAAGTCCAGATGATCGGTAGCAGCCTGGTCTATCTGTTCTGTCTTGACAGACAGCTCCAGTGAGTCATGAGTCTTACTCGGCCCACACCTACACCTCCCACCCCAGCTGCAACCACATCTCAGCCTCAGAATACTTCCACTTCCTGTGTTCTGAGGAAGACAACACCAATCTTGTGCCCTCCCCCACCCCCAGTCCTGGCTGCTGTTGAGCCTCCAGTTATGCCAGGATCCTGGTGCCTGGGGCACACTGCCTCCATGGTACAGGGTGGTGGGCGTCGGGGTCATGTAAGGGAACCTGTGGGCCAGCAAAGTGAGGCCACCGGCGTTACTCTTACCCATCACTCCATCGACCAAGTCTTGAGAGCAGTAGAACAGTCCCAAGATGTGATGAACCAGGTTATAACCGAGCTCCAGGAGATTCAGCAGATGCAGAGGGAGCTCATATTGGAAATCCACAATCACAAGGACAAAATTAGCTGTCCGACTGGGGTGCTTTTCGAGGTTTACCATCACATGTGCAGGGCTTTTCCGGTACCATCTGCTCCTATCTGTGGTCCTTCTACATCTAGACCAAATCACCAATGCCAGCCACAGACAGGGAGGCCCTGCCACAAGAGGAGCCTGCTCCCCTCACCCAGGCCCCTGCACCATTCCCCCCCCCTTCAGAGGAGACAGTCATCCGGACAACCAGGAGAGGATGGCATGACCTCCACCACCACATCTAAGAGACGCCAATCCTAATTTCTGTGGACTATTTTAGGGACAAATTTACCTTTTTTGAGGACAATTGTATTTTTTATTTCTTCAATACTTTCAACCAGCATGATAGACTCTTTTTTGGTTTTATTCATTGTTTTAATGTGGGAAACACTTTTCATTTCCTTTGTGTTATGTAAATAAATGCTAATGATCCATACCCCCAGACTGTTGTTGTATTTATTGTGCTATTTCCTTTTTCATGTCTTTCTTCCACCATCATTTTTTAAAATCTATTGAACAATTATTTGCAAAGAAAAATTAGATATGACAAATTGGTAATGTGTTACCCATTTCATTCAAACATAACAAATTAAAATCAAAATGTATTGGTTTCAGACATTTGTAGGTAACAAGTCTTTGACAAAATCAGAGCTGATTTTCCAAAACCAGACACAACCCCAATGGTCTTGGATGTAAACATTGATCAATAAACATATTTTCCTTGGACTTTCCTGAACTGACCATTACCACTACATTAGCATCAAAGACATGTTCAGTATGTCACAAGTTGTTCTGACATTGGAGGTTACAATATGTAAAGGTACACTTACACTCAGGTGAAGAAGTGGTCAATAACATCTTGGCATAGGTTAATTCCTTCTTCACCACTGTCATCCACATTAGGCAACTCAACATCCTCACCTGATGGCTCTTCACGGTCTCTATCCTCAGCGATGATTGGGATGTTCCATCGCAGGGCAATGTTGTGCCATATGCAGCAGACAACCTTGAGTTTTGGCACACCTTATCGGGTGAGTAGAGGAAGGCTCCACCTGTCTTTTCCAGATATCTAAATCTGGCCTTCAGGATTTTAAAAGCCCACTCCACTAGCCTCCATGTTCTTCCATAGGCCTCACTGAAGGGGACATCCCCTGACGTTGTTGCAAATCCTTTTCGCAATGTCCTGAACAGTGAGTGGATACTGGGCAGACCTCTGGTAAGTGACTGCCATTTAGCAATGGTTCCTATAGACTCATGCACTTTTGCAATACTAAAAAAACCCACGTTTTTTTAATGTGATCTTTGATTCTTTCAGAGTAGCGTGGTTGAGTAGAAGAGGCAGACTCAGAGGTAGTTATGGGCTAAGAACTCATATACAGTGTGACCCATTCAAATAACATGGTGCAGATGTCCATGTCCAGTGATAACTATAATTTAGCAAACGTGCATTGGTCTTTATTTACAGAATGGATACATACAACACCCTAGAAAGAGAACCTTGTGTGTTGAGGTAGATTCCCAGTATTCGTACTGTGTTTCCACATCTAGGTGCTACAAACAACATATAACGTTAAGCCCGTGCCCAAAGTTAAGTATAGGGAATCAATAGTCGTGGTCGGCGTTGCCTGCAATGCACAATGCCAGGCAGCTGTTCTCTTGGGGACAAGAAAAATGTCTTGCTGATTCCTGCCGTGCACTATTGCAACAGGTTCTCTGCAATCTAAGTAAACTCTTAGCTAGATATTTCAACAGTCAGGGACAAAGCTGTGAATCCCACTGTTAGTCAACACCTAACACCAACCCACCACACAAACAGGATCCCTGTGAGTTTGGTGTATTCTGGTTGTCAGTAGAATAACGGGGTGTTAGTCCAAAATGGTGTCTTGAGACATGCGATCAGGGTTCAACTCCCGTCCGAGAAATGCACCAAAGCCCATGAAATTAGGAAACAGAAGACGAAGGACATTGCAGATAATATTTAGTAACAAAAAACTACATCAAACGATACATTAAAAGAAACATGCAGGAGAAGAACACTAGGGTGTTAACTGCAAAGTGTATTGTGCTAAAAAAGCCAAGGAGAGCTAACTGGATAAACTGAGAGACCAGCAAGGGCTATACCAAAAATATTGTGAATAGTCAGTAAACAACCCGTGACACAGCTGTGGACCCTGGGCCCTAAAGTGAGTAAAGTGCCCTCCCCCCATCCACTGGTTTGGTTATTAAAAAACCCCAATTATAATAGGGGTGCCAGGGGCCACTCTCACTCCTAGGCCCCGGTGCCACTGCACCTGCTGCGAATGACCAAATTAACCCTCAAAATGTTCTCAACCTAGCGTCCTGTGTGAGGTTCTAATTTCAGATAAAATCAAGCCAACTGACATGTGGAAAACAGTCACTGCATTTCTTCTGTCAGAGAAGGAAGACTCTAGAAAGAGGGCGCAACTTTGCGTGAGGGTTCACATCTGATGTGCTGTTTGAATTAACAGGTTCGTGTTTACGATTATAGCTGTGTTTCATGTTCATGACAGGCACTGGGCTTTCTGCCAGTCGTGTTACCATAAACACCATAGTGTTGTTAGACAGGTAGCCTAGCTTTAAAAACTGTTGTGACAACATCCTTCATAATGCATATTACTTGTGAATGGATTGCCCAGCACCTGTTCTGGTCCTATTGAAATCTTGCACGAAGGGTGTGCTGACTATGCTATTGCCAGGCTTGTAGCTGCTGTCATTTCTTGGTCGACATTTCGCTTCTATACTACAAGGATGCAAACTCATCGTATCATCTGAGCACTGACCTGGGAAACTATGATGGTCGATGAATTCAGTGGCATCTTTAGAAGTAAATTTGCAAAAGGTTTAAATCAGCCTTTATAGTCATACGTGTGTGTATATATATCTATAGATATTCACTGAAAAAACAAAGGTTACAGGGATGTTATAGCCGATCTCGGGCGTACTCGCCGGATTATGTGACTGCTAACTACAGGAGATACGGCTGAGGATACGAGGGATTTATAAAATATGAGCAATACCATCTTGATATTGCTTTATATATGGATATATACTAAGTGTTACAGAATATTGGGTGTTTGAAAGGTTGGTCATACAATCTAAACTTATTTGGAAGGTCCTGAGGAAATCCAGGGGTACTCCCCGTATGAAACACGTGTTGATGGACAAGCAAGTGAATAAATCTTTAATATTTGGAACATTATTTTTTGGATACTTTATGACGGACAAGCAAGTGAAAAATACCTTTGAATTTTGAATAACAATTTTGGATTTTGCTTTTGGGAAATTAAATTGGACTACCAAGTGGAACTTGAAATGATTTGAATACTTTTGGATCAGAGATTGTTTGAATTGGAAATCTACTTTCGCAATACTCATGAATGAACTTTTGGACTGTGATTTCCCTTTAGAATAAACTGCTTTTTGAACTCAAGAAAGGATATTACTTTGGATGTAATATTATTGTTGAATTATCATTTGGACATTTATGTACTGTTTGATTGTTGTTTTGTACAGTGTGCAGTTACATATTGTTAAATACAGGGATGTTATAGTTAGGAAATAGAATTAAACAAAACATACAAATTCACGTATTAAAACTAAAGGTTACAGGGACTGGTGAATTTCTTTGGTTTGGTAGATGTGAGCCTAACTATAATGTCCCCGTAACCTTTGGTTGTTTAAGTGAATTTATATTTTTTTAAATTCTATTTTCTAACTATAACGTCCCTGTAACCTTTGGATTTTTCAGTGAATTTCTATGATTTTTTTAAACAATTATTAACTTTCAGTACTATATGTTAATCCAACCACAGCCACGCACAGTTCCTGTGGCCAGCCCCTAGACCAACTCAACCCCACGCTGCGCATGGCCTTCGGCTGTGATCAGCAAGGGTTGGGCGCAGGTCCTGGCCTGTGGCCAACCCCTATAACAACCCAAACCCTGCATGCCCCCCCCGATATCGGCCCTGGGGACCCCTATCACCTGGGACCCAGTGTAAATATTGTTTTTTTTGGGGGGGAAGAGGGAATGCGTGACCCCAACCCAGGCTGATCCCAGCCCTGGGAATCCCATCCTCTGAGACCTGGCCTAAACATTTAATTTTTTGGGGGGATGGGGACTGTGCGCCCCCCCTCCCTAGGCCAATCTCAGCCCTGTGGACCTCATCCCGAGGCCTAGCCTGATTTTTTGGGGATTTGAGGGGGGCCCTGCTGCCTCCCTCCCTAGGCCGCTCTTGGCACCGGAAACCCATCCGCCTCCGTGCTGCCTAAACATTTACGTTTTTGGGAGGGCGCACGGCCCACCTCCCTGGCCGATCACAGTCCTGTAAAGCTGCAGCCAAGCCACAGCAAACAGCAATGCCCCGGCGGTGGGCACCGGAGTGATCTTTTTGTAATATGGGATGGCCCTAAAAGTCTTTTGCTGAGTTTTTTGGAACACATTTCGTGCAAAGAATTAAATTTGGCGTTTATGCATCAGATACATAGCACAGAAATTTATTTTTTGGATGTACATGTGAAGATTGAGGGGGATAAAGTATGTACTTCCCTTTTTTGTAAAAAAAAAACAGCTGGTAATAGTTTTCTACATGTGAATAGTCATCATCCCACTAATCTCAAATGGAGTATCCCCTATGGAGAACTCCTTAGAGCTAAGCGTAACTGTAGTACTGTGGAAGCATACATGCAGGTAGAGAAAACTATGATAGATAAATTCAGAGCTAGAGGTTATCCCTCTCATGTATTAACGGCAGACAAAAAGAAAGTTAGATCACGGGGAAGACAAGATCTCTTTATTCAGAAGCCGAAAACTAAAAAAGATGAAGTGTTAGCAAGACTGATCACCACCTATAATTCAGAGTCAGCAAAGATTAAACAATGATTACTAAATATTGGCATCTGATAAGAATTGCTCCTGTTATTGGAAAGAAGGTTACACCATACCTTCTCTATCATAAATCAAGATCCTTGCGAGACATGCTGGTGCACAGTAATTTGAATATAAAGATCGAGCAGGAAGGTTGGATATTGAACAGAAAGGTTTCTTTAAGTGTGGAAAATGTAAGGCATGTAGAGGTAGTAAGAACGTGAAGGCTTTTTTGTTACCTAATGGACATAGCAAGAACATTGAAAATTTATCACATACAATAGTGATTTCTGCATTTATGTCCTTACCTGCCCATGTGGGTTAATATATGAGGGCAGTACAATTTTTCTTGTAAAGAAGCGAATACTTGAACATTTGAGGGCAATAAAGAACTGTGATCAGAATTATCCAGAAGCAAGGCATTGGAAAGAAATGCACTCACAAAAACCTAATATGCTTTCATTTTTTGGCATTGATAGGGTGCTGTTTTCTGCTAGAGGTGGTGATAGGGAAAGAAGACTACGCATAATGGAATCAGAATGTATTGTCCGTCTCCACAGTAAGACCCGATGGGGTTCAATATGGATGAGGAACGTTTTGTACATGTGGGCTGAATTGTGTTTTTCCCAAAATGAATGTTTCGTTTGTTGGCTTTCAAAAGTCTTACATATGTGCTCCATAGAGAGAAAAATTGCTGATATCAATATATGCATTTTTGATTCATCCCTTGACATTGGTATCTGAAATGTTTATGATTTGAAGCTTTATATCATTATGGCCACTTGGCCAATGATATAGAATGTAAATTTAAGAAATCAAAATTAAAATCTAAATTGGATTCTGAAAAGTGAAGAGAAGCTACAACTAGCTTATAAAATTGAATTATTGTAAATTAGGAATGTGTGGAAATGATTGAAATATTAGAATTATATTATGGGCTCATTAGGAAATATTGGAGACTTAATATTATATTTATGTTGAAGAATGATTATTTTTAGCCAAATCACATTATATACTGATTACATATTTTTAGTTTCTTTTAGTTTCCCTTTTTTCTCTCTTTTCTCTCTCTTTTTTCTGTCTTCTCTTTTTGGTATTAAGTGGTATGATCGAGTTGAAGGATTTTCAATCAGAACGGGTGTTGTTTAAGGGAAAGAATGGCACTCAAGGCAACGAGGTAAGTATAGATTCTTGACGTTAATTATCACACAGTTCACTCTTAGGTGACCACACCCCTGATCCCCAACTTTGTGGTTAGCCAAACAGATAATAGTTAATAGACAGATAAGAGGCACTCGTTAAGTAAACACATATATAACAATGACGACAGAAATTCGTATCTGCTGGAGTCACAACAATTGTCCTTTGAAAAAGAGCACCATGCTATGTGTCCTTAGAATGGTGTTAAATATGAACAAAATAACTGAAGAGGTGAGGCAGTCTCCAATGCAGTTCCAAAAAATTCTTGAACTTTAATATTAGTGTTCAAATGCAATCCTTTCAGTTACTCTGCAACACAGCCATGAGTCAAAGTCTTGATACTTCTTGTTCCAATCAAACCCCACAGCCAACACGTGTTTCGTCCAGGGGAACCCCCATCGACTTCATCAAGGCTGAAATTGTTACCAAAATATACCACATGAGCAGATTCGATTGATCATCAAGTACCAAATAATATATGTTTTTTATATGGGGCCGTCACCATACCAAAAGACGTGGGATGGACAAATGTGAGTTAGTAGTGTGGCAAGTGTTAAAAAGTAAAAAGCATGCTATATTGTGCATGCCTGAGATAATATCACTGAAATAGACCCAAACTGCAGAAATTCCCAACGGAAACCAATTAATGTAAGTCGAAACGTGTCTCCGTTATGTGACAAGACGAAAAAGTTTCTGAGATAATAGAAAGAAATGCTAGAAAAAATTAGAAAATATTCTTATTCCAGATGGCTACAGTCCCTGTCAGACACCATGTAAACGTAACACTATTGTGAAATTCAAAGTACCTGTATGGCATTTATCTGTAAGACGCTCTTGCCAACAAGCCTTGGAGGAACCCATAGCGACATGTACCTGTGAATATACTGTGACACCCTCCCCCATACGCCGCCACCTTGAGGAGGCCAGAATGGAACTAAACGCCCTGTGTACTTTCCAGGCAAAATATGCACTGCAGAGGATGAAGGCACGTTACTATGAGCATGGTAAAAAGGCAGGCTGCCTCTTGGTAGCCCAACCACGGAAGCAGGAAGCAGCACTAGCGTACCGGCCATAGGGGACATAGATTCTCCCCTCATCCCCTTGCAATAGCCTGTGCATTCGGGCACTTTTATCAGACCCTCTACACCCCCGAAACAGAGGAGGACCACACTAGACTTGCCGTGTTCTTCGAAAGGGCACATATACCTAGTCTCACCAATGAGGGCAGAACACTGTTAGAGGGGGAAATAAGTAAGGAGGAGATAATGCAGGCAATTTCTAAACTCCCTTACCATAAGGCTCCAGGTGAGGATGGATTCCCAGCAGAATTCTATAAATGGTCGGGAGCAGAGACGGTGGACTCCTTGTATGAGGCCTTCCGCGGGGCAGAAAATACAGGCTCTTTGAGCCCTATCTCCAATAGGGCATCCATAGCAGTCCTGCCAAAACCAGGGAAGTACCCTCTCCTGTGTGGCAGCTATCACCCCATTTCCCTTCTTAACGGGGATATCAAGATACTGGCAGGAGTCCTGGCAGCCCACCTTAAGAAAGTTATACCCTCTCTTATCCATCATACTCAAGTGGGATTTATACCCGGCCGGTCCTCCAGGAACCACCTCCGTACCCTAGCACATGCTCTTAGGGACACCAGAGACTCACGAGACGAGGCCTTTGCCCACTCCCACGATGATGAGAAAGCATTTGACAGGATAGAATGGTAGTATCTTTTTGAGACCCTGAAACGGTTTGGATGATTCATTAACAAAGTCCGTTGGTTATATGACTCACCCACAGCATAAGTCAACTGTGGGGGATTCCTTTGCGACGTGTTTTCCATTAAACAGGGAACTCAGCAAGGCTGCCCATTGTCGCTGTTGCTATTCCCCCAAGATGTTAAACCCCTGGCAGCTCTTATTCGACGTTCACCCTCATTGCTGGCTTTCCCTTGCGGGCGGCAGCTCCACCAATTACCTATACGCCGACAGCATATTTCTCATACTCATGGATCTCACCCACTCACTCCCCGCATTATGATCGATCTTGGCTGAATTTGAAGCATTGTCGGGATACAAAATAAATTGGGACAAAAGTGAAGTGCTTCCTCTGTCCCCTGTGACTACGTGCACTGCCCTAACGGAATTCCTGGTTCAGTGGAAACAGTCACATCTCAAATACCTGAGTATCCACATTATGAGAGGTCTGGAACGGATGGTGACAGACAACCTAGAACCATTGCTCCCCTGCACTAAGCGGGATTTTGATAAATGGTCCACGTGGGTCTTTCCCTCTGAGGAAGGGTGTAGGCAGTCCACATGGTGATTTTACCACAATATACATATGTCCTTGGGATGTTAACTCTACAAGTTCCTCTACCTATGCTCAGAGCGGTGGATGGATGCATACATGCCTTTGTATGGGGATCAATGAGACCACAGTTATCTAAAGCTAAACTCATAGCTTGTCGTGAATGTAGCGTGTTGGGATTACCCCCTGTAGAGCACTATGCATTGGCTCTATACTTCTCTCAACTTGCCTAAATGCTCCCGGGTGTGCCAGACCCGCCCTGTGGGTAGAGACTGAACACACGTTGTCACAAATATTACCAGGACTCGGTATGCTCTACGGCATAGGACCTACCCTGCCCTGACTTGCCAACCCGATGATACAAGCCATGTTGAATTCCTGGCAATGGGCACACTGCCTGTTAGGAGTAGACCTCCGATTCATAATCGTGCGCCCCTCTGCTGGGGTAATGCCGGTTTGTTAATTGGGGGGACATGGCTGACTGGGAGGGATGGGGATCGGAGGGCATCCTACATATTGATCAGCTCTTGGATAATGAGAATTTGAAGTCGTTTACGGCCCTACGGGAAGAATTTGGTCTACCCGGACACCACTCGTGGCGTTACCTCCAGCTGCAGCACTGCCTTTATCGCTGCATGGAGGCCCGCCCATGGACGCTTCAGCACTCCTACGGGCTCAACTATCTCAAAACCTGGGGCTCCTTCCTGGGAGTTGTGTCGGGCATGCATAACTTGCTTAACAGACATTTATTCCTCCTACCCCTCCTAACCACTGGAATATGAGATGGAAGACTGAACTGACCTATTAGAAGCAAGAGACAGGGGGCAAGGGAGGCTAGAATGGAATTCTGCCTTTTCAAAACCCTTTATGAATGGTACTGGATGCCCGAGAAACTTAGAGCTGCGGGGCTCCTGCCCCATGCGAACTGCTGGCGCCGATCCCACTCACACTGTGACCTATTCTACATACTCTGTGATTGTCCAAATATCCAACTTTACTGGGAGGCAGTGGAGAACATGTTGCAGGAGGTTATGCCACTTTTGCCCTCTCTCATCCGACCCCTGCTCCTCCTGCATGACCCGGGTGAAATCCAAGGCCTCTCTCACCCGCAACTCCGCCTCTTACACACAGCACTGCTAAACTCTGTATCCTCAGACACTGGGGCGCAATAACATCCCCCACCCCTAACGAATGGCTCTTGGCAATGTACCAAACAGCCTCCCACGAACAAATTATTTATATCTACAGGACAGAGGTATTGCTTCAGACCTGAGCCCCTTTCCTCCGAAACACTGATGATTGACTGCAATATCTCCCACCTATGTTTGTCTACACCTCCCTTACCATTAGCCTGCCTTCCCAACCTACACCAAGGCTATGCCGGGGCCTACCATGGTACCCCTTTGCTGTACCCCTTTATCCATCCCCCCCACCTTTCCCCATTTTTCCCTCACAACCATGCCCACTTAACCCACCCCCCCCCCCATTCCCTCTTTGCCCTCCCTCCCCCGGTCATCTTCTTCTTCTTCTTCCTCTGTTTCTCTTCTTCTTCTTCTTTTTCTTATCCTTCTCCTTCCCCTCTTTCTTATCTCTTCCTCTTTGTTCTCTTTTTTACTCCTCTAGTCTTCTCTCTTCTTCCTGCCACCCTACTCTCTTTGTCCTTTTCTCTCTTTACCCATTTTATACACACACACCTTCCCTCTTTTCCTGATGTGGGCGACAGAGCTCCTTATGACCGACCATGCATCATACCAAACACATCCTCTCTGCATCAACTTTGCCTCCTCTCTGCGTTATCCCCCACTGACCTAAGATAAACAAAGGCCCCTCAACGGGTTGGCAAATTAAAGGTATTTATAGCTTTCCGGGTGTCCAACACCTACTGAGATCCTCACATTGCACCCCCATGAGGCCAAATTCAGCGCTAAACTGGGACCTGCCTTTCCCAGATTGACATTTACTCAGGGTCTCGACCACCCGGCTGTGGTAATTTGTGGCTATATATCTATCTATGGATGTTTATTGATGTAAGTGTTACAGTGAGATGAGCTCGCTTCATTGCATTGTTTTGTAAGAATAAAGAACTACAGAACAAAAAAAAAGATATCCCTAGCCTGCTCTCTTATATGTGTTTTAAAACTACTTGTTGGTCTTGAAGACTGAGTCCCTCAGTCCTAAGATGACAGTTGCAACTTTTCCGTCAGGTTTAAGCCAGCCAATGGGGTCCTGTGCTCTGTCTGACAGATCCGCAGATCTACCACGATTAGTCACGCTCAATCAATCAGAGCGCAGCAGGATTCATGGATCCACCACAAAGGATCCGTGGCATGAACTATACAAGTACTTTGTACCTTAATTTCTCAAAAACTACTGAATGGATTTACAGCAAATCACAAAAAAACAGACTTTCTGGACCAACATCTAACTCTGCCAAATTTGGTTTAATTCAATTTTTCCGTTTTTGTGGCATTGCTGTTCAATTTTCATATGGAATACTCCATGGGAAAAATGTGTTTTGGGACCCACCCATTTTCTCGGCCCCTGTTTGATGGATCGCCCCAAAACGTTCCAGAAAAGAGTTGAGGTGGATCAGACTCTCAGGCATTATTTTTAAAGTTTTGTGAAGATTTGTTAAATGGTTCCAAAAATATAAGCAGCACAAATAATGTTTTTCCTAAGGAAACATGATCCTAACTATAACTACTCAGTGGCGACCGCGGGGTAATATATATATATAGATATACATTCACACCCACATACACACACAAAGTCAAAAGACTGCATTGCAACAAAAGGCAATTGGACAAATTATTGTGTGTTGCAAGGTGCAGTGTCTGTTTGTTTTTTCTTTGTCACCTCATGGCACATTGAGCAGCTGTGGTGGTGGGGCACAAGGGTGACAAGGACAAACAGAGTTGGAGCTCTCTTGAGACATCAGTGTCAGATGTTTCAATGAACTATGCCTGGAGTTTCCAGAGCCAGATGTACAAACAACCATTCGCAAACTAGGATGTACAGTTTGCTCACAAATTAGTTTACAAATGAGTGTCCAGTTTTCAATATGATCAATGTTCCAATAAGTGGCAGCACAAATTATTAATTTGTGGGGGCATGAGTTGCACAAAGACCTGGCTGATGAATATTAATTGGGTAGGTTGCAATTTGTGGCCTGCATGATTGACTGCAAGGGCAAGGATGGATACCTGCATGGCAGGGGCGGCTTGTACCTTTTGAAAAGTGGTGGGGTGAGTGAAGTGCCCCACCACTTCACCGAAAAAAAATAAAATTAAACCCTCCCTCCCTCCCTCCAAAAGCCCAAAGTAAACCACCTCTCCCTCCAAAAGCTAAAATAAAACCATACGACTAACTACAACATGCACACAACCACTACTCTAAATGCATTACACACTTACATACATTACACATTTACATGCATTACACACACATGCATTACACATGTAAAATGAAATGGCACTTACCCAAGGGCTGTGTGCCCTCCTAGGTGCTCCTCTCCTCCGATGCCGGAGGAGCTGCCCTAACCAATCCAGATGCTGCTCTCATGCTGTTATCCATCATGAAAGAAGCACCTGGATTGGATGGAGCGGCCTAGCTGGACTTTACCTCAGGACCTAGAGGCCTGTGCTTGGTCTCCACCCAGCTGTCTTAAGACAGCTGACTGGAGAGCTTCAAAGTGCGCATGTCACTTTGGCTGGTGCAAAACAGCAAGCCAAAGTGACATGTACGCTTTGAAGTATCTAGTCAAGCTATTTCTCCATTCCTCTGCTGCCAGTCTGCACCAGAGGACATGCCCAGCATGTCTCTGGGCTGGGGCACCCCGCACCATTAAAAATAAAATGGCAACTGAATCTTTTCATTGCCATTTTATTTTTGCCTGCGGGGCTCACAGCGGGCGGGGCGAGAAGAAACCGCCGCTGCTGCATTGGACAGCAGCTGATCTCATTCCTTCATTTGCCTTTCCAATTGGGAAACATATCGATTAGCAGGGCAGGCACTGCTTTAAGCAAATGTTTCTCATTGGAAACACATGTTGTCCTGTGGACAACTATCAGCTGCACCAAGTCAGCCCAAATTGATTCACAAAGGCGAAGATGCTCCACTTGCACAGCCCCCCTTTGCAAATCAGTTGCCACCTCAAGTAAGGGGTCTGTAACTGATCAATGATTACCACTGATAGATATATTTCTGACACATAACTAGGAGGGGGACGCCCCCTACATACCCCCTGCTATTTGTGTTACAGAAAGGGTCACAAAATTACTTTGTATTGTGATTTTGTGAATCACTGTGTTTGCACCTCAAAAACAGTTTTGTTCAGATGGTTCATGCTTACAGGTAGGAATGCTCCACATATGCTAGGCCTGCCATGTCTTATTATGGAGCCATACCATATCCATGCAAAGGGACGGGCGAAAGTGCTCACTTGGAAACCGAGTAAAGTCAAACGTGTTCCAATGGATAGATCAGGAAGGCCAGCTCATCCTTATCTGCTATAATTACCACTATTTCTATTGCTTCTACTGCACTTGCACTTGTTGTTATTGTTTTTTTATATTTAACTCATTGTAACACACTTCTGCTGTTGACAACTACTATGTAAGTCACACAAATCATCCTTCCTTTTGTTGCCAGGTGAGTAAAGAAGTCCCTTACTACCGGGTGATAGTAACACTGATGTCAAAGGTTGAAAATCAGAGTCAATTAGTAATCTGTGTTTAGAAGAAGAAATTGGGGAACTAGTAATTAAATGAGGACAAGAAACATATGAAACTGATGATGAAAAAAGAGGGTGATGCAACCCATTGCTAACTAGGTGCAGAATGGTGGCAAGTAGGTATTAACAAGAGAGCAGACAAACACTGTACTTAAATAGGGAATTTCCATTTCAGTTAGTCATCTTTACTAAAGGCATGGAGTGGCAGATTTGTAATTGAAGGCACTTATTTTATTGTAATATTCACCAGAGAAAAACTATGATTCTACAGGGGATGGGGCCAGTGTAGGAGGCTGGCCTGGCTTGTAGTGGGTACCAGAGGTACTTACACCTTGTGCCAGGTCCAGTAATCCCTTATTAGTGTAGACGAGGTGTTTCTAGCAGCTTAGGCTGATAGAAGGTAGCTATGGCAAAGAAGCTTAGGCTGAACTAGGAGACATGTAAAGCTCCTACTATACCACTGGTGTCATATGCACAATATCATAAGAAAACACAATACACAGAAGTACTAAAAATAAAGGTACTTTATTTTTATGACAATATGCCAAAAGTATCTCAGTGAGTACCCTCAGTATGAGATTAAGATATATACACAAGATGTATGTACATAAACCAAAATTATGCAGGTAATAGCAAGAAAAGTAATGCAAGCAGTGTAAAGTTACAGTAGATTGCAATAGGAGCACATAGGTATAGGGGCAACACAAACCATATACTCCAAAAGTGGAATGCGAACCACGAATGGACCCCAAACCTATGTGAGCTTGTAGAGGGTTGCTGGGACTGTAAGAAAACAGTGAGGGTTAGAAAAATAGCCCACCCCAAGACCCTGTAAGGTAGGTGTAAATTGCACCTACTACCCCCAGAGAGCACAGAAGTCGTGATAGGGGGTTTCTGCAGGAAGAACAAACACCAGCAATGCAACAACAGTGTATTTCCAGACCTGAGTACCAGTAAGACAAGGGTACCAAGTCCAATAGTCGCAACAGTGTCGAGAGTGGGCAGGAACCCAGGAAATGCCAGCTGAGGGTGCAAGGAAGCTGCCACCTGTTGGAAGAAGCTTGGAGTTCTGCAAGAAGAAGGAGTGTCAGGGACCTCAGGCTTGGCTGTGCATGAAGGAAATCCTCGAAGAGTGCACAGGAGCCGGAGCAGCTGCAAATCAAGCGGTACCCGGCAATGCAGTCTAGCGTGGGGAGGCAAGGACTTACCTCCACCAAACTTGGACTGAACAGTCACTGGACTGTGGGAGTCACTTGGACAGAGTTGCTGAGTTCCAGGGACCACGCTTGTCGTGCTGAGAGGGGACCCAGAGGACCAGTGATGCAGTCTTTTGGTGCCTGCAGTTGCAGGGGGAAGATTCCGTTGACCCACAGGAGATTTCTTCAGAGCTCCTGGTGCAGAGAGGAGGCAGGCTACCTCCAGAGCATGCACCACCTGGAAACAGTCGAGAAAGCCAGCAGGATGAAGCGATACAAGGTTGCTAGTGGTCGTCTGGCTACTTTGTTGCGGTTTTGCAGGCGTCCTGAGCAGTCATCTGTCGATCCTTTGGCAGAAGGTGAAGAGGGAGATGCAGAGGAACTCTGATGAGCTCTTGCATTCGTTATCTGGTGAGATCCCCAAAGAAGAGACCCTAAATAGCCAGAAAAGGAGGTTTGGCCACCTAGGAAGGAGGATTGGCTACCAAGAGAGGTAAGAGCCTATCAGAAGGAGCCTCTGACATCACCTGCTGGCACTGGCCACTCAGAGCAGTCCAGTGTGCCACAAACACCTCTGTTTCCAAGATGGCAGAGGTCTGGGACACACTGGAGGAGTTCTGGGCACCTCCTCTGGGAGGTGCAGGTCAGGGGAGTGGTCACTCCCCTTTCCTTTGTCCAGTTTCGCACCAGAGCAGGGCTGGGGGATCCCTGCACCGGTGTAGACTGGCTTATGGAGAGATGGGCACCATCTGTGCCCATCAAAGCATTTCCAGAGGCTGGGGGAGGCTACTCCTCCCCAGCCCTCACACCTATTTCCAAAGGGAGAGGGTGTTACACCCTCTCTCAGAGGAAGTCCTTTGTTCTGCCTTCCTGGGCCAGGGCTTCCTGGACCCCAGGAGGGCAGAAACCTGTCTGAGGGGTTGGCAGCAGCAGCAGCTGCAGTGGAGAGCCCGGAAAGGCAGTTTGGCAGTACCTGGGTTCTGTGCTAGAGACCCGGGGGATCATGGAATTGTCCCCCCAATGCCAGAATGGCATTGGGGGGACAATTCAATGATCTTAGACATGTTATATGGCCATTTTCGGATTTACCATTGTGACGCTGTACATAGGTAGTGACCTATGTGCAGTGCACGCGTGTAATGGTGTCCCCGCACTCACAAAGTCCAGGGAATTTGCCCTGAACGATGTGGGGGCACCTTGGCTAGTGCCAGGGTGCCCATACACTAAGTAACTTTGCACCCAACCTTCTCCAGGTGAAGGTTAGACATATAGGTGACTTATAAGTTACTTAAGTGCAGTGGTAAATGGCTGTGAAATAACATGGACGTTATTTCACGCAGGCTGCAGTGGCAGGCCTGTGTAAGAATTGTCAGAGCTCCCTATGGGTGGCAAAAGAAATGCTGCAGCCCATAGGGATCTCCTGGAACCCCAATACCCTGGGTACCTCAGTACCATATACTAGGGAATTACATGGGTGTACCAATATGCCAATGGGAATTGGTAAATTTAGTCACTAGCCTGTTAGTGATACAATTGGAAAGCAGAGAGAGCCTAACCACTGAGGTTCTGGTTAGCAGAGCCTCAGTGAGACAGTTAGGCATCACACAGGGAACACATACATATAGGCCACAAACTTATGAGCACTGGGGTCCTGGCTAGCAGGATCCCAGTCACACATAACAACCACACTTACAACATAGGGCTTTCACTATGAGCACTGGGTCCTGGCTAGCAGGATCCCAGTGAGACAGTGAAAACACCCTGACATATACTCACAAACAGTCCAAAAGTGGGGGTAACAAGGCTAGAAAGAGGCTACTTTCTCACAACCAGTACTTAAAAAATACAAAAAAATATGAGCGCAGTGGTCAAAAGGGTTTGTTAGTAGCCTGCATCAGGCGCTGCTGAATGCCAGCACTGCTGAACATTAAGGGACTGATTATGACCTTGGCAGAGGGGATTACTCCATCACAAATGTGATGGACACCCCATCCTCCTAATTGTAAGTTCTATAGGATGTAATGGTACTTGTAATACCCATGACGGGATATCTGGAGTAATCCCCTCCACCAACGTCGTAATCAGGCCTTAAGTTCTGCCTAGCCTTGATTGTATATAATGTCGCTTTTGTCCATTAACCTTTGTTCCTTGTCTCTTTACCTCACTCTTGCATGGGCTTGTTAATCCCTGCTTTCTCCATTTGCCACTATTTTGCTGTTTTTCTTTTCCTCCTTCTTTATACCTATTTTTCTTCTGCTCTTTGTCAAAGTCCGATGAGTGCCAGTGCTAACCCCCTGCAACCACCGGCACAATGATTAAGCACAGGATGTGACAACAGAAATGAAAACTGAAGAGAGTGCCAATAGAACTGTATCTGAATTTTTATTAGATTCTATCAGCATATGTGCAGATAAACAATTAATAATCATCAATCTGTAGGCATGTCAATTCCATCAGTGTTTTTTGCCTATGCAGGTAGTTGCTGCGGCAGCTTAAATTTGCTTCACTCTAGTGCTCTCTTTTCTCCTGCATGTGTGCACCATTCCTTTAGGTTTAGGTAGCCATAAAAACCCACAGAAGAATATTAGGAAATTTTCCAGCGCAGCACAGATGATGCATCATTTCTTTCCATGCTGCAAGGGCTTTGCATCATTTCTCGGCGCGCAGTCTTGTGTCCTCACTGCAAAAGGATTATTTTTGACACCCAGGGACGATGAGGGAAAATCCTGAGCATGCGGGATGAAGTCACAGGCATTGCGTCAATCCGATATAGCGATGTATCAAAGTTTCTGTCGCATAGCAGGGGCTGCGTCGATTCTTCACTCGGGAAGTCGGGCTGCATCATTCCGGTTCAGTTGTACGTTGATCTGGTAGGGCTGTGTGGCAAAGCTTCTGTCGCAAGGCAGGCGCTGCGTAGATTCTTCACTCGGGAAGTCGAGCTGCATTGTTCCGGGTTGGCTGTGATGCAATTTCTCGATCACAAAACAGCTGTGCAGCGTTTCTGGCAGGCTGTGCGTCAATTTTCGGCACACAAGGAATTTCCTCAAGAGGTGAAGTCTTTTTGGCCCTAAGACTTCAGGAAACAGGAGGCAAGCTCAATCCAAGCCCTTGGAGAGCATCTCTCAGCAAAGTCAGAGGGCAGCAGGGCAACAACAGTGCAGCAGTACTTCACAGCAAAGCAGCCCAGATGAGTCATTTGGGCAGCCAGGCAGTTCCTCTTGAAAGGTTGCAAGTTCAGATCCAGAAGTGTCTGAGTTGGTGTGGTCAGACACCCAGTTTATGAACCCAAAGATGCCTTTGAAGTGGGGGAGACCCAAAGGGTTTGAAGTGAACAAGATCCCCTTTCAGTACAATCCTGTCTGCCAGGGGCCCAGTAAGGGGTGTGGCAGTCCTTTGTGTGAGGGCAGGCCACTGTCCTTTGAAATGTAACTGTCAGGCCCTCCACCCTCCAAGCCCAGGAAGACCCATTCAGTATGCAGATGAGTGCATTTATGATTGAGTATCCTGTGTTTGTGGTTGTCTGGGTGAAATGCACAAGGGAGCTGTCAACCAGCCCAGCCAGACGTGGATTGGAGACAGGCTGTAAGGCACAGAGGGATTTTAAGTGCAGAGAAATGCTGACTTTCTAAAAGTGGCATTTCTAGAATAGTAATACTAAATCCAATCTCACCAATAAGCAGGATTTCCTATTACCATTCTGGACATACTAAATGTGACCTGGTTACCCCTTTCAGATCACAATCTACCACTCAAACAGTACATGAGGATAGCCCTAATGCTAGCCTATGAAAGGAACAGGCCTCACAGTAGTGAAAAATGAATTTAGATGTTTTCCACTACCAGGACATGTAAACCACACATGTACATTTCCTTCCTTTTACCTACATAGCACCCTGCCCTATGGGTTACCTAGGGCTTACCGTAGGGGTGACATATGTAGAAAAAGGGGAGTTTAAAGCTTGGCAAGTACTTTTAAATGCCCAGTCGAAGTGGCAATAAAACTGCACACACAGGCCTTGCAATGGCAGGCCTGAGACATGGTTAAGGGGCTACTTGTGTGGGTGGCACAATCAGTGCTGCAGGCCCACTAGTAGCATTTAATTTACAGGCACTGGGCACATGTAGTGCACTGTACTAGGGCCTTACAAGTAAATTAAATATGCCAATTGGGAATAAACCAATAATACTATGTTTAAGGGAGGGAGCATATGCACTTTAGCACTGGTTATCAGTGGTAAAGTGTACAGAGTCCTAAAACCATCACAAACGGTGTCAGAAAAGTGGAGGGAGGTAGGCAAAAAGCTGGGGGATGACCACCCTAAGGCTGTCAGGTCTAACAATATTAAAATAATTTTAACATTTTGAATTAGGTATACAATTAAACCTAAAAGGGAATTGTAGACTTAAAACACAGGTCTGTCTTCAAAAAAGAACTGCAGACACCAAAAAATAAATATAATATTAGCAACAATATAAAATATTACATACCCAAAAACAATACAATTAAAAAATAGGGAACTAGTTTTAAGTGTTTTTGTGCTTTAGGTGTATTTTGGAAACTCTGACGGCACCCGACCCTCTGTGCAAGGCGGATGGGGTCCTTTCCCCATTCGCAGTGTTTTTATAGGGGATTTTTCAGGCCCCAGAGCAGCAATGTTTTGGGTGGCCCGTGTAGGAAAGTACCATCTTTCTTGGCATGTTACCCCCAATTTTACATGTATGCCAGTATGTTTTTGCCTGTCTCACTGGGATCCTGCTAACCAGGACCCCAGAGATCATAGTTTGTGGCCTTAATGTGTTTGCCTGTGAAGTGCCTAATGGTGTCACTGAGGCTCTGCTAATCAGAACCTCAGTGATCATGCTCGCTCTGCCTTTAAATTTGTCACTACAGGCAGGTGTCTACATTTACCAATTCCAATTGCCGTACTGGACCCCACTTATAAGTCCCTAGTATATGGTACCTAGGTACCAAGGGCATTGGGGTTCCTGGAGATCCATATGGGCTGCAGTATTTCTTTTGCCACCCATAGGTAGCTCAGACAAACCCTTACACAGGACTGCCATTGCAGCCTGCGTGAAATAACGCACACGTTATTTCACAGCCATTTTCACTGCACTTAATTAACTTATAAGTCACCTACATGTCTAACCTTCACTTGCTGAAGGTTAGGTGCAAGTTACTAAGTGTGAGGGAACCCTTGCACTAGCAAAGGTGCCCCCACATAGTTCAGGGCCATTTCCCCGGACTTTGTGAGTGCGGGGACACCATTACACGTGTGCACTACATATAGGTCAACACCTATATGTAGCTACACACTGGTAACTCCGAATATGGAAATGTAACATGTCTAAGATCATGGAATTGCCCCCCCATTCCTAATCTGGTATTGGGGGGTTCAATTCCATGCATCCTGGGGGCTCCACTATGGACCCCCAGTACTGCCAAACCAGCTCTCTGAGGCTTGCACTGCAGCTATAGCTGCTGCCACCCCACAGACAGGCTTCTGCCCTCCTGGGTTCTGGGCAGCCCAGTCCCAGGAAGGCAGAACAAAGCATTTCTTCAGGAAGCAGGGTGTTACAGCCTCTCCCTTTGGAAATAGGTGTTACAGGCTGGGGAGGGGTAGCCTCCCCCAGCCTCTGGAAATGCATTGAAGGGCGCTGATGGTGCCCTCCTTGCATAAGCCAGTCTACACCGGTTAAGGGAACCCCAGTCCCTGCTCTGGCACGAAACTGGACAAAGGAAAGTGACCACTCCCCTGTCCATCACCACCCCAGGGGTGGTGCCCAGAGCTCCTCCAGTGTGTCTCAGACCTTTGCCATCTTGTTTTCAGAGGTGTGGGGACACCCTGGAGGCCTCTGAATGGCCAGTGCCAGCAGGTGACGTCAGAGACCCCTCCTGTTAGGTGCATACCTGGCTAGGTAGCCAATCCTCCTCTGAGGGCTATTTAGGGTCTCTCCTGTGGGCTTCTCTTCAGATTACGACTTGCAAGAATCCAGCAGGAATCCTCTGCACTTCTCTCTTCGACTTCTGCCAAGGATCGACCACTGACTGCGCCAAGACGCCTGCAAAACTGCAACAAAGTAGCCAGAAGACTACCAGTGACATTGTAGCACCTAATCCTGCTGGCTTTCTCTACTGTTTCCTGTTGGTGCATGTTCTGGGGGCTGCCTGCCTTCACCCTGCACTGGAAGCCACACAGAAATCTCCTGTGGGTCGACGGAATCTTCCCCCTGCTTCAGCAGGCACCAAACTTCAGCTTCACCGGTACTCTGGGTCCCCTCTCATCCTGACGAGCGTGGCCCCTGGAACACAGACGGTGGACCCAAGTGACCCAGAGGTCCAACTGTCTGAATTTGGAGGAGATAAGTCCTTGCCTTCCCTCCCCAGACAGTAATCCTGTGCACAGTGTGATCTGCAGTTACGAGGGCTTCTGTGCACATTTCCAAGAAATCCTGCATGCACAGCTTAGCCTAGGTCCCCAGCACTCCATCCTTCGATGCTCAGCTCCCTGAGTTGACCTCCGGTGTTGTGGGACCTCTCTTTGCAGTGGTGAGACGACCGCCATGTTCAGTCTTCTTGAACCCATGTTCAAGGACTCCTGCAGGTGCTTCCCTCTTTCCAGTGGGCTCTCTACATTGCTGAGGGCCCCTTCTGTCTCCTCTCCTAAGTGGCGACATCCTGCTCCTTCATGGGCCCGGGCAGCACTCCTTTTCTTCAACTGCCACTCTTGCAGGTAGCAAGGCTTGTTTGTGGTATTTTGCCAAGGAAACAACTCTGCATCCTCCAGCACACTGTGGAACATCTTCTGCACAAAGCAGAACCTCCTACCTCCTTTCGTTGGTGCAAAACCAGCATCTTCTTCCAACCGGAGGCAGCCATTTTGCACCTTCAACTGGGGTTTAGTGGGCTCCTGCCCCCCTGGACACTTTAACGACTCTTGGACTTGGTCCCCTTTCTTTACAGGTCTTCAGGTCCAAGAATCCATCTTGATTGCTTTGCTTTGTGGTCCTTGCAAAATCCGTTATCACGACTATAGTGTATTTTGGGGGAAATAGTAGCACTTTACTCCTACTTTCCTGGGGTGGGGTCTCCTTTACACCCTTAGTGTTTTCTCACACTCCTAGCGACCCTCTACACACTACACTTGCCTAGGGGTGCATTCGTGGTTTGCATTCCACTTACTTAGTATATGGATTTTGTTGCCCCTAGGCCTATTGCATCCTATTGTGTTTCACAGTGTTTGCACTACTTTCTGACTGTTTTACTTACCTGATTTGGTTAGTTGTGTATATTTTATGTATGTTACTTACCTCCTAAGGGAGTATATCCTCTGATATATTTTTGGCACATTGTCACTAAAATAAAGTACCTTTATTTTTAGTAACTATGAGTATTGTCTTTCTTATGATATAGTACCTATATGATATAAGTGGTAGTGCATGAGCTTTGCATGTCTCCTAGTTCAGCCTAAGCTGCTCTGCTATAGCTACCTCTATCCGCCTAAGCTGCTAGAACACTACTACTCTACTAATAAGGGATAACTGGACCTGGCATAAGGTGTAAGTACCATTGGTGCCCACAACAAGCTTGGCCAGCCTCCTACAGCCCCTCTTCAGAACAACTTTGAGGTTTTTTTTACCCATTATCTGCTAATTCAAGTGGGTATGATGACAAGCAAATGTCAGATGAGGAATCATTTAAAATAATGGAAATATGCTTTTTGTAGTGCCCAAAATCCACTGCGATGACATTGGACAAAGAGAGAAAGAATAAAAGGCAGCTGTAAGACCTCTAATTCTTGGTGTGGTCTTCTCCCAGACTTGTCGCCTTCACCCCTCCTGTTTTCTGAATTTTGTTTTTGTTGGCATCTCTGAACATTACCACTCCTAACCAGTGCTAAAGTGTTTGTGCTATCCTCCTAAAAACGGTACAATTAGCCTATACCTGAATGAAATATTTAATTTACTTGTAAGTCCAAAGTATGTAGTACTACGTATACCAAGACCTGTAAATTAAATGCTACTAGAGGGCCTGCAACACTCATGGTGCCACCAACTAAAGTAACACTTTAAAACATGCCTCAGACCTGCCACTGCAGCCTGTAGTGCAGTTTTACAACCGCCAATTCGACTTGGCAAAATAAACCTTTTGCCAGGCCTAAATCTACCTTTTTAAAACAGATCTCACCCTTAAGGTAGTCCATAAACAGCACATATGCCAGGGTGCATTGTATTTAAAAAGTAAGACATGTGCTTTTAAGTTTTACATGTCCAAGACATGAAAAATGTCTGTTTCTCCCATTGGATAACATTGGGCTATCTTATTAGATTTAAAAAGAGTTAAATTTGTATTGGGAACGGATAGGGATGTCATCGTTGGACTCAAATGAATTGGAATTGAAATCCTCTTTAATGTTAAAGTCGGACTTTTTAGTCACCATTTTGGAAATGCCACTTTTAGCAAGTTGGAATTTTCTTGTCCCAACCATCTGGTGCCTGAATCTTGGGTCACATGATTGTAAATAGCTTTGCAGTTGGCCTTTGTATATTACTCCCAGAAAGAGAAACAAAGGGGGACTAGGTGCTGGCAGGATGGTTTCGGTTGACCTGTCCCCTTTCCCACTTACATTTAAAAGGGCTGCCTCCAGCACACACACAAATAAATTTGACACCAGTCTTTTGTCACCCCAGACTACTTGGAGCCTTGGAAGGGAAAGGTGTCAGAACCCCAGCAGCGCGTGGCCGCATCCGCTCATATTTTGCAGCCGCCATGTCCGTAAGGCCGCGATCCCTTTGTGGCAAAAGTCACCTGCCCAGACGATCGGGCCATTGGTGGCTTCATTGCTCTCAACATTACCCTTGAACACTAATGAAAGCTGTCAGGAAGATATGGGGACTTCATTTCTCAGCTTTCCTTATGACAGCCATTTTGGGTGTGGTAAGGCTATAAATACCTGCCACACCCTTTAACCAATGCTTCCTATTCTGGATTCCTGCAGTGAGCTGTTGTCTTCCCGTGCTGCTGCCCGAACCTGTTCAGACTTGACTTTTCTTTGCGAGCGCCCGGCTCGCGGCAGTGAGAGAATTCCTTTTCTGGGCTTTCTTGCCCTTGCCGTGAACTCCGTATTCGGAGTCTTTGGATAACTGAAATGCTTCGATTGTGTTGCTTGGCAGCATCGTTTCACTCGGTTGTTTTGTTGATTCAGAGAAGCGATTTCTCCGTGCTTTTCCTTTTGAAACCTGCTACATGAATGTTTGGATTTCTATGTTGCTCAGTGAACTGTGTTGTTTGTCTCGAGCAGTGACGTGCTGTTTCAAGCTATAAAGTTAAAGATAGTCAACACATGATTTCTTGCCAAAAAAGAAAGTGACATTGTATCTTTGGTTTCATATTTGTTTATTAGAATTTTGTTGTGTAATCTCAGCCAGAAAAAAAAGGACTACTTACTAATTTTGCACTGTGTGAGAGGCATTGAAGAAAACTCTAATTTCAGTTTGTATTTAGTGATTCATAAAAAACCAGCAGGTTCTATTGAGAGAGATTCTCGTTTGGTTTAGAGTTCTTGTTCTAAGAGATGCATTGTTCTGTGACTTTTCTTGGATCTCTGGTGTAAGAATACTGCAAATCTTCATTCCACAATTTCTTTATAAGGAATTTGCTTGTTCTGCTGACATTTTGAAACTAGCGAGATCATTGTGAGGAAGTGATTTATTGTTGCATAATCGTTTATTGTATTCTTGTATATTCTGTATTAACCTCTTCCCTTTCAGATCTCCCTCCTGGCTGATCCTTCCCGACTACCCCTTCCCCCAGCCGGGCCCCTCCAAAGTTCAGCGCTATAACAGCTCCTGACTTGGTGTTGCCTGGAAGTGGGCTCATTTATCAGAATCGTGCAGATCCCGAGAATTTGGACCGCCTGACAGAATAGGAAGCCCATGAGTTTTCTTTTCTCTTGATCTGCACGATAGCTGGCGAGATGGCTACCCTAGACACTGTGATGCAAGCATTAACGCAATTATAAAAGAAGTTACAGGATTCAAGGAACAACACTGCAGCCCTAGTCACAAATGTCACTCAATTACAAGCCAAAGTGGAGGGTCCTGGAGGCACACCTTTGCCACGCCTGCCTCCATCTCCTACCAATGTTTCTGTCACTGTCCCTACGCAGATTCCTTTAGCCGCTCCTGAAAGGTTTTCTGGAGATACCAACAAAGTCCAGATATTCCTTACCTAAGTGGAGCTACATTTCACTTGTCGTCCAGCTGCTTTCCCAGACCCACAGTCTAGAATTGCCTTTCTGATTTCCTATCTATCTGGTGATGCCGCCAATTGGGCAGTTCCCCTAGTGAGACAAGATAGTCCTTTGCTCTACAATTGGCGTCGATTTCTAGACGAATTTGAGGAGGTTTTTGACCGACGAGTAGTCATCATGTCTGCTGACAAAGAACTTTTAGAACTACGACAAGGAAATAAATACCTTATTTCCTATCTTTCACAATTCAATCGCTTGGTGGTTGGAACAGCCTGGCCTGAGGAGAAGAGAGCTGCGGTTTTCTATCAAGACCTTAAGCAGGAATTAAAAGATGTCCTGGCTCAAATCGATCCTCAGCCAAAAATATGGACAGATCTAATAAATCTAACCTTAAGACTTGATCATAGGCTCTCTGAAAGAAAAGGAGATAAGAAAAGACCAGATCGTGGTACTTGGCGTCAAGATAAATATCACCCCTCTCTTTCCTCCACATCTTCGGATACTGTTAGCAAACCCATGGAAATTGGTACACTTCGTCAACCTTTAACCAAAGATGAAAAAGAACTAAGACGTTGCAAAGGTCTGTGTTTATATTGTGGGAAGAAGGGACATTTCGTAAGAGATTGTGCAGTCAAACCCAAAAACAAAACAGATTCTTTCATTAGTACCAAAAGTCAGGTAGCTTCTGTGGAAAGTTTTAAGGAAAACAAACGAACCCAATAGATAGAGAAGGGAATCCCTTGGGTATTCTTTCAATCCCTTCTGTTCATTCCTGCTCAAATCAACATCATAGACATTTCCGTATTCCAATACAGCTTTTGATTTTGGATAAGTGGCAAGAGGCTTTTGCCTTAATAGACTCAGGAGCTACTGGTAATTTTGTAGATTACCAGACTGCGCATCGATTACAACTCAAATGTAAAAAAAATATAATACCCAAAAGTGTACAGGCTGTGGATGGCAGTGAACTCGCTGGGGGTCCAATCACCTCCAACACTTCACCAATTCAAATGGCATGTCACAATTCTGATGGTCATCGGCATTTAGAACAATTACAGTTTGATATAATAAGAGCCCCACAATACGGTTTCATTTTGGGTATGCCTTGGTTAAAATTACATAATCCCCACATAGATTGGAAAAAGAATACTTTAACCTTCTCATCAGTTTACTGTTCTAAAACTTGTCTGTCCATTGAACAGCCTATTCAACAAATAGCTACAGCTACAGACAAAACAATAACATTCCCCTCCCAATATACCACTTATGCAGATTTATTCAGTGAGCAAGCAGCTAGTGCGTTACTGCTTTATTGGCCTTATGATTGTCAAATCGATTTGATACCAGGATCAGTAATCCCTAATTGTAGAATTTACGCTCTTTCAGAAAAAGAAAATCAATATTTACAGGAATATCTTGATCAATGTTTGGAAAACAATCTAATAAGACCATCACATTCTCCAGCAGCCTCTCCCCTGTTCTTCGTACCCAAAGCCAATGGTGAACTGAGACCCTGCATTGACTATAGAGCCCTGAACAAAATCACTATGAAAAACAAATACCCTTTGCCATTGATCCCCGTATTATTGGATCAAGTTAAGGATGCCGTCATTTACACCAAACTTGACCTCCGAGGAGCGTATCATTTGGTCCGTATATGAGAGGGAGACGAGTGGAAGACGACATTCAAAACCCGCTATGGCTTGTTTGAATATCAAGTAATGCCCTTTGGTCTTTGTAACGCTCCCGCTGCATTCCAGTATTTTCTCAATGACGTCTTAAGAGAATACTTAGATCTGTTCGTCATTGTCTACATTTATGACATTCTTATTTATTCTAGTGCGAAAGAAATTCATGAGGAACATGTGAAGAAAGTACTCTTAACTCTGCGAAAACATCACTTATATTGTAAACGTAGTAAATGTGAGTTCCATACAGAAGAAGTGGAGTTTTTAGGCGTCACTTTAACGCCTAACGGTATGCAAATGACTGACCGTAAAATCCAAGCCGTCATCGATTGGCCTACACCTAAATCTGTTCGAGATGTCCAGTGTTTCTTGGGTTTTGCCAATTTTTAACGGCGCTTCATCAACCATTTTTCTCAAAAGGTGGCCCCTATTACGAAATTACTCCGCAAAAATACCCCTTTTCATTGGTCCTCACAAACTGAAAAAGCCTTTCAGATGTTAAAACAAGCCTTCACCACTGCCCCTATCTTAGCTCATCCACGGATTTCGTACCCGTTCATTGTAGAGGCAGACGCCTCCAATGTGGCAATTGGAGCCATTCTTTCACAACGACACCCTACTACAGGACAATTACACCCTGTTGCCTATATGTCCAAAAAACTCAACACAGCAGAACAAAACTACACTATTGCAGAGAAAGAACTGTTGGCAATTCGTGAAGCATTTAAGGAATGGAGACATTATTTATCTGGAACGGCCCACCGAATCACCGTTTATTCGGACCATAGGAACTTGCAGTTTATGAGTTCAGCCAGAGTGTTAACCCCTCGACAGTTGCGATGGATGTTATTCTTCGCCGAATTCGACTTTGTTGTCACCTTCAGACCAGGCAGTGAGAACAGAAAGGCTGATGCTTTAACCAGACAAGACTTCACTTTAGTGCACGAGAAACCTCAACCAATGCCGATCATTAGTCCTTCCAAAGTTGCATGTTTAATAGCTGCTGATGAATTCCTTGATTCAATTCGGACTCATTTCCACATCACAGAGTGGCCAATTTGGCTTAAAAAAGGCAATGGTTATTCAATACAACAGGGACTACCTTTTTATAATTCAAAAATCTTCTTACCCACCAAAGAGTTAAGACACACAGCCTTCCAATGGTTACACACACATCCAGTGGCAGGCCATCCCGGACCTCAAAAAACCTTGGAACTCATGAAAAGATACTTTTGGTGGCTCACTTTTACCAAAGATATTAAACAAATGGCAGAATTATGCGAGATTTGTGCATGTTGTAAAAGCTCACACGTTAAACAAAAGGGGCTGTTAATACCTTTACCAACTCCTGATCACCCATGGGAACATATTTCAATGGACTTCATTACAGGTCTTCCTGAAGTCAACCATGTAAACACAGTATTAGTGCTCATAGACAGTCTCACTAAGTATGCTCACTTTATCGCCTGCAAAGGACTTCCTACATCCAGTGCCTTAGTTAATCTCATTCTGCAAAATATTGTGCATCTCCATGGTATCCCAAAGGTCATACTATCCGACAGAGAATCTCAGTTCTCTGCGCATTTTTGGCAGAAATGGTGCCAAGCGTTACACATTGACTCTAACCTATCTAAAAGTTACAACCCACAAACTGATGGTCAAACCGAAAGATTGAACCAGACTCTAAAACAGTACCTACGCTGTTATGCAGCTGAAGATCCCTCTTCTTGACCAATGCTCCTCTGGCTTGCCGAGTTAGCATACAACAATTCTTGTCATTCTTCAACCAAAACTACCCCATTTTATGGTATTTATGGGCAACACCCACACGTCTTGCCTGTTGTTTTACCAAGTTCCACACAAGAAATGCCCACAGTACAGGGGATGTTATCACATATAAAAGACGTTCACTCACGACTCCAACAAAATCTCAAGCAGGCTAAAGCAAGGTACAAAATGCAGTATGACAAGAAACATTAACCTGGCCCAGAATACAAAGTGAAAGACATGGTCTGGTTGTCCATGAAAAACTTGACATTTAAAGACAAAAATACGTTTCATCCTAAATTCATAGGGCCATACGAAATCCTTCGACGTGTCAACCCAGTAACATACAATTTGAAGCTACGCCCATCCTTGCGGATCCATCCTGTTTTCCACACCTTGTTACTTAAGCCTGCCATTGCAAACTGCACACCACGTCCAACGCCAACTCTTGTTCAAGGTCAATGGGAATACGAAGTACGATCCATTCGTGATTCTCGGTTTCGTGGCAACTCCTTATGGTACTTGGTAGCCTGGAAAGGCTACAGTTCTGAAGAGGATTCTTGGGAACCTTCTTAACAAATCCATGCCCCACGGCTGATACAACAGTTTCATCACCGTTATCCCAACAAACCGGGTCCACGCCCGCGCTCGGGGGGCGTGTACTGTCAGAACCCCAGCAGCGCGTGGGCACAACCGCTCATTTTTTGCAGCCGCAATGTCTGTAAGGCCGCGATCCCTTTGCGGCAAAGGTCACCTGCCCAGACGATAGGGCCATTGGTGGCTTCATTGCTGTCAACATTACCCTTGAACACTAATGAAAGCTGTCAGGAAGTTAGGGGGACTTCATTTCCCAGCTTTCCTTATGACAGCCATTTTGGGTGTGGTCAGGCTATAAATACCTGTCACACCCTTTAACCGATGCTTCCTATTCTGGATTCTTGCAGTGAGCTGTTGTCTTCCCGTGCTGCTGCCTGAACCTGTTCAGACTTGCCTTTTCTTTGCAAGTGGCCGGCTCGCGGCAGTGAGAGAATTCCTTTTCTGGGCTTTCTTGCCCTTGCCGTGAACTCCGTATTCGGAGTCTTTGGATTATTGAAACGCTCCGATTGTGTTGCTTGGCAACATTGTTTCACTCGGTTGTTTTGTTGATTCAGAGTAGCGATTTCTCTGTGCTTTTCCTTTTGAAACCTGCTACATGGATGTTTGGATTTCTATGTTGCTCAGTGAACTGTGTTGTTTGCCTCGTGCGATGACGCGCTGTTTCAAGCTATAAAGTTAAGATAGTCAACACATGATTTCTTGCCAAAAAAGAAAGTGACATTGTATCTTTGGTTTCATATTTGTTTATTAGAATTTTGCTGTGTAATCTCAGCCAGAAACAAAAGGACTACTTACTAGTTTTGCACTGTACGAGAGGCATTGAAGAAAACTCTAGTTTCAGTTTGTATTTAGTGATTCATAAAACCAGCAAGTTCTATTGAGAGAGATTCTCGTTTGGTTTAGAGTTCTTGTTCTAAGAGACGCATTGTTCTGTGACTTTTCTTGGATCTCTGGTGTAAGAATAGTGCAAATCTTCATTCCACAATTTCTATATAAGGAATTTGCTTCTTCTGCTGGCATTTTGAAACTAGCGAGATCATTGTGAGGAAGTGATTTATTGTTGCATAATCATTTATTGTATTCTTGTATATTCTATATTAACCTCTTCCCTTTCAGATCTCCCTCCTGGCTGATCCATCCCGACTACCCCTTCCACCGGCCGGGTCCCTCCAAAGTTCAGCGCCATAACGGCATCTGACTTGGTGTTGCCTGGAAGTGGGCTCATTTATCAGCATTGTGCAGATCCCGAGAATTTGGATCGCCTGACAAAAGGGAAGAACTTTCCAGAACCAGATGTGGGGATAGGCACTATGGGCCTGATTACAACTTTGGAGGAGGTGTTAATCCGTCCCAAAAGTGGCGGTAAAGTGACGGATATACCACCAGCCGTATTACAAGTCCATTATATCCTATGGAACTCGTAATACGGCTGGTGGTATATCCGTCACATTTGGGACGGATTAACACCTCCTCCAAAGTTGTAATCAGGCCCTATGTCAGCTCACGTCAAATGCTAGCACCAGATATAAATATTTGAGCTCATTAACCACTTCTTCAGTCCTCCCTGAAGCGCTGAAAGAATTCAAGAACTGCCTTGTAATCCAGAGGACTGCCTTGCTCCTTGAGCATGCTTGTTCTCCAGAGGACTGCCCTGCTGCTACTAGATTTTTAAAAATAATATTTTTATTGAATTTTTAAAACACAGTTACAAACAAAGAAAAAGGAGGACACAAGTGCAGTGGTTAACGATGCTCAATATCCCAATAGGGCATGGGGGTGTTCTAAGTGCAGTGGGTACAGTCTATAGCGTTACAATGAAGGGTTGTATTTGGATACGCAGTGTTCAAAGTTGAGAAGCAGGACTGTGATCTTCAGTGGGACTAACAGTGAACAGAACTGGGAGAGAAGTGGCAGAACTTGGGATGGCTGGGTAACAGGAGGTGAGCAGTCGCATGTGTGAGGGCAGCAGAAGGGTGCAGCTCATTGAGTTGGCAGTAAGAGGGGGTGATGAATATGCTTCAGGTGGATAGTATTGGGGGATGCCTATTAGTTATACTGCACGTGGGGTGAGCAAGGTTGATTGGCCTCTTCTTGAGGCTGGGGGGAGCCACCTGCGTTGTTGTCTGGTGGAAGTGTACAAGTATTGTAGCCCAGTGGGGGGAGATGAGGTACTTTCACAGAAAATGCATCTCCTCGGTTCCAAGAGCGTTCTCCTCCGCTGGCCCCCATTTACGCACAGCGCCCTGCCACGCGGACACCAGAAGGGCCGTGGTGGAGCACCAATGCATAGTCAGGGTGTGTTTTGCAAGGAGGAATGCAAGAGATGCAAAACAAGCTCGTACTTGCTGATAAGTGCGTTTGAAGATGCCGAGAGAGGTGCCTCCCACATGTCAAGATAAGTGAGCTCTGTGACTGTTCTAAGTGTGGAGTGAACAGAGTGCCATTTGCCACGAAGGGTTAGACAGGACGAGAGCATGTGGAGGAAGTCTACCTCCTGGGCCAGGCAGTGGAGGCAGCTAGATAGCGTGACTGGAAATAAACAATTTAAGCGCACAGCAATGCGATACGCCTTGTGTAAAGAGTTGTGCGAGTTGTGTGACACAGCCTTGGTGTATTGAAGCGCTGTGTTCCATTCTTTATCCCAAAGTACCCTTCCAAAATAATTCTCCCACCAGCGTCGAAGTGTGGACAGAGAGGTGTGCATAAGTTTATGTTTCACTCTGTATAACCACATGATTAAGTATCAGGCAGGTACCATCAACAGAATCGAGGTAGCCCTCCGATGTCTCAGAGCGCTGGGCATGTGCGGACCAGCTGCTTGTGGAGAAGGAACTGCCCACATGGGAGGCTGCTTTCCTCCATCAGCTGTGCAAAGGGGAGGAGACAACCCTCTTGGAAAAGTTTGCCAACTGTGTGGACTGAATTATCTGTCCATGCCTTCAGGGTTCTAGAAATGTAGATTCCATGTTGACCGGGCAACCCAACAAGGGGGAGCAGTGGGGTGAATAGGTGGACAGGCCAGGACAGCCGATGTACCTTGGCCATACATCGCTGAGCCAGCTTAACCTGCAGGGGCCAAGTGCATGGACGTTGTGGCCTTTTCAGAAGGAGCCCCTCAACTTCGGCACCTGGATTGGTCCTTGAGCATCTGTAGCATCCCCGAGGTTGCTCCACCAGTCCAATGGGATAGCCACTGGAGCTGTGCCACCAAAAAGTACACTTGTAAGGATGGAGCCCTAGGCCTCCCTGATCAATTGACAGCTGCAGCATGGCAAGAGCCATTTGGTGCCAACCAATGCCCCAAATTAGCTCAATGAGGAGAGTGTCTAGCTCCACAAAGAAGCGTGGCAGAGTAATTGCGAGGTTTGCAAAATAATAAAGTAAATGCAGCAGGAGGATAATTTTTGCCAGGGCTATCTTGCTAATTGGTGCTAGTGGGAGGGTTTGCCAGAAGAGCAAATAGGTCAGCAGGGGAGTGGTACAGATGGATTCCCAAGTATTGAACTGTCTGCGGGTGCCATTGGAGGTGGATGTCATCGAGAGTTAGATCACATGATGGATGCCTTGGGCATAACGGATAAACCGCTGATTTCACCCAGTTGACCCGGAGTCCAGCAATGGAGGTGAAGTCCTCTAGGGTTGTGCCGGATCGGCGTGAGTTTCGCTGTGATGTCACATATATATAAAAGTAATTCATCTGCATACAGGGGCACCGCATGTACTCTGCCGGCCAGTGGTATGCCCCACTCCCCCCCACACAGAGCTGAGTGTTCCATAGCTAGTGCAAATAAAAGGGGGGAGAGTGGGCACCTCGGCCAATTTGGGAATAGAGCAGAGAAGAGGCAACCCAAATGGACGAGGGCAGATGGGTTGGCATTCAAAAATTTCATATAAGCCAAGAGATTGGGCCCGACTTCTGCACGGTGTAGGACCTCGAATAGATATAGGCAGGTCAGGGTGTTGAAAGTCTTTTCCAGGTCCAATATAAGGTAAGCAGAGTTAGGATGATGGTTGTGGACCTGGTCCTGTATGTGGAATAAGCAGTGAATATTGTGCAATGTATTGCTCCCAGCACAAAATCATTTTGGTCAGTGTGGATTAGGTCTGGGAGAATTCAGGAGTATCTGCCAGACTGGATATCCCCTAGTATTTCACAATTACTGCACCCAGAATGGCTATAGGTCTGTATGAGGCAAAACTGGTAGGTTATCTGTCTGGTTTTGGGATGGAGACCAGCAAAGATTCTCGCTGTGTGCGGGGGAGCTTGCCAGTGCGCAGTGCTTTCTCGTATAGGTCAACAAGGTGAGGTGCTAGGAGGGATGTGAAGGCACCGTAGTATTCTATTGGAAGGCCATCTAAGCCTGGTGTCTTGATCCGGGCTGAGGTCCCGAATGGCTTGTGTGACATCCGCAGCTAAGTCAGGAGTGGAACACACGTAAGAAAGGCCTTTGGTGTTATAGTTGGGGGGGAGCAGCTTGCGGCAGGTATAAGGCAGAATAGTAGTCTTTAATGGCTTGAAGGATATTGGCTTGGGTAGGTACCCTTGAGGTTCACTATGTCAGTGATCGGAAAGACTGTAGTTTTGTGCCGTGCAAGCCAGGCTAGGAGTCTCCCTGCTTTGCCACCTTCTCTGTGCACCCTGGTGACATAGGCCTTAAAGTTATAGTGATGCAGATCTTCCAGGAGAGCTGCAAAGGCTGTCTTTGCTTCTGCAAATCGGGGGTGAGGGGCTAGTTCTTTGGCTGCGTCTGCCTCTTTGCTGAGATCAGCTAGCTTTCACTTGGCTTTTCCTATGTCTTCCTCCAAAACGCAACAAACCCCCACCACCTTTTGGATACAGACTCCTCTGGTTACTCCCTTGAAGGTGTCCCATTGAAGTGCCTTGGAAGAGGCAGTGCATGAGTTCTCAGTAAAGAAATGAGAAATATGTTCCCTTTGTTACTGCTGAAAGACGGGGTCTTCCAAGCAGTCTTTGAGAAGTTCCACGTGGGGACCGGTGGGGGAGGAGCGGTCCATCGAATATCAATGGTGTGTGCATCATGATCGGATCCGATGTGCCCATGATAGTCGGAGTGTTGGAGGTGGGGCAGGAGTGCAAGAGAACAGAAAAATCTGTGTAGTCGTACATAAAGATTGTATGCTGCTGAGTAGAAAGAGTAGAGGAGAATGGTGGGATTCACCATGCGTAGAAACAATGCATTTGTATTTGTGGAGGGGATCGGGGTAATGGAGGTGTTATCTGTCTAAGGTGAGGTCTAACACACAATTATAGTCACCCTCTAGCATGGGTTGTGAGTCTTGTGGGCGGGTTTAGTAGAGTGAGTCCAAGAAGGGGCCCTGATCAGTGTTTGGTGCATACATGCTGCCTATGAGCAGTGGTTGGCCATCTAGGCGTCATTCCATGAGGACATAGTGGCCATCTTTGTCAATTATGTATTCTAATTCTTAGAACGGAACTCCAGGGCGTACCCAGATCACAGCGCCTCTGGCATATGCAGAGTGGGTCGTGGCATAAATCTGCCCCTGCCATCCTCTGCGCAAGTGCCCCAGCTCTGGTTGTGTTATGTGTGTGACCTGCAGTCAAATGATTTGAGCCTGATGACGTTTGACGTAAGAGTGTATTGTGTATCTTTTCCTAGCAATATGCATTCCCCGGATATTTAGCGTGAGGAATCTGGTGTCTGTGAGGCAAGGCGCACACGTGTTAAGGCATGCTGGAGTGTGGAGGTAGGATGGTGCCTGTTGGGTGGTATCATGTGAGTTCAGCAAATGGGCCTACCCAATTGTCGCTACTCGTGCTATTTTGTGTTAGTGGTGGGTGGATATGTGGTTGGGATGGTTGGGATGGTGAGTAGTAACAGTGGGGGGAGGGATCCAACTCAATACATCGGAACTGTCGCAACAGGTGACATGTCCAAACCTGATAGGCATGTTTACCTTAGGGTGTTGTGCCCAAGAAACAAGCCCTGCGTTGTGGCTGTGTAGCCCATCTTTTCTGTGCGATTGACTGGGTGAAGCCTCCAGGAAGGAGGAAGAGAGTTTCTTAGCGTTTGTCCTCTGGCTTTTGCCTGTTAGTCCCGAGGTTGCAGGAGTTTGAGGGAAGAGAAGGGAGAAGAAAGAGGCGCAGGCAGTGGCAGGGGCAGCAGGGGGCAGGTGAAGAGTGGGGGTGGGAGATCTCTCTCATTATTTACCATGGGTTGTGGTTTATTAGATGGCCAGTACATGCAATGATGTGGGGTGCATCCTGAGTCCAGGGGGAGAGGCGGACACACTACGTGCTGCAGTTTAAGTAGGTATGCATGGCCATCAAGGCGGTGGAGTTAGATTAAGGTATTTGCTGTCTGGGGTATCACTGGGGGTGATCGTGCGGTTCTGTGTGAGCCTTGCAACTGAACACTTTCTTCATCAGAGGTGAAAATGTGCAGCTCCTTCTCGTCGTCAGTCTTATCTGGTGGAGGCCCCATTTCCGCCTCTGCTTGGAGGGCTCTTCTGCTGTCAGTGATGATCTGCTCAAGGTTGGGTGACAAGGCCACTGAGGAGTAGGACGAATAGGAGAGCTGAAGGGTGCGCAGCTTCGCATTCCGGTGGCATTCTATCCAGTCCCATGCTTACTGTGGGCTTGTGAAGAAGATGGTTGCTCCACCATTCATTATTTTGAGTCAGGCAGGGAACAGCAGGGACTATTGCACCCCCATTTGTCAGAGCAGTTTTTTGACTTTGAGAAAGGAGGATCATTGGTGCTGTACACCGTGGGTGTAGTCCGGAAAGAGCTAAAAGTTACACTTTCCACTCGCAAGGGGCAAGCTCATCGAGCCCCTCTTAGAATTGTATCTCTGTGACGCACTCTTCGATTTTCGGTGGCCTTTAACACTCAAGAGATTAATGAAATTGCCCGGCCAAGATTTTCCTGTTGAGCTAGCCTTTTCTCTCCTTCCACTCTGGGAGGGGAGAGAAAGCGCAGCCCGTCGTTTTTACATAGTGGGCGGTGTGGCCATGAGAGGTATGACGTGCCTCCAGGTGAGTGGCTGCACGGCCCAGACATCATTCTCCTGCTCCAGCGGGACCTTGAAATACGCTGTCCTGCAGTGGACAAGTGGCTGGAAGTAAATACTGCTTAGGTGCTACCACGCGATAGACCTTTTGACGAAGTGAGTGCAGTATGAGTGTTGCATGAACGGGCTCACAACATTGCAGGTGAGAATTTCCTTGGGTTTTACTACGAATTTGCACTGATTACCTTTGTTCCTTACTTTTTCTAAACAAACATCACTTTCTCAACTCCCCCTGTATTAATCAATACAGGATGGCTTAGTTAAACCCCGTCGCTTCATGATAAGCATACGGGTGGCACTATGAATAGCATCGCAGGGGAGGACTGGTGACCACTTGAGAGTGGTGGTCGGGGGCTCACTATAGGGCACCCCTTTTTTGGATACCCATTTGTTTTGTTGTCCTCCTATTTTTGGAGATAAAACATCCAGATGCCTAGTATTTTTATGTTCTCCCTAACGTGTGACTACAAAGGACATTGGCTTTGCTCCAGACTGGAAGCTTGTTACCCCCAAATAGAGGGTAAGGGGTTTGTTTATCCCATAGCAAGCAAGGGAGTAGATATTACATAGAATTATATTTAGTGCTCACTATGGAATGCGTAGACATCTACCGATATGAATTTAATGAGAATGGCAGCCTTTTCTAGCACCTGTGTGACACCAGTTTGTAGTGGTTTGCAGTGCTTCTCATGCTTCCATGTTCACGTGTGTAGTGTTGGACTGGATCTGACAGTTTATTGTTTGTCCTGATATCCTATGAGTATATAGGATTCAGGATGTGTCTTTTGTCTCCCCCTTCTGGTGTCTATGTGTTCCCACTCAGGTAGGTCCTGAGTAGCTTTCCCGGTCTTTGGGTAATACACCTTGGGTTTAGGTTTTGAAGATCCTCAGCCCTGACATAAGCCTCAGACCAATTTAGGCTCAGAAACATGTTGGCCCATATTTATACTTTTTGACGCTAAACTGCGCTAACGCAGTTTAGCGTCAAAAAATTTAGCGCCGTCTAACGCCATTCTGAAGCGCCATGCGGGCGCCGTATTTATGGAATGGCGTTAGCCGGCGCAAGCAGACCGGCGCTGCATGGTGTGCGTGGAAAAAAACCACGTAGACCAGGCAGCGCCGGCGTTGGGAAAAAATGACGTTAGGGCGTCTTAAAATGGGGCAAGTCAGGTTGAGGCAAAAAAATCGCCTCAACCCGATTTGCGGCATTTTTTTACGACGCCCAGACGCCATTTCATGACTCCTGTCTTAGTAAAGAGAGGAGTCATGCCCCCTTGCCCAATGGCCATGCCCAGGGGACTTGTGTCCCCTGGGCATGGTCATTGGGCATAGTGGCATGTAGGGGGGCACAAATAAGGCCCCCCTATGCCACCCCAAAAAAATAAAAAAATATAAAAAATTATACTTACCTGAACTTACCTGAATG
Source organism: Pleurodeles waltl (assembly GCF_031143425.1). Lineage (NCBI taxonomy): Eukaryota > Metazoa > Chordata > Amphibia > Caudata > Salamandridae > Pleurodeles > Pleurodeles waltl. Next base: position 1,747,632,177 of record NC_090444.1, read on the forward strand.
TCCCTGGGGTGGGTCCCTCCATCCTTGGGTGTCCTCCTGGGGTGGGCAGGGGTGGCAGGGGGGGTCCCTGGGGGCAGGGGAGGGCACCTGTGGGCTCATTTTGAGCCCACAGGCCCCTTAACGCCTACCCTGACCCAGGCGTTAAATAGTGGCGCAAATGCGGGGTTTTTTGACCCGCCAACTCCCGGGCGTGATTTTGGCCCGGGAGTATAAATACGACGCATTTGCGTCGCCGTCATTTTTTTAGACGGGAACGCCTTCCTTGCATCTCATTAACGCAAGGAAGGCGTTCACGCAAAAAAATGACGCTATTTGCCCATACTTTGGCGCTAGACGCGTCTAACGCCAAAGTATAAATATGGCGTTCGTTTTGCGCCGAATTTGCGTCGAAAAAAACGACGCAAATTCGGCGCAAACGGGGTATAAATACGGGCCGTTGGCTTTAGTAGACAGTTAGGGTAATTAGGCTCTTGTTACTGTCCTAGAGTTTTTTTAATCATACCCACGGACACCACCAATAAAGGTGAACAACACAGGTAGTCTAGGAGGTATGTTTAACTAAGATCTGGATCCCTGACTTTGTCCAGTTGTTTCTATATAAGAACTCCCTCTACTGCAGGTCTTACCAAGAGGTTGAGTCTGCCCTGGTGATATTGTCCTACCAGGGAGGGGAGAGGTGGTCAATGATGAAGCATGACACTATTAGTGTGTGAGACCACCTCTTCCATTAAGGAAATATCCAGTTTGCTGGATTAGTGCTACATTCTCGAAAAACATCTTAGGACGTGATAAATGATCTCGCTTATCAGAAGCAGACAAAACGTTATATTTTGAGTTCTATGCCACCACACCATTTGTGATTATTGATTTTTTAGGGAGGAAGTGTAGTGTGAAGTGTTTTCCTCTCTTTCTCTCTCTGTGTGTTATTGACCTCCTCAGACACTGCCTGCTAGCTTATCCCTTGGAACTCTACCTTCACCTGGAATTTTCTTCAGAATTTTTTCTTAGTCCATAGATAAGCCAAGACTGGCCGCAATCCACATTTTGTATCTGAACCGGGCTCCATTGAGGCCAGCCTTAACATTTCACTTTGCCATAGTTTTGCACAACCAGATGCCCTCAGTTCGCACTTTCATCTTTTAGGCACTATTTTTCACTAAGTAATTTAAAAATGTATAACTCTGGTTCTATTGATTAGATTTATTTTTGTGTCATTTTATTAATTAAGTTTTACTCAAGGTATTTAAATTACTGTGGGACTTTTATTGTGCTTATTGTTTGCATGCTGCATAAGTACTTAGGCCCATATTTATACTTTTTGACGCTAAACTGCGCTAACGCAGTTTAGCGTCAAAAAATTTAGCGCCGTCTAACGCCATTCCGAAGCGCCATGCGGGCGCCGTATTTATGGAATGGCGTTAGCCGGCGCAAGCAGACCGGCGCTGCCTGGTGTGCGTGGAAAAAAACCACGTAGACCAGGCAGCGCCGGCGTAGGGGGAAAATGGCGCTAGGGCGTCTTAAAATGGCGCAAGTCGGGTTGACGCTAAAAAATCGTCTTAACCCGATTTGCGCCATTTTTTCGACGCCCAGACACCATTTAAATGACTCCTGTCTTAGTAAAGACAGGAGTCATGCCCCCTTGCCCAATGGCCATGCCCAGGGGACTTCTGTCCCCTGGGCATGGTCATTGGGCATAGTGGCATGTAGGGGGGCACAAATAAGGCCCCCCTATGCCACCCAAAAAAAATTGAAAAATATAAAAAATTATACTTACGTGAACTTACCTGAATGTCCCTGGGGTGGGTCCCTCCATCCTTGGGTGTCCTCCTGGGGTGGGCAGGGGTGGCAGGGGGGGTCCCTGGGGGCAGGGGAGGGCACCTGTGGGCTCATTTTGAGCCCACAGGCCCCTTAACGCCTACCCTGACCCAGGCGTTAAAAAGTGGCGCAAATGCGGGGTTTTTTGACCCGCCACCTCCCGGGCGTGATTTTTGCCCGGGAGTATAAATACGACGCATTTGCGTCGCCGTCATTTTTTTAGACGGGAACGCCTTCCTTGCATCTCATTAACGCAAGGAAGGCGTTCACGCTAAAAAATGACGCTCTTTGCACATACTTTGGCGCTAGACGCGTCTAACGCCAAAGTATAAATATGGCGTTCGTTTTGCGCCGAATTTGCGTCGAAAAAAACGACGCTAATTCGGCGCAAACGGAGTATAAATACGGGCCTTAGTGCCTCTAAGTTAAGCTTTGCTGCTTTTGTGCCAAGATACCACAGGGTTGATCACAGGTTATTTTAGTGACTTTTGTTGGTCACCCTGACAAGGATTGAAGTTGGCTCTTGAGTAGGGTTGTCACATCCCTCAACCAATAATCTAATTTCTTACAGTAGTGGTTGTTGGACGTTTTTGCTTATGCAGGGTCATCCCCAATCTTTTTGCCTCCTATTTTGTCTGACCTGTTGGCTTTTAAACTCTGAGCACTTTACCACTGCTAACCAGTGCTAAAGTGCATATGCTCTCTGTGTAAATTGTATGGTTGATTGGTTTATACATGATTGGCATATTTGATTTACTAGTAAGTCCCTAGTAGAGTGCTATTAGTGGGCCTGCAGCACTGGTTGTGCCACCCACATAAGTAGCTCTGTAATCATGCCTAAGACCTGCCATTGTGGTGTTTGTGTATGCAGTTTCAACTGTAAATTTGACTTTGCAAGTGTACCCACTTGCCAGGCCTAAACCTTCCCTTTTCTTACATGTCAGACACCCCTAAGGTAGGCCCTAGGTAGCCCCAAGGCCAGGGTGGAGTGTATGGTTAAGGTACGATATATACTAATGTGTTTTATTTGTCCTGACAGTGAAATATTGCTAAATTCATTTTTATTGTTGCAAGGCCTGTCCCTCTCATAGGATAACATGGGGGCTACCTTTAAATCTGATTAAAGTGTAGATGCCCTCTGGGAGCGGATGGACATGTGGAGTTTGGGGTCTCTGAGCTCACAATGTGAAAATACATCTTTTAGTAAAGTTGATTTTAAGATTGTGTGTTTGAAAATGACACTTTTAGAAAGTGAGCATGTTCTTGCTTATACCATTTCTGTGACTCTGCCTGTTTGTGGATTCCCTGTCTGGGCCAGTTCGACAGTTGGGCTGGTTGCACTTCACACTAGACAGTGACACAAAGGGAGCTGGGGTGTAGCCTGCATATCCTGAGGAGCCATCTGTGCTGGTAGGGAGGGGAAGAGTGGTCACTCACACCTGAAAGGGCTGTGCCTGCCCTCACACAATGCAGTCTCCAACACCCTGGTGAGTGTCTGGGGCCTGGCCTGGGCAAGGCAGGATTTCACATTCAAAAGATACTTTACTTTGAAGTAGGCCTACTTCAAAGGAGAAATTGGGTATAAGAAGGGCACCCAAAACCACAGACTTTAGAACACTTCTGGAAACAAGAGGAACCTCTGTCTGGAGAAGAGCTGAAGAGCTGAGGAAGAAGAGCTGCCCTGCCTGCGACTGTGCACTATCCTGCAGTTGCTGCTTCTGCCTCTGCAAGGGGACAAGACTGGACTTTGTGGTATATTCCTGCTTGAGAAGGACTCTCCAAGGGCTTGGACTGAGCTTGCCCCCAGTTCTGAAGCCTAAGGGCCTTCAAAGACTTTCCCTACCAGCACCTGGACTCTCTGTTGAGACTCCTACCCTGACAAGTGGTGCCCTATCCAGTCCCCGGGCCCTTGAAAGGAAAAGCTGGTGAAAGTTCAAGGAAATTGACTTCGGACAACTCGGGACCGAAGTCGCTGCTGAATCCGGTGACGCTTCCTGCAACCGACTCAGTGATCTTCGCTGGAACGCGGCGACCTTCGCAGGCCTGATACTGCTGCAGCCCCACTGAAGTCCGCGACTCCGTGGAAGTCGCCATACCACGCCGTGACCGATGCCGCTTGAAGTGCGTGGATTCAACGTTTCGCACAGACGCAGCGATCCCTGACTTCGTACATCGGCTTGTTTCCATTCTTCACCAAGGTATTGTACCTTGGGGTCCGCGTGACTCCGGTGCCACTGGTGTCGGATTGTTGGGAATTACTCCGTCACGATGCTGTGTTAACACCTCATCAAAGCATTTTGTGTTTCTAAGCGCTATTTTTGAATTTAATCATTAAAAATTCATAACTTGACTTGTGTATGTCGTTTTTTTGTCATTTTGGTCATGTTTTGTTTAGATAAATATTTCCTATTTTTCTAAACCTATATTTTGTAGTGTTTTCATTAAGTTACTGTGTGTGTTGGTACAAATACTTTACATCTAGCACTCTGAAGTTAAGCCTACTGCTCTGCCAAGCTACCAAGGGGGTAAGCAGAGGTTAGCTGAGGGTAATTCTCTTTTACCCTGACTAGAGTGAGGGTCCATGCTTGAACAAGGGGTAACCTGACTGTCAACCAAATACCCCATTTTTAACAGTGGTGTGCTGAGAGAAGGAGAAAGAAAAGGAGAGTGATTGAGATACAGAAATGAGAGAAAGAGAGAGAAAATTAACTTTCCAGTGGGGGTAAAGAGGGCCCTTGGAAGGTGATTGCCCTGATCAATTGCCCATGGCTTAAAACTTACTCAGTGTCTGTCAGTGTCTTGCCTGAAACACACAAAAACACACAAAAAAGATTTATCTTAAACTGGAGTACACTATCAATACATTTGAAATTGAGAATTGTTTACAAAAGGATCCCTGAGAAGATATAAAATTTCCAAGTTGCAAGGAATATCCTGAGAATGTGTTTGTCAGCCTGTAGTTAATATAACATGGAATTGCTTTTCATCATTTCAATGCAAATAACAAGCATTTACACACAGCAAGCCTAGCATGGTTTTTGTCGCTTTTTTAACCAGGATTTCACTTTTACTCTTAGAAGAAACCTCTAGAGGTGTCCGTTATGTGTAAATGTAACAATTGTGATGGTGGTCTCTTTCCTTTCCCATCCTGGTAACGGATTTACTTCTATTACCATTTGTAAGGAAATGCCTCCTTGGCATGGTTACCCCCTGACTTTTTGCCTTTGCTGATGCTATGTTTTGAATTGAAAGTGTGCTGAGGCCTGCTAACCAGGCCCCAGCACCAGTGTTCTTACCCTAACCTGTACTTTTGATTCCACAATTGGCACACCCTGGCATCCAGGTAAGTCCCTTGTAACTGGTACCCCTGATACCAAGGGCCCTGATGCCAGGGAAGGTCTCTAAGGGCTGCAGCATATCTTATGCCACCCTGGGGACCCCTCACTCAGCACAGACACACTGCTTGCCAGCTTGTGTGTGCTGGTGAGAACAAAACAAGTAAGTCGACATGGCACTCCCCTCAGGGTGCCATGCCAACCTCACACTGCCTATGCAGTATAGATAAGTCACCCCTCTAGTAGGCCTTACAGCCCTAAGGCAGGGTGCACTATACCATAGGTGAGGGCACCAGTGCATGAGCACTGTGCCCCTACAGTGTCTAAGTCAAACCTTAGACATTGTAAGTGCAGGGTAGCCATAAGAGTATATGGTCTGGGAGTCTGTCAAACACGGACTCCACAGCACGATAATGGCTACACTGAAAACTGGGAAGTTTGGTATCAAACTTCTCAGCACAATAAATGCACACTGATGCCAGTGTACATTTTATTGTGAAATACACCCCAGGGGGCACCTTAGAGGTGCCCCCTGAAACCTTAACCGACTATCTGTGTAGGCTGACTGGTTCCAGCAGCCTGCCACAACCGAGACATGTTGCTGGCCCCATGGGGAGAGTGCCTTTGTCACTCTGAGGCCAGTAACAAAGCCTGCACTGGGTGGAGATGCTAACACCTCCCACAGGCAGGAGCTGTAACACCTGGCGGTGAGCCTCAAAGGCTTACCCCCTTTGTTCCAGCACCACAGGGCACTCCAGCTAGTGGAGTTGCCCGCCCCCTCCGGTCACGGCCCCACTTTTGGCGGGAAGGCCGGAGGAGATAATGAGAATAACAAGGAGGAGTCACTGGCCAGTCAGGACAGCCCCTAAGGTGTCCTGAGCTGAAGTGGCTCTAACTTTTAGCAATCCTCCATCTTGCAGATGGAGGATTCCCCCAATAGGGATAGGAATGTGACCCCCTCCCCTTGGGAGGAGGCACAAAGAGGGTGTACCCACCCTCAGGGCTAGTAGCCATTGGCTACTAACCCCCCAGACCTAAACACGCCCTTAAATTTAGTATTTAAGGGCTTCCCTGAACCTAAGAATTTAGATTCCTGAAACTACAAGAAGAAGAGGACTGCTGAGCTGAAAGACCCCTGCAGAAGAAGAAAAGAAGACACCAACTGCTTTGGCCCCAGACTTACCGGCCTGTCTCCTGCCTTCTAAAGAAACCTGCTCCAGCGACGCTTTTCAAAGGACCAGCGACCTCTGAATCCTCAGAGGACTGCCCTGCTTAAAGAAAGACAAGAAACTCCCGAGGACAGCGGCCCTGCTCCAAAAAGACTGCAACTTTGTTTCAAAGGAGCAGATTTAAAGACCCCTGCAACTCCCCGCAAGAAGCGTGAGACTTGCAACACTGCACCCGGCGACCCCGACTCGACTGGTGGAGAACCAACACCTCAGGGAGGACCCTCTGGCGACTCCAAGACCGTGAGTAACCAAAGTTGTCCCCCCTGAGCCCCCACAGCGACGCCTGCAGAGGGAATCCCCAGGCTCCCCCTGACTGCGACTGCCTGACTCTGAAATCCCGACGGCTGGAAAAGACTCTGCACCCGCAGCCCCCAGCACCTGAAGGAACGGAACTTCAGTGCAGGAGTGACCCCCAGGAGGCCCTCTCCCTTGCCCAGGTGGTGGCTACCCCGAGGAGCCCCCCCCCTTGCCTGCCTGCACCGCTGAAGAGATCCCTTGGTCTCTCATTGAAAACCATTGAAAACCCGACGCGTGTTTGCACACTGCACCCGGCCGCCCCCGCGCTGCTGAGGGTGTACTTTCTGTGCTGACTTGTGTCCCCCCCGGTGCCCTACAAACCCCCCCTGGTCTGCCCTCCGAAGACGCGGGTACTTACCTGCTGGCAGACTGGAACCGGGGCACCCCCTTCTCTCCATTGAAGCCTATGTGTTTTGGGCACCTCTTTGACCTCTGCACCTGACCGGCCCTGAGCTGCTGGTGTGGTAACTTTGGGGTTGCTCTGAACCCCCAACGGTGGGCTACCTTGGACCCAAACCTGAGACTTGTAAGTGATTTACTTACCTGCTAAAACTAACAATAACTCACCTCCCCCAGGAACTGTGAAAATTGCACTGTGTCCACTTTTAAAACAGCTATTTGTGTTTTATGTGAAAAGTATATATGCTTCTGTAATTATTCAAAGTTCCTAAAGTACTTACCTGCAATACCTTTCAAATAAGATATTACATGTAGAATTTGAACCTGTGGTTCTTAAAATAAACTAAGAAAAGATATTTTTCTATAACAAAACCTATTGGCCTGGATTTGTCTCTGAGTGTGTGTTCCTCATTTATTGCCTGTGTGTATGTACACTACTCCTTTGATAAGCCTACTGCTCGACCACACTACCACAAAATAGAGCATTAGTATTATCTCTTTTTGCCACTATCTTACCTCTAAGGGGAACCCTTGGACTCTGTGCATACTATTCCTTACTTTGAAATAGTGCATACAGAGCCAACTTCCTACACCATTACTCAACAATTTGTATGTATTCATAATCACAATGTGCAAGGTCATTTAGTCTCCACATGCAGAATTATTCGAAACTGCACAAGTTTTCTTGTTCTTTCATATTCCTTATACTGAAGGATGATCCATATCCTGGTATGTTTCCAATCCTTTATTAGATCTTTATTTAAAACAATTTGATTGTAGCCAATGTGTTTAATTCTTTAAGAACTTATTCAGGTACATGAGATATACATAAATAAATAATCAGAATGTTTATGTTACATGAAAGAATTATCTCTATATGTACAAAATAAAAGCAATTAACTAACCATTCAAAAACTCAAAACAGGAGCCAATAGGCATATTGAACAAGATAGCTTGTTTCGAGTAGGTTTAATATAATATTTTGCTGTCAAATACACTATTGTTTGCTTCTCTGGATTTTATAGAGTAATGTATTTCTGTGCCTATGTCCTTTTCTAAGCACATATTATTTATCCAATATTGACTGTTGGAGGTGAAATTAATAACATAATTTACAGCTTTATAATTTTACTATTTTAAAGAATTTTGAGGCTGTCTCAATTATATGACAAACAACCTCTGTATTTACATGATATCATTTATGAAACTTAAGATCTGTCAAACAACATACAACAACAACTGTATATACTTATGGAGAAAGAAATAGGGGGCTGCCCAAAACAAGATATCTTGTTCAATACATCTATTGGCTCCCATTCGGAGTTTTGACTGGTTAGTTAATTGTTTTTATTTAATAGATATAGAGAAGGTCCTCTTACGTAACATAAACATACTGGATATTTGTTTACATATATCTTGTAGCCCTGAAGATGTTCTTAAAGAACGAAACACGTCGGCTCCAATCAAATTGTTTTAAATGAAGATCTAATAAAAGATTGAAAATGTACCAGGCTATGGCTCATCCTTCAATATATTGAATGTGAAAAACAAGAAAGATTGTGCAACCTGAAATAATTCCATATGTGAAGATTTAATGACACTAGACATTGAGATGCATTCAGAGTGCTGAGTAATTGATTCATGATCAGGAGTTTCCTTGATAGAGGGTTTGCAGTGGCTGTACACTCAAACTTGTGCACCTGTATACTTCTCTCTGGAACTTAGTTACATATTGTATAACGAGTGGTGATAGTGATAGGTGCCATTTCAGTGTTTCTTGCCCCAGCCATCTTTCATTAGTTGTGGATTTACATCTACCATGTTAACACTCTTAAAAAGAGTAAGGCCTCGATTTAGAGGATGGCTGTCGGTTTACTCCATCACAAACCTGACAGATATCCCTTCTGCCATAAAATGATATCTGTAGGACATAATGAAATCATAATAAGGCAGACAAGATGTCCGTGGCGTTTGGGACGGAGCACCCCCATCCGCCATACTCTAATTGAGGCCCTGTCTTTTTTACAGTGTGATTGTGCAGAGAAAAAGTTTACCAAAACTTTCAGAGCATTCTTGCCCAGGAACCCACAGCCAGGACCGGATCAGACTGCAGACTGAGAAGTGTAAGAAATGTGAAAAAAAGGGCATCAGGCCTTTACCATCTATCCAGTGAGGATCTGAAACAACATTCTCAGGTTCATGCATCAGGACTGCCCCAATGCGACTCTAATTTAGGAAAGAGTTGAATACACACTACTTTAAAGATGACTCACCACAATGCATTAACAGTCCACACACCAGCCACCTCTCTGATTAGGCAATGGGTTTATGCTTGTCTTTGACCGTGTAGTGCAAACTGCTGTCTTTTGGCTAGGTTTGTGTTGTAGAAACACCACATACACACATGCTTACATTGATGCCCAGCTAGCAAAGATTTTAGGTTGGTATGCATTTTCTTTTTTAGTGCAGACCCAAAGCAAAGTGTAAGATTGATATTTACAATTCAGCACAAAACCCCGATTTGTGTTGGATTGTAGCCCAAAGTAATGCAACAAAGTAAAATGTGCTGCCTTGCATTAATTTGCACCTGGGGCATTCCATGGGTGGTGCATTGGCATTCCCGTTCAAACAAGGATTTGTGCCAGAATACTGTACCTTCCTGAGGCAAATATAACATGGAGAAATATTGTTATTACTCCTGTTTTCGACTTTGCATGGGTGCTGCATTCTACAGTACACACATAAATAGGAAATGGCTTCAAGCATAGTTTATGTACAGGAAGGGAACCCTACCTGAACACAAACAATGCTGACCACAATGCGGATTCCCTCGCACTATGGTACAACAGTGTCTGTGCTGGCACATGGCAGTCATGGGTGCTCAGGGGAGAGAAGAACAGTGCCTCATCTTAGGAGATATGATGCTCTTTTGCTGTTTCCCTTCCATGCAGTGCAGCGCAGCAACTTTACTTGCTGTGCTGCAGCGCGTGACTTCTTTGTAAATCTGGCCCACAGTGTACAATTATGTTGCATAAATCACACACGTGGCTTTAAACGCTTAAAAATGATTATGCAAATTTAAGTTTCACAGGCAAATAGGTTTGAAATTGGGTCCCGCCATTATATACCTTTTTCTTTTCCATCTGCAATACCAAGGCATCACTGCCTGATTATGTCCACTCACTCCAAGCATTCTACCCACGGTTTATATTACATTTTTGAAAGGTACTATTCCAAATGGGTACAGTGATTTACAAGCGCGCCCTTTGCGAACCTCTTGCAGTGGGGTCACATTGGCGCACGGAGTGCGGGGGAGGGCCCCCGAGCTCCAGGGTGGTCCCCGCAGCACAGTACACTGATTGGGTCGGGGACCAGTTAGCTTGATACGCTCGTGCTAGCCGGCACTGTGCACGTGGGGTGCGCCCCTAGCCTGAGAGCTCCTGACTGGGTCTGATGGGAGGGCCTCCATGTACGCTGCAGGCACGCCCTCACGTCTCGCTACGCCACTGACCTCTTGCACTAGTAACTCAAACAAGTTGTGCTTGTAAATTGGATTATATTCCACAGCAAATAACGCTTTTATCATCTGCACAACAAATGCATATTAGCAACATTTTGCATTGAACCTCCAGTCTTAGGCGGGGCAGATTCAGTGACAAGCAACTCACGAAAAGTACAAATAAAATGTTTGATTATGAACAAAGGAGTTTAACTAATATACCAGTTTTCTGAAGATTTCCAGTAACATTTGCAAACAGTGCATCTTTGACACCGATCACGTGTTCATGAAACACACTTTCAGAATTTACTTTTCTGCCCATATCTTATAACCACCTCAACCAGATTTCCCCCTCTATTGCAACAACATTCTGTTACTCCTTGTTTGCCGTGTACATTCATAAAAACATAAAAAAATATATAATTTTGACTCGCAAACAACAGGATTTTTGCTCCTTTGCATTGCAATTTCGGAAAAATTTAGCACTAAATAAATGCTGGCTCAAAGCAGGCGAGATAAAACACAAATCAATGCATTAAAATGCTCTAACAAGTCTATCTGTTTTTGAAATAACTGGGAGATGAAAGGGAGGCCTCTCATTTAAGAAGGCCCAGCGGAACCGTTCTGCATTTATATAGCTCTTATCAAAAGCAATTCATTTGGAGATCAAATAGAGTGACAGATAGGACAAGCTGGGGATCACCACTGCCTCCAGGCAGCCAAGAGACAGGATGGGTTTCCAGCCACGCGCTAATATTGGGCCTGCTCAATGCTCATGTCTATTACGGCTCTCAGGTTACCACTATCTGAATGCTAATAGGCTCATATTTTTAGAGGGCTGCCATGCAGTGCTGATTTGTAATTGAGGAAATAAATAGCTCTTACTCAAATCCTCCTCAATTGGAGATCTGTGGTGCAGTGCAGGCTCAAAAGAGTGTCACTGGTTGTGGATCAGAGGAGTGAACCAAAGCAAGCTACGTAGACACTTAGCGTGAGGAACCAGTTCACGAGTGAGGATATAGGTCAGGAATGATAAGGGTAAGCTCAGGAGACCCAAAGCTGGGACATATTTTCAGGATATTCACAAAAAACATGTGCATATGATGAATTTAAATAGAAGTCATTCACCTAGCCTCTGGTTACTGAAAAATCTGAATCAGCATTGGGCTAGCAAGACCATCAATTAGCAGTTGGATATCCAAAGGCCCCAGCATGCTAATTCCTTTCAGTATTTATATGGCCACTGGGCAGTACTTCATAAAATGAAACAGTCTGTAAGATTACCCGGCTCTCAAGTTTCATGATTTCAAACGTGAGCAGCTGTCAAGGCCACTCACCTGAAAAGCAGGACTTCTGCAAGAGAGACAATAGTCTGGCCAAGCCTCATGAAAAAAACACTTAGTGAACTGCAGACATTAGCTACTGGAGCAATGGCTCCCCAGGGAATGGGGATGTGGTTTTGTGAAGTTTACAGAGGTGAACCGCGATGTAGGGTCTCTGGTGGGTACTTTCGAAATGGCTCCACTAGATTCTTCTGATGTCTACTTGGAAGGTCCACTGATACGCTTCTTGGTACAGTTATCTATCGACCAGAACACAAATTCCATTACTCAACCGGTCAATAGCACATCGGAACATTCAACATTTACTATACAGAGGGTCTTACCCTTCAATTCTACTCACTCACCTTGTTTATTAACACCTTTTTGAGGATTGAAGTGTGATATCTTGTCTTTCATTACAAGAGTGGTTGGGTGCTTCCAAAATGTCTCTTCACGCTCTTTCCAATAGAGTTCCCAATAACTTCTCAGGAAGAGTTTGTGGTTAGCTTATTTGCACAGATGCACACAGATGTTTTATTGTTTCTTAGTTCAAATCTACTTTGACTCTGCTATGCTTCTTCCCCTGTTAGTACACAAACCTGAGTTACTGATGTTCATCAATATCTTTTTCTGGATTTTTGATGATTGGGGCTTGGTTGACTCTTTCTTTGTGTTTTTCCATGGTTGTCATTGATGACCATGATGGTGAGACTGGAGAGAACTGTGGTGCGTTGTGAGAAGGAAAAAAGTTAAGGACACACTCCTACATCAACTCAAGGTTTCAGGTAAGTGTACTTAGATTTCAGAGAAATCAAGGTCACTCACAGAAGATGTGAAGCTCAGGTCCTGTTACTGTCTCCTTAAAATGAAGCAAAGGGACCAGGGTCAAGGGTGTGGTATTTATAGTACTGCACACAAAAAATGGCAGCCAAATCACATGATGCGCTCAAAAAACTGCAAGATTTTGAGTTCATTGCTCATCCATTAGTGGATAGGTTATGTTTCCTCAGAGGCCATGGGGAGGCCGGAAGAGCTTTGACAAGGGAGCGAAAGCAACAACGGAGGACCATGAAGTGAGACATTGAATGCATTATTGGGGAGGTCAAGGCCTGATCCAGGGGCACAGGGCACCAAGGTGTGTGACACGGGTGCTGCATTTCATAGTAGTAGTTCAGCCAGTTCAGGCTTTTTCTTTGTATTGTGGTACTTGCATTCCTGAGTTTATAAAGAAATAAACATGACATGTATGCCTAACAAAGGGTTAGCTTGCCTATGCATTGTTTTGTTGGGGGAGCAGTTAGTATGTTCCTTTATTGCTTTGTTTTAAATATAGAAAATACTGTAACAATAACAATGTTTTAAATACTGAAACAATAAAATGGTGTTCTATAGACGCATTCTTTTAGAATATTGGTTGTACTACTAAATAACGACCCTCAGAATATCATGATACAAGAAAATCAAGGACAGAGTATTGAAAGATGAGTGCATGTAGGGAATTGTAGATTTACTATTCCCAACTCCACATCTACGTACCTTGAAGGTATATGTACTACAAAGGGTCATTTATGTGTAGATAGGTATGGAACATCTAGATGCACTTATCTGTTGATTTATTTTTCTATATTTTGTTCTCAATATTCTATCTCACTAATATTGTGGGTTCAATAATCAGCGTGTACCCAAAACAGGACATGTTGTTCTTTCACTCCACGGTGAGAATGAGACATTATCCAAAATTAGGCCTACAGCATAGATTAAGGACTAGTAGCACCTGTATAACTTGGGGTGTGAAAATCGAGGTTCTACAAGTTTCAGAATCCCAAAAGAAAAAACTATAAGCCTAAATGAAATCAAGAAACTTGACAGCCCTAAGCAAAACACTTCAAGCCCAAACGTCACATCACAGCACCTGCTATAATTGCATAACCAAAACAATAATTTTCTAATTCCTGAGTTCTATGACAGTCCCAGAAAATCTCATTACCAAAGCCGTCAACTGGCCTTGTGTAATGAAGATGCCTTTCATCTAGTTGTGGAGTGGTGGGTTCATCCAACAGCTGTAGAATGTTGGAACCTGTAACTCAGTATTAATGATGGGAAACGGTGAAACTACAAGTACCGACATGACTACGCTGTTGGTTGAATAAAAGACCTGACTGAAAGTCAATCTCATGACATGGAGTCAGTTAAAGGCTGTTTTGTTTGTTGCAAGTTAGCACCACAGCTGCCAATTTGACCCATATCAAGTATTGCGTTTGCATTTATATAAATGTTTCATAGCTCCGATAAGGCGTCAAAGTGCAGTTGTGGAACAGCGGCAACCTACTCCATGGAGGAGTGATTGGATTACAGAGTGTTGAATCTCAGTATGACCTTTGTAGGAAGCACTTTGGCGTTTTGCCTGAGTGACCAGAGTGATGATTTTATCTTGTCTAAGCAGTGCTTAATTTGAGCGGGTGGTTTCCAGGGTGCAGAACCAGCACTTAATTGTCAGCACCGGCTCAAGTGACAGTCCACAAATTGGTGTTGTTGTCTGCCTAGTTTTGAGATCAGTACAGCACGCGTGTTTAATAAGTCAATATACATTAAAAAAAGAATACCACCTGCAGCTCACAGTCTGAATTGTCAAACCTGTAGAGGTGCAATAGTTAGTGGTCGTGTTGGTAAGGTCATAGCAGCGCTGGCAGGGGCAATGGGCGATATAAGCTGGAGTGGCCTCGCGTGAAAGGACCTGCCACTTACTTTCTTTACAAATTAAGCATCGAGCCTAAGGATGTTGTGCCTTGACGTACAACAATAGGAAAAGGAGTGAGCAATAGAATGCATCCCCATACATTCATTTGTTGTTGCTCCTGGTTAGGCTAATGGCAGAAAATCAACTCTCATGGCAGGCTGAGTACAGGGGGCAATGGCAGGTGCTTTTATAAAGTTCCCTGCATCACGTTTTAAACTAATCCTGGCAGAGCACATTGCATGGCGGGAATTGTTTTTATGACAAATCATATGATGGTTAAATGGGAACTAGAAAATTGGGTGATACAAAGTGCTAGGCCAGGCTTGGTAAATAACAAACCAAAAAATAGGGCACCCTAGAATCCCTAGAACAAGGGTTTCTTAGACATTCAAAAAATGTGTTCAGCCGGGAGAGAAAAAAGGCAAATTGTACAGAGCAAGACAAGAGTAATGTAATAATCGATCACAAAAGGACAGCACACAATCCTTCCAGGCCAAATAATATGATCAAATGGTTAGCAAAGAATGGTATATTCCAAAGTCAAAAAGATCAAACAGTAGGTGTTCCAAGTGACGGCGCAGTGCATAGGAGTTCAAAAGTGATCAAATATATAAATATATATATATATATATATATATACATATATATATATATATATATATACAATATAATACAATGCAACACATCAAACACACGTTCCTCAATCTATTACTGGATTCCACATTTGAAACTGAAAACTTTATGATGTACTAATCCAGTATCCTATAAGTATAGTCCCAGGAAGGGTGAAAAAATAAATTGACATTTCGACCCCTATTCAGGATGAATCCAACAGGGTCATCATCAGGACAGACAAAGGTAAAGAACTGATAATGAGTCCCTTTATGATAATTTATTACACATCAGGACTCGTTTTAGGCCAATTAATCTTATGACCCAGTTGAGAGACACCTTAGGACGAGATAGCTAATCAATATGTCAATCAGTACATCAATAATGTCATCAATATTTATCACGACAAGACATTTCACTTTAGTCAAAGTCATTAATCAATTCAAAGACATTACCATGACCTTTCAGCCATGAATAACCACACCTTGTTTAGTGGAATTTTATACGTTTTATTCCCTATTAATTACAGTCTAATAGCAATTGCGTTAATCTCAACACCAAGAAACATAATAGCATAGTCACGATATGGCAACTTTGATAAGATTTAATTAAAGCGAGAATCACAAACATCAGAACATAACACGGCGTGAACATAGATCAAATTTTGCAGAGTGTCAATATCGCGTGAGTTCAACAAAGCATAGTCTTGGTCGTTTGTCTATTTGCGTCAGTTTTGGTGAACACCTGTCCTAACCACTGATTAGCATTAGCATGTTGGGCTTCATGCAAAACAATTTAGAACACCAATTTGGAAAACATCTAGCTAAGGTCTCTGTCAAAAGCAAGCAGTTGGTACCTAGAAAGGAAAAGCAAACAGACAAATTACAAATGCATTGTCATAATGAATATGTGACAGAACAACTAGGTCCTAAACAACTATAGCCTAAACCACTACTGCTAAACAACTAAAAAGTCTCTACAACTAAGTACTGAACAACTACTGTCTGAACAACTACTGTGTCTGAATAACAATTGCCTGAACAACTAATATATATATATATTCTAAACAACTAATAAACCATAAAAACCAAAAGGAAAACCTTACCTTAAAATTAGTTGTTCAGGCAATTGTTATTCAGACACAGTAGTTGTTCGGTACTTAGTTGTAGAGACTTTTCAGTTGTTTAGCAGTAGTGGTTCAGGCAAGTAGTGGTTTAGACCTAGTTGTTCAGGATGTTTCCCTGTCATAATTACCCTCCAAGGATTAGGTCAGCGCACAGGTTCAGTCTTCGTCTTCAGGACATCAGTCGAATCGCCATCAATCAGAACTCAGCTCTGGGGCAAAAGGGCACTTCCCTCATAAGGAGGTAAAGTGTAAATGGGCAGTCTAAGGGCGAGGATGGTTTTAAGTAAACCAAAAAGTCACCAAACAGAGTGACAGAGTTATGGATAAATTCAATAGCATTCCCTACCTAATTCTAAATGACTTCCCATGACATGGGTTTTTATCCGTTTTTCGTAGTACATTCCCCCAAAATTCTATTGGTCGTATGTTATACCCCACTATCTTTAACCTATCAAATTAAGCATTAGGTGATCCTAATCTTCACCCCATATTGTTTTACAAGTTTTTGATTGGTCTTCGTAATTGACGTCTTCAGAAATGGCACGTCCGGTGTGATTTCATCCTCCTGTAATTCTTTGCACATCTTTTGGTCAGCAGTTCCATTGTCTTCACCGATTTGAATGACCTTGTACATTACATTAATCTACACTGTTTCAATTCACTTATAACATTTAGGGGGTCATTCCAACTTTGGCGGGCGGCGGAGGCCACCCGCCAAAGTTCCCCCATCGAAAGAGCGCTCCGCGGTCAAAAGACCACGGGGGTCATTTCGACTTTCCCGCTGGGCCGGCGGGCGACCGCCAAAAGGGCGCCCGCCGGCCCAGCGGGAAAGACCCTGCAACAATGAAGCCGGCCCGAATGGAGCCGGCGGAGTTGCAGGGGTGCGACGGGTGCAGTTGCACCCGTCGCGATTTTCACTGTCTGCAAAGCAGACAGTGTAAATCTTAATGGGGCCCCCAGGGGCCCCACGACACCCGTTCCCGCCATCCTGGTTCTGGCGGTGTAAACCGCCAGAAACAGGCTGGCGGGAAGGGGGTCGGAATCCCGCCATGGAGGATTCTCTGGGCCAGGGCTAATCCGGCGGGAAACCGCCGGATCCCCTTTTCTGACCGCGGCTTTACCGCCGCGGTCAGAATAGCCCTGGAA
Organism: Pleurodeles waltl; assembly: GCF_031143425.1. Taxonomy (NCBI): domain Eukaryota; kingdom Metazoa; phylum Chordata; class Amphibia; order Caudata; family Salamandridae; genus Pleurodeles; species Pleurodeles waltl. Next base: position 1,747,649,694 of record NC_090444.1, read on the forward strand.
GCACCGCCAGCCTGTTGGCGGTGCTTCCGTTGCCCTCTATGACCGCCAGGGTTGGAATGAGGGCCTTAGTCTGTGGACGAGGGGAGAGGGTGAGAACGGATCTTAACATGGTTACATTCATCTTCCAAGTCGAAGAGAAAAGAATAAACAGGGTCATGGCCCTTTGTGAGTCAGCACACTGAAGAATAGAAAATGCATTTAATATGAGAGCCAAGTAGCTAAGCTGCAGCTCATGCTAACTTAAAGCCTATGAGGTTTTCAATACAGATTTAATAACGCAAATGTTAGTATAAGCTCATTTGAACGTAACATAAACATTTTGATCATCATTATTAGTTTGCGTATACATTGGTGGCCACTATTCGTGGTCACAATTCAAGCGCACATCTAAGCAAAATTGCTATTATTATAGTTTCTATGCGGCATCATCACACCTTAATTCATAAACATTTCATGTTAATATAGATTATATATATATGCTACGCTCTCTCACACCAATCCAGACAGAGTCACAATGATAAGCTCCCGACAGGAATTCCATATAAGTTTCCTCCTAAAATGGCGCGTTAGGAAACAACTCACAAAATTCACTTAGCGCGTTGGGACACACGTACAGCCAGCAGTACGGTGCTCAGCTGCCTCAAAAAAGCCCTGTCCGGCAAGAGAATATGGAAGAGGAATGAAATGCCTCTCCGTGGGCGTCCCTTTCTATGAGATCATCGTCAAGCCAATCAACCACCAAATCGTATAATGGTAAAATGGGAACTAGAACATTGCGTGATACAAAGTGCTAGGCGGGGCATGCTAAATAAGTCATTTTGGACATGGGTCCACATGGCAGCTGTGAGTATCTTATTGCAATAACAAGCTCTTAATTGCAGGCAGCAGCCTCCATATGTCTCTATTGAACTTGAAATGATGCGCTGTGTTATATTAGAAAGGTCTTGGGGTTTACTTTTCTAGTTTACTTCAGGTGCAGTCAGGTCTCTTGTGGCGCCGTTCTCAGAAACATTAGGATGCCACGAAATTAGATGAAATACTAATTATGGCAAGATAAAAAAGCCAATCTTCCCCCCGAGATTCAAAGCCTTCCAGGCAGTCTGCCGCACAACAAGAGTTAGCTGTCAGATTTGAATAATTTCATGCATATAGATAAATCTTTCCATTTCTTCATATTGTTGTTTTAGGTGCACAAAAAAAGAAGAAAAAAAACACTTGGAGCTATTTTGCTGGCTGGCCATGCAAATGAAACAGAAAATTTAAATATGTTAGCAGGGAGATCAGAGCTACTGTAACCGCGCAGCGCTTTTTCGTTCCATTTATATACAGCCTGAAAAGATTATTTGGTTTGATGAACCTTTGAAAATGTGATATTATACCGGGGAATTTCACAGAGTGATTTCCTGCCACAGTTTAGTTGGTACATTTATTTTTACACATATAGAAGGGGGAAAAAATCTAATGTCCTTAGAGGATTTTGCTATTTTTCTTAAGACTCCTCCTATTTCTAAGCCACTTCTTGAGGACATGTGAAGGCTTCTTGCAAGATGAGCAAGGGCCGCACTGTCCGTTCTGCCACCCTGGCACTTCCCCAGCAGGCTGCAGGCCAGGGTCTCCAGTCAGAGCAGAATGGGTCACCGTGACCCTCCACGTCTCCATTCTATTTCCAGCCTCCTACAGCGTGGGGCTGGCTGGAACATTCTGCAGGGCTGATTTTGGTTTCCATTCAATATCGCTAAGTACTTCACGAATGGAAAGCTTAAAAAAAAGTATATTTGGACAGGTAGCGCATGGATTGTTCCATTTCTTTGTAAGGTGTTTTTGTTTTTACTGTTTTTTTACGTGTACTTTCACATAAAGCCAGCCAGGCTGACTATGTGATATATATATTTATATTCATTTAAAAAAGCAAAGGTTAGAGGGACCTTATAGTTAGGCTCTCATTTTAAGCATACAAAACCATATAAATTCACTTGTTATAGTTAGAGTTATCTCAAGTGACTATAACTCATGCCCTAAGGTAACTATAACTCCCACCCCCGCCCCGCTATTTCCTAACTATAACATACCAGTAGCCTTTGTTTTTTTTAGAGAACTTCTATGGGTTTTTTTTAACATAAAGTAATTTTCATTACTATACGTTAAACCAAGCACCGTCCTTCAGCCGTGCATCCTGGAGGTTGGCTGCAACCCATATAATAACCAAACCCAATGGTGAGCACGGCCTTCGGCCAGGCCTGAGCAGACCAACCCCTATAACTACCGAACCTCGTGATGCGCACAGCCTTTGGCCATGCGCAGTGGGGGTGGGCCACAGGGCGGGGACTGGTTGCAGGGCCAACCGCGCACCATGCACATCCGAACAGTCTGTCTCGCTTTGTATGAGAATAGGCGTGAGAGGGTGTCTGTGGGTGTGAAAGTTTTTGTCTGGGTGTGAAAGTGGATGCGTGAGGGTCTGAGTGGTTCTATGAGTGGGTACATGAGAGTGAGTGGGTCTGTGATTGTGTGAATGAGGGTCTATGAGGGGGTGCATGAGCATCTGAGTTGGTCTGTGAGTGTGTGCGTGAGTGTCTGAGGCTGTGACTGGGTGCATGACGGTCTGAGGATGTGAGTGGGTCTGTGAGTGGGTGCATCAGTGTCTGAGTAAGTCTGTGACTGGGTGTGTCAGTGTTTGAATGGGTCTGTAAGTGGGTGTATCAGTGTCTGAGTGGGTCTGTGAGTGGGTGCATGAGGGTCTGAGTGGGTTTGTGAGTGAGTGCATGAGTGTCTGATTAGGTGCATGGGTGCATGAGGGTCTGAATGGGTCTGTGAGTAGGTGCATCAGTGTCTGAGTGGGTCTGTGAGTGGGTGCATGAGGGTCTGAGTGGGTTTGTCAGTATATGCATGAGTGTCTGAGTGGGTCTAAAAGTAGGTGTGGGAGTCTATGAATGGGTCTGAGTGGATGCACGGGTGCCTGACTGGGTGTGTGAATAGGAGCATGAGTCTCTGAGTGCATGTATGAGTAAATGATTGGTGTATGAATGAGGCTGGATTTTTTTTTAAAATAATTTCTTTTGCCTCTTTGCGATTAATCTTGATTATTTGCAAAGATCGCACATGGTGGAGAAAAATCATTTTAAACCCATAATTTGACCCTTAAACATCCCAATACATCCAGGATACCTCCACCCTGACCCCTTATGCTACTTTTCATTTTGTTTTTTAGCCACAGGGACCATGGCCTGAGACCTTAAAATGGCAGCCGCAACTTTCAGTCCAGATTGTAGCCAGGCAATTACAGCGAATCAATTTGCACACGCATTCACGAAAATGCACAAATATTTGCAATTATTTATGAGCTCAGATATACAAATTTGGAATTTTCAAAAAATACTGAATGGATTTACACCAAATAGGCAAAAGCATAATCTGCGTTCTGAAACCTATCTTTCTGCTAAATTTGGCATGATTCTTCGCTGATCACCCAAACCTTTCCATGCACAACAAGAATCACTGGGACACTTTTTCTAGAAAGTTTTGTGAAGATTCGTCAAACGGTGCTAAAGATATAGGCAAGTCAAAAACGCTTTTTCTAAGGAAACATCTTAGCCAGTAGGTAATACATATATTACCTACTGGTGGTCACCACTAGGTAGTTATAGTTAGGGCCTAGTTTCTATCGAAAAAGCCTTTCTTTACCTTAGAAATTAACTTAAAAAACCAAAGGTTACAGGGACGTTATAGTTAGGTTTTGAATTTACTTGCACAAAACCATAGAAATTCGCCAGTTATAGTTATGAGTTATTTCAAGTAACTATAACTTGCAGGCTAAGGTAACTATAACCTGCACCCTCACCATGCACTGCTAATTATCCCAGATATTACAGCACTCATGACAACTTTTGAAACGTCAACAAAAATATCAATGAAACATTAGAAGTCATATTATTGAAAAAAAAATACTGTGCATGGCGGGGGCGTGAGGGTTAAAGTCCAGCGGGACTCGCTCCTCTCTTTATTTTTTTTTTTAAAGTACCAATTATTTTAAGAATGACAGTGACATTTTTTTTAAATTGCAGAGAAATATCTCATTCTAAATATATAATACATCAAAGCCAAAAGACTCTCTATCTCTCGCCCGGTCACTTTCTTTCCCTCGCTCTCTCTGTCTCTCTTTCAATCAATTTCTTCCACTCACACACCCACTCAAAGCCTCGTACACCCACTCAGAGCCCTAGTCAGATCCCCACACACCCACTCACAGACCCACTCAGACAGTTACACACCCACTGACAGCCCCATACACCCACTCACGACCCACACACACACACACTGATGAGCCCACTAAAACACTGATGTACGCACTCTCACACCCAGAGATGCACTCTCATAGCCACTCTCATCCCCAGATACATCCTCTCACACCTATTCTGACACCCAGAAAGGCTGCAGCCAACATCAGCCAGGTTGGGTGGTTATACGGGGTTGGCCTCTAGTTACCTTAGGGCACAAGTCATAGTTACCTGATGTAACTCTAACTACAACTGGTGAATTTCTATGGTTTTGTATGCTTACAATGTGAGCCTAACCAAGAAAGTGTCTAAATATGGTAGATACAGAGAGCTCTCACTCACACACACATAGGGCCTGATTACAACTTTGGAGGAGGTGTTAATCCGTCCCAAATGTGACGGATATACCACCAGCCGTATTACGAGTTCCATAGGATATAATGGACTCGTAATACGGCTGGTGGTATATCCGTCACTTTACCGTCACTTTTGGGACGGATTAACACCTCCTCCAAAGCTGTAATCAGGCCCATAATGTGGCTGTGAGGAAGATGTCATTGAAACGCGTTGCCAATAAAACTATCTTGGAGTTCAACCTTGAAGTACGAGATCTCTGTGTCTATAGTATTTGAACAGTTTCTATGACCCTGGGGGTGGGGGTGGATGTAGCTGGACTTTGTTTTCTCTCTCTCTATCTTTCTATCTATCTATCTATCTATCTATCTATCTATCTATCTATCTATCTATCTATCTATTTATCTATCTATCTATATATATATATATCTATATATATATATATATATATATATATATATATATATATAAATATATATATATATATATATATATATGTGTGTATATGTATATATTGAGGTGAGAATGCCCCAAAGCAACACCTGACACCCAGCCCCAATTTACATGGCAGGGGAGTTCCCATGATACTGGTGCCACATTAAAGTGGCCTGGTGGGGACTGGGGAAAAAAGTAAGTCTTTGACCCATTTGCATAGGCCCTAAATAAACGGCCCACAGGTGACTCTGAGGCACCAGCCCAATGCCCAATACCCGACTGCCTGCTTTCCCAATCCGACCAACCTCTCAGAACCCTTGTAGGATACTACTGCTCCGTATGCAATAAATCGTCCGCCTCCACATGACATATGAGACAAGTAGGTGATGAGTCCCCCTTCAGATGCGATAACATTGCCCTTGTATAATAGACAGGACATTTTGCTGCTACCACAAAGATTCTCCATGGAGAAAAGCTTACTGATTGCTACCTGCACACTTTACCACTGCTAATCAGTGCTAAAGTGCATGTGCTCTCTCCTTAAAGCATGGTGACATTGGCTCATACCCAATTGGCTTATTTAATTTACTTGTAAGTCCCTAGTGAAGTGCACTACATGTGCCCAGGACCTGTATATTAAATGCTACTAGTGGACCTGCAGCACTGATCGTGCCACCCACATAAGTAGCCCATTAACCATGCCGCAGGCCTGCCATTGCAAGGCCTGTGGGTGTAGTTTCACTGCCACTTCGACATGGCATTTAAAAGTACTTGCCAAGCCTTAAAAACTCCACTTTTTCTACATTTACGTCACCCATAAGGAAGGCCCTAGGTAACCCCTAGGGCAGGGTGCTAGGTAGTTAAAAAGCAGGACATGTATACATGTGTTTTATATGTCCTGTTAGTGAAAAACTCCTAAATTCCTTTTCCACTACTGTGAGGCCTGCTCCTTTCATAGACTAGCAATAGGACTGCCCTCATTTACTTTTTGCGTGGTAGATTCTGATCTGAAAGGTGTAACCAGGTCATATTTAGTAACCCCAGAATGGTAATAGCACATCCTAATAATTGGTGAGGTTGGATTTTATAATGCTATTTTAGAAATGCCACTTTTAGAAAGTGAGCATTTTCCTGCACTTAAAACCATCTGTGTCTTACAGCCTGTCTCCAATCAACATCTGGTCTGTGCTGGTTGACAGCTCCATGGTGCATTTCACCCAGACAACCATAAACACAGGACACTCAGTCACATCTGCACTCATCTGCATACTGAATGGGTCTTCCTTGGCTGAAAGGGTGGAGGGCCTGACACTTACATTTCAAAGGCCAATGGCCTGCCCTCACCAAAAGGACTGATAAACCCCCACTGGGACCCTGGCAGACAGGGCTGGGCTGAAAGGGGAACTTGTGCACTTCAAAACCACTCTTTGAAGTCTCCCCCACTTCAAAGGCATTTTTGGGTATATAAACTGGGTCTCTAACCCCACCAAATAGGTACTTCTGGACCAACACCTGCTCCCTGTCAGAGGAGCTGCCTGGCTGCCCAAAGGACTCATCTGGGCAGCTTTGCAGAGAAGGACTACTGCCCTGCTGTTGCCCTGCTGCCCTGCTGCCTCTGACTTTGCTAAGAGGACTCTACCTTCCCCAAAAGTGTTGTCCAAGGGCTTGAATTAAGCATGTCTCCTGTTTCTGAAATCTCAGGGCCAACAAAGACTTCACCTCTTCAAGAAATTCCTTGTGCGTCGAAAATCGATGCAACGCCTGCAGAAATCAACACGAAGCCTGCATTGCAGCTGAGAAATCGCCACACAGCCAACTGAAACGACACAGCCCCTACTTCCCGACTGGAAATCCGATGCAGCACCTACCTTGAGATAGAAAATGCAACACATCTCCTACCAGATTGACACATCGCCTGTGCCTTCTTTAAGCGCGTAAAGGATTTTCAACGCTTCGTCCCTGGGCGTCAAAATATCCCTGCATTGCATTGAGGAACCAAGACTGCGTGCCAAAAAATGACACAAACCCCTTGCAGCATGGAAAGATATGACACATCGCCTGTGCTGCGTATGAAAATCTGATGCAACACCTTATTTTTCCACATCTCCTCTTCTGCGGTCTCCCTGCATCGTTTTTTTTTACGTATCCCAGGTACTGTGTGTAGCAAAGAGACAACTGTTTTTTGTAAGATTTCAGACTCTTTTAAAACCTTTAGAAGTGAGATTTCAACTTGTGCTCATTGATCTTTGTAATTTTTAACTTATTTTACTCAGATAAATATTATCGGTTTTTCTCAACCTGTGTGGTGTATTTTTGTTGTGTTTTTACTGTGCTACTGTGTGATTTATTTCACAAATACTTTACACATTTTCCTTTCAGTTAAGCCTGACTGCTCAGTGCCAAGCTACCAGAGGGTGGGCACAGCATAATTTGGATTACAGCAGGAACAGTGTAGGGTATGCTGCAGGCAAGCATAACCATAGATGTTCAGGAGTAGAAGACTCCCACAAAGGTAGTTTTTGTTCTATACATTACAGGTTGATTGTGGTGTTGATCAGGCCCACTCAAACACCAGAGTGTTCAGTGCGCAAAACTGTTTGTACAACTCCTGATGTACAGCTGGGAAATGTATCATGTAGCACAAACAATAGTTAAGGATGCTGCATGTTGGAAATATGGTCTCTAGTTGGCAGAGGTATATGTCCTTGTCCATGTAGGGACCATAATATTAGTCAGAGTGCCCTTTCCTGACATACTGCTGCCACTGCTGATAGAGGTGTGGTTATCCATCGCATAATGAAGCTCATGGCATAATGGTACCCACTTGTTAAAGCCATTACATCTTTTTTACATAGATTTATATGGGTACTTAGCAACAACGAATAAAGGCCCTCCTTACAACCCTGGCGGTCAGTGGTAAAGCGGTGGTAAAACTGCCAACAGGCCAGCGGTAAAAAAAATTGAATTATGACCATGGCGGAAACCGCCAACATAGACAGCCACTTTAACACTCGAACCGCCACGGCGGTACAAACAAACAGCAAGGCGGTCACCGCCAACAGACAGGCGGAAGACAATGTACCGCCTACACTTTTATGACAGGCCAATCAGCCACCTTTTCCGGAGCGGATTCAACGTGAACAAAAACACGGCGGAAACAGGACTTGGAAGGGAAAACACTCACCTCTACACACCCCACGAGGAACCAGGATGTCATGGAGCCTGAACTCCAAATACTCCCTGAGATTGTCTTCCTGCTCCTCTACCAGGAGCACGACAGACGGCGGCAAAGACCCCGGTGAGTACAGCACCTACGACACAGGGGAGTGGGGAGGGAAAAGAGAATGACACACACACGCAACACCCCCACTCCCACCCTCACCTACAACAACACACACACCAATGCATGCTGAAACATTACATTTAGACACCCCCCCGGAAGAACGCAAGGACAAAAGGAAATGATTGTAACAATTGTAGTCAATAAACATCCATTAGTCCAAAATGTATATACACTATAAAAAAATATGTACACCAAGAATTCAAGTCCAGGTACTGCACCTATATAGTCCGTGGACCACTGGGCCCAAAATGCATGGGCGAGGCCCACACAAGATACCCGATCGAAACAGAGAGAACACTGCAGGGGCATCATATCAAAATAAAACAGGCACCTCAGGGTGAAGGGAAGGGGGGGGCACCTCATCCGGATGAGTGCACGACGCCAGCTCCACGAGGGGGCTCCATGCCCATTGATGTATCCTGGGGAGTGCAAAGCCACAGTCTCTCAAGTCTCTCCAGTGGGTGGGTTGCCCACTGCTTTATCCTGGGGAGTGCAAAGCCACAGTCTCTCAAGTCTCTCCAGTGGGTGGGTTGCCCACTGCTTTATCCTGGGAAATGCAAAGCCACAGTCTCTCAAGTTTCTCCAGTGGGTGGTTTGCCCACTGCTGCATCCTGGGGAGTGCAAAGCCACAGTCTCTCAAGTGGATAACAGTCTCCACTAGGTCTGGAGGGGGCCTTCTGCCCAGAGTGCTTCATCCTGCCAAGGACTGAGTTAGTGGATGCCTTTCTCCACTGGTTCTGGAGGGGGCCTTCTGCCCAGAGTGCTTCATCCTGCCAAGGACTGAGTTAGTGGATGCCTTTCTCCACTGGTTCTGGAGGGAGATTTCTGCCCAGAGTGCTTCATCCTGCCAAGGACTGAGGTAGTGGATGCCTTTCTCCACTGGTTCTGGAGGGGACTTTGTGCCCAGAGTGCTTCATCCTGCCAAGGACTGAGGTAGTGGATGCCTTTCTCCACTGGTTCTGGAGGGGGCTTTGTGCCCAGAGTGCTTCATCCTGCCAAGGACTGAGGTAGTGGATGTGATACTCCACTGGTTCTGGAGGGGGCCTTCTGCCCAGAGTGCTTCATCCTGCCAAGGACTGAGGTAGTGGTTGCCTTTCTCCACTGGTTCTGGAGGGGGGTCTTCTGGCCAGAGTGCTTCATCCTGCCAAGGACTGAGGTAGTGGATGCCTTTCTCCACTGGTTCTGGAGGGGGCTTTCCGCCCAGAGTGCTTCATCCTGCCAAGGACTGAGGTAGTAGATGTGATACTCCACTGATGGTGGGGCAACATGGAAGCTGCCGAAGGCCCCTGGAACTGACCACCAGCCACGTACGCATGACCACTGGGGATGGCAGCCATGTCTGTGGTGGTGCCACTGGCTCAGGTTGTTGCGGGGCCACTGGCGGAGCTGGCGGCGGTGTCATTAGAGGCGGTGCTTGCGGCGGTCATTGGCCCGGCGATGCTGGTGGCGGCCTAACTGATTGCGGTGCTGGTGGCTGGCTCACTGACTGCTGTGTTGGTAGCTGGCTCACTGACTGCCATGCTGGTGGCTGGCTCACTGACTGCTGTGCTTGTGGCTGGCTCACTGACCCCGGTGCTGGCGGCGGTGTCAGTAATGGCGGTGCTGGTGGCGGGCTCACTGATCACGGTGCTGGCGGCGGTGTCAGTAGCGGCGGTGCTGGTGGCGGGCTCACTGACTGCGGTGCTGCTGAAGGGCTCTGTTTCTGGGCTGCTGGCGGCGGTGTCCTTAGCAGCGGTGCATGTGGCAGTGCTGGTGGTGGTCTTGTCCGCCGTGCAGGTTGGCGGCGATGTTGTCTTGCCTTTCTGCTTCAGGCCCTTCCCCACCTTGGATGCTGGTGAAGCTGTCTTGCCACTCCCCACACTTGTCTTGGCTGAGCCTTTGGTGGCAGGTGTTTTGGCCTTCTCCCTCTGGGATGTGGGCAACTTTTTCTGTTTTGGAGGTGGGGGAATGTCCTTGGCCTCGCTCCTTGGGACACTGGCAGCCCTGTTGCTTGGCGCACTCCAGAAACCGGGTATTGCTGGCACCACTGTGCCCGGTGATGTGGTGGCTGAGGTGCTGGGTTAGGACCTGGAAAGGCGGGCCCTTGGGGATGGATGGGGGGGGAGGTGGAGGAAAGAGGTCAACATTTAAGAGGAAAAGTTCTTTGGACCCACTAGGAAGGGGAGATGGAGGGGGTTTGGGAGTGGAGGAAGAGGTAGTGGTTGTAGGAGGTGTTCCTTTGCTGACTTTGGGTGAAGGTGCATGGGCTGGAGGCTGTCGTGAGGTGGATGGCTGTTGGGTGGGTGTTTGACTGCGTTTGTGTAGTTTGGGAGGAGGGCTCACATACACACTGGGAGAGGACACTGGGGATGTGTGAATGGTAGTGGGGTGGTGAGTGCACGTAAGCGGTGTGTGGTGATGGGCGTGCTGTGATGGAGGTAGTGGCTGAGGATGTAGTGCATGCAGGTGTGAGTGGAGACAAGACTGGGAGGGAAGAGGGAGACGTGGAGGAGGGGGACACAGTGGAGGCAGTGGATGTTGGTATGTGTGCATGGGTATGATGCTTGTGTGAGTGCTTGTGGGATGTGTAGTGCTTATGTTTGCCAGATCCACCCTTGTGTGTTGAGGTGTGTGCATGCTGGTCTGATGGTGTGCTTGGGATAGGGTGAGGTACTGGGGATTGGGTCTGGGTGGAGGAAGTTGGAGGGGGGAAGGCTGGACACATGGACAATGGCTGCCATCAGTGCAGAGGCCAGAGCCTGAATTGCTCACTGTTGGGTTGCCTGGCCAGAATGAATGCCCTCCAGGTATGCATTTGTCTGTTGCAACTGCCTCTCTACACCCTGGATGGCATTTAGAATGGTAGACTGCCCAACAGTGAGGGATCTCAGAAGGTCAATAGCCTCCTCACTGTGGGCAGCAGGGCTGACTGGGGCAGGGCCTGAGGTGCCTGGGGTGAAGGAGATGCCCACCCTCCTGGGTGAGCGGCCACGGGACTCACGCTGAGGGGCTGCTGGCAGGGCAGTGCTGGTAGGGGGGGTTGGCGGCTGTACCTGTAGATGCGGTGGGCACAGAGGGGCCCGCCACCGCAAGGGAGCCCCCATCAGAGGAAGAGTCGGTGTCGCTGGTCTCAGCTCCTGTCCCCGCCGTGGAGCTCCCCTCGCCCTCCGTCCCACTGGTGAATTCAGACTCCGTTGTCTGGCCCTCCAGGGCCATGTGGGATGCAGCTCCCGCCTGCTCCGGTAGCACAGCTCCTCTGCCTGATGATGCTAATGCACACAAGAATAAGGAGACCACAAAAAGGGGGGAAAGAAAGAAGAAAGACATGTACAGTGCATTCAATACCGCTACCGTCGGCGGACACTACAGACACAGCAGCCCTCTGCACTCCGCCATGCACTTGGCATTCCCTAATTAATCACAGGGACATGGGGTACATGGCCTATGCCCGATTGCTGCACACATGGAAGTCACAGGAGCCTGACTAGGTGTAGATGGCTCTTACCACTGGTGGGGATGGGGTGCCACTTAGCCTGCCTCACAAAGGGTCCTTGCCTACAAAGCTCACCCTAGCCTAGGGGAACCCACTGCCCACGTCCCCCACCCAGACACCTCCAATGCACGCAGAGTCAGCTGAATATGAATGTACTCACCCCCTTGTGGCTGCTGTGATGCCCTCAAGTGCCCATCCAACTCTGGATACGCCACCGCCAGGATCCGGAACATCAGGGGGGTCATGGTGCCACAGGCACCCCTCCCACGTTGGGAGGCCATTCCCAGCTGGGCCTCCGCTGTCTTCTTGCTCCAGCGGCGAATGTTCTCCCATCTTCTACGGCAGTGGGTGCTCCGTCTGTGGTGGACCCCAGGGTCTGGACGTCCTTGGCGATGGCACGCCATATATCCTTCTTCTGATGGGAGCTGACCTAGAGGAAGAGTACAGGGGAAAATGTAACACTTTTACCGTCCGGACCGTCACAGTCATTGTCCCACGTTCCCACCCTTTCCCTGACGCACATACACTCACCGTCCAATCATGCAGGCCTCATCTCCCCCCCTATCTTCCATCCACACCACTCCAAACAGGCATTGCCCATACAGCATGCTCACAGTGTACTCACCTGTTTGTCTGGAGGACCGTAGAGTAGCGTGTACTGGGGGAGGACCCCATCCACTAGTTTATCCAACTCCTTCGATGTGAAGGCAGGGGCCCTTTCCCCAGACACATGAGCCATCGTCGCTTCAAGACTCAGGTCACAGCAGCACTTGCAGTGTAGGTCCTCTCCTGTCGAAGATCAGGTATCAAGTGAGTGAACAGAGAGAAAATGTCGGTCACGTCCGCGGCGGTGCATACCGTTACCACTGGCGTACATCGTCATTGGCTCCTGGGGCCCATAGTTAACCAATGCAGGATTGCGCCGTGGTCTTCGACCGCCTACGGCAATGGTGTAGAACGTCAGCGCAGTTACCTCATATCCCCTTATCCCACATTACAGGTCTGGCAGCCGCCATTTCAGGTGGCCACATGGCATTATTTTTAAATGCGTCACACATATATAGGCCTTGCATATACACAGAGACAGGCAAATAGCATATTGACAAATGTGTGCAATACACTTGCTTTTTACTTACCTCAGTGTTGGCTGACTCTATGCTCGCTGTTCTCATCCATAGGGCACGTCCGCTGGGGCAGGTGAGGAGATGGCAGCATCCTCCAGTGTAGAGACCGCTAGTGGACCTGTCGACAATGGAAGAGCGACATGTAGTCACCTACAGACTAGATTGTGCCACAATGCAGGAACTGTGTGCCCAGTTGGAGCCAGACCTGATATCAGCTATCCGCCATCCCACAGGAATCCCCCCTCTAGTGCAGGTCATGTCAGTACTCCATTTCCTGGCAAGTGGGTCTTTTCAAACAACAGTGGTCATTGCATAAGGGATGTCCCAGCCTATGTTCTCCAACGTGTTGTCCAGAGTGTTGTCTGCCCTGCTGAAACACATGTGCAGCTAAATTGTGTTCTCTTAGATGGAGGATTTGTCTGCAGTGAAAGGTGACTTCTATACCCTGGGACATATCCCCAACATCATTGGTGCCATTGATGGTACACAAGTGGCCTTGGTACGCCCCCACAGGAGTGAACAGGTGTACAGAAACCAGAAGAGCTACCATTCTATGAATGTGCAGATGGTGTGTTTGGCTGACCAGTACATCTCCCATGTGAACGCCAAGTTTCCTGGCTCAGTTCATGATGCTTCCATTCTGCGGAATAGCAGCATCCCTTATGTGATGGGGCAACTCCAGGGGCACCGTGTGTGGCTATTAGGTGAGGACATGTACGTTATACCGTGTGAATAGTTGTCTGGGTCTGGGGTTGTCACTAAGGGTTAGTGTGTGTCTAGCAATTGTCCCTCGACATTTGCAGGTGACTCTGGGTACCCCAACCTGTCATGGCTACTGACACCAGGGAGAAATCCCAGGACAAGTGCAGAGGAACGCTACAATGAGGCACATGGGCGAACTAGGAGGATTATTGAAAGAACCTTCGCCCTCCTGAAGGCCAGGTTCAGGTGCCTCCATATGACAGGTGGTTCCCTATACTACTCACCAAAGAAGGTGTGCCAGATCATCGTGGCCTGCTGTATGCTGCACAACTTGGCTTTGCGACGACAGGTGCCTTTTCTGCAGGAGGATGGTCCAGAAGGAGGTCTTGTGGCAGCTGTGGAGCCTGTGGACAGTGAAGAAGAGGAGGCAGAAGAAGAGGACATAGACAACAGAAACACCGTGATCCAGCAATACTTCCAATGAGACACAGGTAAGAAGACATCACTGCCTCCTACATCTGATAAAATTGTTAGACCTATCATCTGTCTGTCACTTTCACCCAGTGTATGGACCCTGATTTGTCACTTTGCCTTTCAATTTTACAGATGTGGGTCCCACTGTGTGACCTCTGCTATGTTACCTCATGGACTAGAGCTGTATGACATAGGTATGTAGACATTAGAATGGACATTGGGTTTTTCCTCAGTTATTGCAAATACACAATTGTGAAAGCACAGACGGACTCCAGATTGTTTTGTGATTCAAGGGTGTTTATTTAAGTGTAAAATAGTGGAGGGGGTTGTAAAATGGGCAGGGGTGATGGTGGAGAAATGTCCATGGCAGAGTCCAGTCTATTTGTCTCACAGGTGCATTGTCCAAAGTGGAGCTAGGGCAGTTTAAGGATGGACAGGGTGACAAAGTGGGACAGAAGGATGACATTCAGGGTGGTGTCATTTCTTGGCGGGGGTCTTGGCATTGTTCTCTGTCTTTGTCCTGGATCTCAGGGACCGCTTGCAGGGTGGTTCTCCATCTGCAGTGGGTGAGGTGCTGGTGTTGTGGTCCTGTGGCAGTGCCTCCTGTCCACTAGCGCCAGCAGAGATGGTGGGCAGTTCATTGTCCAGGCTAGTGTCAGGGGCCCCTTGTTGTGCCACAGTGTCACTCCTGGTGTTCACAAGGTCCTTCAGCACCCCTACAATGGTGCCCAGGGTGGCGTTGATGGAGTTGAGTTCCTCCTGCAGCCCCTGGTTCTCCTGAAACTTGGCCAGTACCGTTGCCATCGTCTCCTGGGAATGATGGTACGCTCCCATGATGTTGGAGAGGGCCTTGTGGAGAGTGGGTACCCTGGGCCTGTCCTCCCCCTGTCGCACAGCAGACCTCCCAGTTCCCCGGTTTTCCTGTGCCTCTGTCCCCTGAACCGTGTACCCACTGACACTGCACCCAGGTCCCTGCTGTTCTTGGGGTGGTGGGTTTGCCTGGGGTCCCTGTAGTGGTGGACACACTGCTGCTTGACGTGTCCTGGGGACAGAGGTATGGGCCCGCTGGGTGGGTGCTCTGGTGGTGTTTCCTGAGGGGGGAGGCTCTGTGGTGGCCTGTGACTGTGTCAGGCGAACCGACTGTCCCGAGGTCCCAGATGGGCCGGGCTGGTCATCTAGATCCAGTTGGACAGAGCTGCTGTCATCACTGTGGGCCTCTTCTGTGAGGGGAGTGGACATGTCTGGAACCTCCTGTCTGGTGACGTTGGGTAGGGGTCCTGCAGGGGTGTAAAGGCATGATTATTGCATCTGTGTGTGCCATGGTGTGCAATGGGTGGGTGACCCTGTACCCCAGTGCTTACATTCTTGTGTAGGACCTTCTGTGATAATTGTTTTGGGGTCTGTGTGGATATCTGTAGTGGAAATGCATTGGTAATGGGTGTCCATGCTTTGTTGTTGCATGCAGGGCTTGGTGATGGGATGTGTGGTTTGTGATAGTGGGACATATGTGAGCAGTTGGAGTGATGGGGGTGAGGGTGAGGGTGGGGGTATGTGATAGCATGCAGGTGGGTTATATGGTAGTTAAAGATTTGACTTACCAGAGTCCATTGCTCCAGCTACTCCTGCGAGGCCCTCAGGATGCAGTATAGCCAAGATCTTCTCCTCCCATGTTGTTAGTTGTGGGGGAGGAGGTGGAGGTCTGCTGCCAGTCCTCTGAACCGCAATGTGGTGTCTTGAGACCACGGAATGCACCTTCCCCCGTAGGTCGTCCCACCTCTTCCTGATGTCATCCTGTGTTCTTGGGTGCTGTCCCACTGCGTTGACCCTCTCCACGATTCTGCACCATAGCTCCATCTGCCTAGCTATGGTGGTGTGCTGCACCTGTGATCCGAATAGCTGTGGCTCTACCCGGATGATTTCCTCCACCATGACCCTGAGCTCCTCCTCAGAAAACCTGGGGTGTCTTTCGGTGCCATGGGGTGGTGTGGGTGATGTGTGAGGTGGTGTGAGTTGTGATGTGTGGGGTGATGTTTAGGGGTGTGTGTTGTTTTGTGCGTGGATGTTTATGAGTGATGGTGTGTGTGCCTCTGTATGCTGGTGTGATCTTTGCTTTTCTGTCTCTCTGCTTCTTCCAACTTTTTCATTGTAAGGGTTTGTGGGTAATGTGGGTGTGTGTTTTAAATTGTATTGGGTGTGTGGGAGTGGTGTGTGTATGTGTATCAGGTGTGTGTATTTCGATTTGTCCAATGTGTGTTTTGTAAATGTGTGTGTATTTTGAGCGCGGCGGTGTGTACCGCTAATGGAATACCACGGTTGAAAGACCGCCGAGTGGATTCGTGGGTCGTGATAGTGTGGGCGTATTCCTGTTGGCGTGACGGTGGAGGTTTTGTTATCGCCAGTTTATCACTGACCTTTGGTGGGGCGGACTTGTGTGGGTGTCTAGATTTTGCCGGATTCCGAGCTGTGGGTCGTAATAGCTGTGGCGGAATTCTGCGGCCGCGGCGATGTGTTGGCGGTCTTCTGCACGGCGGTAAGCGGGATTTACCGCCAATGTTGTAATGAGGGCCAAAGTATTTGAAAATTCTATACCAACTGCATACTGATAAAGTTTTCCGTGTCCAGGCCAATGTATGTCACGATTTGCCTTTGGCTTACCGACCAGGCCAGATGGGGATGACGTGCGGCCTTGATTCCTGCAAGTCCTGCTCTGGCCGAGGTAGGGGCAACCCCTTCCTGTAGCCACGGTGCTGCTGACAGTAGTAAGCTACCACAGTCCGTGCCCTCCAGAAGGAGTCCCAGAGGAAAAACCTTGTAGGGAAAAAAACCTCAAAACAGGAACTCCCTGAAACAGAAGGAGGACACAAGAAGATCAAGACTTCGATGCCAGGAATATCACAGGAAGAACAGAGGAAAAACAGGAGCAGGAGCAAAAAACTGGAATCCAATAGAAGACCGTGACCACCACAGGAGAAGTGTTCCAATGCAAAGAAAAGAAGAATCAATCCCCTTCTATAACCCTAGACAGGAAGTGACAAACAGGAAGAAGTAATACGGCCATTTTGGATTGGGAAGGGGCTATAGAACCAGATAGGAACAGGCACCATTGTAATAAGGGAAACAGATGCATGCAGGAAAAAAGAAAGGAGAATGGTGTGTTGGGAAGGAGGAAGCATGGCTCCGTCAGAAAGAAGAAGGAAAAAGAGAAGGCCCTAGAATGGGGCACCAGGTAAGTGGGAGAGCCGAGGAGGGGGCGCTGGCACCCCACGATAACACCCGTGCTGCGCGCTGCGCGCTGTGCGCGGCAACGACTGACACCCAAACCTGGGCTCCCAGCCTCACCGCGGCAAGGAAAACAGAGGGCGGCCAGAAAAATGGGCCACGCCGGGCCCCAGGACACAAAAAACAGACTGCGCCCCCCACCGTGGCCCGAGCGGGAGATGCCACGGAAGCCTGCAGCATGACATTGTATGGAAAATACCACATATGATACAAAAAAGGCACAGCATCATAACTCCAAGCCCCTCATATCACAGTGACCCAACAAGAGAGATAACTCACTCAATAAGTTGAAACAGATGAACCCTGGAACAGAAGCCGCTCCTAGCAAAATTGTAAAATGCTCCACACACTCAAAATTGCTGTGTCCCATCACAGAAAGCAGAGCTGGGGGCAGCATTGCAAACAAAAGGAGGAGCAAGCAGACAAGGCGGAGAGAGAGAGCTATGTAAGTAAAGGCAAATGAGAGAGGGAACTACTAACAGCCATCCTTCAGCCTATGTCCATGTCATGTTCCCTGATGCAGAGCAAGCTATAAATAACCTTCTGCACAATCAATCACTTCTGCCTTGTAAATAAATATTTTGTTCATGCCTTACCAAATAGGGAAGCTCAGGGTGTGCTATTCATCCAAGTGTGGAAACTCAGTCAATTGCAAACGTCTAAAGATACCCATCTTGGCAACTAAGAGTGCAGAAGCCATCTAGCGCCACTAGCAGGAGTTAGTCACATCTAACGGCATAGTATTGGGCACGATAGCTGGGGACAAAAAGAGTGTGCCATACTTCCACCAGAAATGTATCAGCTGGGGTCACAACCACACTACTTAACATATTTAACAGAATTCATTAGGTATCAGTTTGGCCTAGCGTAACATGAATAGAGGGTCCAATAACAATTATTTATTATCTTAAATTAATATTTTGAATGTCATACATTCGGGTTGAGTCTGCTCCAGCACCATGTCATATCTTTCTAGTAACAAGGCTCATTCATCCTCTGTACACTCTACTGCCGGCTGTGTCTGCCAGTACATCCGGGCATTAGGTTCCAACTTGGGCCTGCTTCTCTTTTACTGCACCATCTATCCAGGTAAGCAAGCATTGAGGATTCAGGATGAGAGGAAGGACTTGAGCCAGTCCTGCCTCTCATGCAATACAACATTTTGGGCCCGATTAACAAAGGTATATTTAGACCAAAAGCCTAGTTTAGACAAAAAGTCTAAACTTAGACCAAAAATGTAGAGTAAAGTTACATTTTTTGGTCTACGTTTAGGCTTTTGGTCTAAGTTTGGATGAAATGTCTAAACTTAGACCAAAAGTGTAACTTTAATCATTGTAAAGATAGACTTTTGGTCTATTCATGTAATTTCATGAATTTGACATACTAAGAGTAACATGTAATCCCCACCACTACACAAATTATGCTAGTATAATTTACATTTCTGCCATCCAGGCCTAGTGATGATATACACCAAGTGTGCGTACTAATCCAGCACTGGTCACGTTTGCATCACCATTATTTATGTTGTTTTTATCCAATTTCTAACTTTTTCTAGGGCGACCTTTATGTGTTTATTTGACCGGTTGGCCAGTACGCTTCATTGTAAGTGACTGCGACGTTTTGTTTGGTTTATTTGATTTTGATAAACTGCACTAAATACTTTATTCCTTGTGATACAGGAGACGTTTCTTTGTTTTTCATGGTCCTGAAGAAGCGTCAGTGGATCTGGTAGACCGTAAGACGCAAAACATGTTGACCAATATTTAGGTGGCTTTGAGATAGTTTCTTGCCCCTATTCTAGAAAGTGTTTGAGCATTGTCTCAATTTATCACTTTCAATTTGCTTTTAATCTTGGTCTTATCCCCTAGCTGCCCATTAAATGAGAGATTCCTTTTGGGGTATAGAACCAATTCTAACTTTCTCCTGTTTTGAACGACGACCTGCCTGTAGGTTTCATTCACCACAGCAGTTATTCTAAAAGATCTCCGTAAAAGAGCCCCCTCAAGGGGAGCCCGTCAGACACTGCAGCGCCGGTCTGACATGGAGCACCCCAATGACGAAGCATGACATCCGAATGGATGTGTCAGGGCTCTTGCTCCTAAACCATTGGGTTTCCCTTCTTTTCTGCCAGGAACAGTGTATTCATTATTGCTTATCAATACTTGGGGAGATTGTACACTGGACCTTTAATCCTCCCTGTCCTTCTCTTTGATGTTGATATACACCAGCAACAATCTTTAATCAGGCTGGAATTAGTCCCAAGATTTCACCACTGACCACACACTTCCACAAAAGAAATTAGTTTAGGGAACGCAGACCTCATCATGCACTGGCCACTGATTCCTAGGGAGGCCAGCGTGTTAACTCACGGAGAGACCCAGAGGGACTATACCTGCACCAAGTAGTCAGTGAGACAGAGCAAAAATCAAAAGAGGACTACCCATCCTCATAGCTATGCGCAGATTGACAGGTATTAAAAAGTACCAATACAAACCTATCCATTATGGATGAAAGCAAGATGTTCCCACCCTAGCATTTAGGCAGTAAAATAAGGAACTGTTCACATCACACCCCATCTCAGGCAACTCCACTGGCTCCCCATGCAGAAGAGATGCCAATTCAAGCTGTCGACCCACGCACACAAGGCTCTACACAAACAAGGACCTGCGTTCATTAACCACCATCTGAACTTCCACCAGCCATTGAGAAGACTACGCTCTGCCTCCCTTTCACTTGCCCATACTCCCCACATCTACAGAAGCAGAAGCGGAGGACGCTCCTTCTTTCACATCACAGCAAAAACCTGAAATAGAATTCCCCCCCACCCACCTATGCACCGGACCATCACCTCACTTCTGGAATTCCAAATGGCCCTTAAGACCTGTCTGTTGGAACAAGCCTCCAGGACCTGCAAACACCTGGATACATTATCGGGTGATTAACTGTGCTTTATACAGCCTGCTTGATTGATAGATTGGAATTCAGAGTCCTTCAATGACAACAAAGTATGTGAGTTTTAGTATATCATAATTCAAGGGTGCTATGGGTCTATCTCTGTTTCTTTTCTGTGGCCTCTTTCCCTAGCCAGTCCTTGTCCACACATTTTGTTGATGACTGATCCCAATGTTTCTCTTTAAGTCAGCAGCGTGTCAGCAAGAAAGTGAGGGGCATATTTATACTCCGTTTGCGCCGGAATTGCGTCGTTTTTTTTGACGCAATTTCGACGCAAAACTAACTCCATATTTATACTTTGGCGTTAGACGCGTCTAGCGTCAAAGTCCATGGAGTTTGCGTCATTTTTTAGCGTGGACACCTACTTTGCGTTAATGAGATGCAAGGTAGGCGTTCACGTCTAAAAAATCGACTCCGAGGCATGTGCGTCGGATTTATACTCCCGGGCAAAATTCACACCCGGGAGTGGGCGGGTCAAAAAAAATTACGTACGGCCGCTTTTGCGCCGTTTTTTTTGCGCCTGCAAAAGGCAGGCGTTAAGGGACCTGTGGGCTCTGAAGGAGCCCAGAGGTGCCCTCCCATGCCCCCAGGGACACCCCCTGTCAACCTTGCCCACCCCAGGAGGACACCCAAGGCTGGAGGGACCCATCCCAGGGACATTAAGGTAAGTTCAGGTAAGTGTTTTTTTTTTTTTTTTTTTTTTGTGGCATAGGGGGGCCTGATTTGTGCCCCCCTACATGCCACTATGCCCAATGACCATGCCCATGGGACAGAAGTCCCCTGGGCATGGCCATTGGGCAAGGGTCATTTCTATGGGGGTTGGGAGTGAAAAAAAATGGCGCAAATCGGGTTGAGGCGAAAAAATTGCCTCAACCTGACTTGCCCCATTTCTTGTCGCCCAAGCTCCATTTTCCCCTACGCCGGCGCTGCCTGGTGTACGTCGTTTTTTTTAACGCACACCAGACGGCGACTGCGGCTAACACCAGCTAACGTCATTCAATAAATACGGCGCCCGCATGGCGCTTCAGAATGGCGTTAGCCGGCGCTAATTTTTTTGACGCAAAACTGCGTTAGCGCAGTTTTGCGTCAAAAAGTATAAATATGGGCCTGAGTGTCATTTCCAGAGTCCTGTGATGGTGGGTATGGTCCTGCAGCTGTAGGCATCAAGACATGCTTCCAAGCCTTTCAATGCATGGAACTTTTTGTTTCTCTTATCAATGGTAATGGGCATGGTGGACAGTTCCAACAGACCATATCTAATGAGCCATTTAAAGAGAATGGACAGTAGTGCCAAGAGATTTGTTCTGCTTCACATTAGTGTCTAGAGAAAAGTCTCCAAAAATGTAGATTCTTTGATATATTTTTTTTTTACAGAAGTGGCCAGGTCTTCTTCTTGGAGAATGCTATAACAAAGGAAGCCTGCTTGTGCTGCAGAAAGTAACCAATTATGGGATAGGCTCATCAGGACTCATGACAAGATGTGAGAGGATCTTCTGTGGCCTCTGAAAATCCAACAATGGAGTAAAGGTGATTTACTTGAGCTCAGGAAGCACATTAAAAAGAAGCCCATATCATGTACTTCAAACACCCCACCCCCTGTATCCAAATGAACCAGGGGTCGTTTCAACAGCTTCTATCCTCAAGGTCAATCATCTTCTGACAAAGTTGCCTGAACTCTTGACCCATATCCAAGCCATGTGCCATCCAGTTCAGATGGCCTTTCACCTCACACACTCTCCTTTCTATGGCGTCCAGCCTCGACTGCAAGGCCCAAACTTGAGGCAAGTATCCTCAGCATATAGCTGATTTCATGTATTAAAGTATTAAAAGTTACCTCTATGTGATTGCTGAGCTCCCTTCTGAGGTTTTGTTTGAAGTGGCCATGGTTGCTCTGCTTGCAATCACCTCTGTAAAGTAAAGCTGGTGTAACAGTTTAGTCCAGGGCATGCAGCAAGCAATATAGTAGCAGGCGCATACCCTCCAGCAAAGGGCAAAGGACAAATAGACTACAGAGAATCAGACATGCATGCTTCCCTGGCACCAACAACTAACCTGGAGATAGTGGAAGTCAAAGTTCATAGGCCAAGGAAGCCATGGGTCAGCAATTCATGCCGGGGGATACACTTAATCATCAGCACTCTGAATGGGACAAAGTAAAGCAGAAGACCTCCATTTAAGGGTTGGATAAAGTGTGTGTATATATATTTAGCAAACAATTGACAATACTTCACAGATGAAAGGTGTGCAACTCCAGTCCCCTGAAGTCAGACAAGAGGGGGGAGAAGCCATGCAATGTATGGCTTCATTATGCCGACTTCAAGGCATGAAAGGTAGCTTCTAATGAAGATGATGTTGCATACTACAAGTCACAATGGAAGGGAGCATGTAAGCTCATTTATAGTTTGTGAAAGTACCAAACATTGGGTCTGTATATTTTCAAAAAATGCTTGGGTGACTCCCTCTCTGTAGACTAATTCACATGGCCACTCAATGCCACAAGGTCGCTTCCTGATAAGGCCTCGAAGGAAGCAGAGTGTCACCAAGACAGTTCGATAACAGGGCACTAGAGGAAGCAGACACAGCCATCTCCACAAACAGCCATCCAGCTCTCAGCTGTGAGTCATTGACTTCAGAAGAAAAAGGTTGTGCCTCCAATAAGGATGAGAGGAACAGGGAGCGTTCAGTGCTGAGCACATCAGATGGCTCCCCCGACCTGGTTGTAACTTCACTACTGTCCGCTGTGAATACCACTTCAGTACTCAGTGATGACACAGGGAATCAGGCAGCGAGTTATCACAGACAGCCTGTTACAAACTCTGTAGGCAGCATGGTTCTGTTGTGGGCCATGATACACAGTGGGCCTCTCAAATGCTCAAAGGCAGCCTAGTGCAGCTCCCAAAAAGCCTCCAATCACCAGGTTGTCGGTTCCATCAGGTTCACTTGGGTCTCTAACAAGGGCATGTATTCTAATGCTGCAGAATGGTGCTGCTACGTCACTGCAGTATGGGTTTGGCGAGCAAGGAAATGAAGAGCCTCAGCGGCAATAGGCTATCCTGATTGCCAACGGTACAAACCTGGTTTATAGTCATGAACCTCGACAGCTTTGAACCCCAACTTTCTCTGATTTCCAAGTGGCATGGATTCATCCTGAACATCAACCACGCCCTCAAGGAACACATTGCTAAAAAACACAAAGGTGTGCTTGTACCAGCTCTCCCTTCTAAAGAAAGTCAAACAATTGATTCCAGAAAGTGACTTCAAAACTGGTGTTCAACCACTCATACTCTCTTATCTTAATGGTGGTAATGCCCTACGTACTGGCCTCCCACATGTCACAGGAACATCTGACGCACTGCAGCATGTCTCATCCCAAGCCTGCAGAAATATGATCACATCACTCCCATCCTGATGGACCTCCACTGACTCCTCTTGCCAGCCTGCATCATCTTTAAAACCAGCTGCATCATTTACAAAGTCATCATGACCAGCACCTCTAACTTACCTTTACAGAGAAGCTCACCCTCTCTGATGGTTCTAGGCACAACCACAGCTAGGATGTGATCAGACTGCAGACTAAAAGAGTAAAAAGAAAAAATACCAGACAGCAGGTCTTTTCCATCTATGCACCTGGGATCTGAAACACTATTCCCGTATTCATCAGGACTGCCCAGCACTCCTCAATTTTAGGAAAGAGTTAAAGATTACCATCTTTAAAGAACACTACATCACAATTCATTAACCACCAATAATCCAGGTTCTTCTCCTATTATTCATCGACTTTATACTTTGACCATGTACAGTACACAGCTGCCTTTTGGTTAGGTTCACTCTATAGAAATATCATATATATGAATACATACAATGCGGCCAAGCCTCGCCTCTTACTATAGCTATTTTTAACATAATTCTGATTGTCACTGGTATAGGAGTGAAGTAAACCCTGCCATGAGATGAATATCCATACTATCTGAATATGATGATCAATGTACATGAAGGATATAATATGTCCACATGGGACAATGTTATCAGTGAGTGCTTGGTGAAAGTGGCTAGATATGTTGTGCTCAAAGTTGTGCCCCTTCTCACCTGTGCTTTATTTTTGTATCTTACTTTTATCATTTTTTGTGAGGACTTGGCAGCTGCACACTGCTACTAGGCTACTCGCTACTTGGGGTTTGTGCATCATAGAACGCATACCCTTTAAAAAATAAAAAATGAGCAGCAGTGCATCATCATGACGCATGAACAAGCATGCACACGAATCAGCCCTATTTCCTGAAATAATGGAACAATTTTTGATTTAGTGGATATATTTTTGTCATTAGCAACATGAAATTGCCCATTGGTATTGTAAATAGTCCTATAAAGTGCATCACCATTATTCAGGAGGATCTGTAGT
Organism: Pleurodeles waltl; assembly: GCF_031143425.1. Lineage (NCBI taxonomy): Eukaryota > Metazoa > Chordata > Amphibia > Caudata > Salamandridae > Pleurodeles > Pleurodeles waltl. Next base: position 1,747,674,499 of record NC_090444.1, read on the forward strand.
CTACAAATAGGAATTAATCTCTGCTAGTGGTAATTATTTAATGTCTTGTCCATCATTTTCCCTACAATGCCAGTTTGGACTAGGACCACTCATTTGCAAAATAGCCTTGGTCCTTCTGTAATAGGAGCAGCCCAGTCCTGCCTGAATTGCACAGAGATCCCTGCCAAGCGAACTTTGGGTGAAAGGACTGGAAGATACCACTGGCACTTCTTAGTGTGGAAAAGGCTGCTTTATTGAGGCAGGTGCACATCAGAAAACATTACCCAACCTAGGCTGCACTGCCTTAAAAAACTAAACCTTGCCATACATTAAATATCTACTGTCTGCTCCTACCCCCACCCCAACTGTAACCCCAACACTTCTCCTTGACGTTTACCATCTATCCTGCTCACCTTACAACATGCTCATGACCAACCAGCTTTGTCCCTTCCAACTTGAACACCTTGAACTTCCTGTGTCCGTAAGATAAATAACTCTCTCCTTTTTAATCTTTTGTCCCCTCTCCTCCTACTACTAACACAATACAAACCTCTTAAAATACTGAAACGCTTCCCTTCAAACTCCTAACACCTGCTCCAAGTGACAACACATGAAAACAACACATCCCTGTTCACCAGCTTCAACAATATAGCCTCCAACTCAACAGGAGCTCCCTTAAAGACACCACCCATCATTTTCCATGCTCAAATCTAACTAACTCTCTGGAGGGTGAACAGGACATGTTTTATCTCTCCCTTATCCTACATGCTACCAGCCACTGTGTTCACTTTAAAATGGTGGCTGGTAGCCCAACCAACACCCCTATGTATAAAACGCCTCCTCCCCGCAGCCCAAAAGTAGCCAAGACGGCATCCATCCCTTTGGACCAAACTACTAGCCCAAATTCCCACGGGTCTTGTTTCATGCCCCCCAAGCTCCCATTCATCATAGTGGTAAACTAAAAACCCTTTGTGTAATAATGCACGTCATTGCACACCATACCTATGTACAGAAAGAGAAAATGTAATTAATACCCTTTACCGACTTGCATTTGCTAATTACATGTTTCAAAACAACTCCTACTTTAACCCTCATTGGCGAGTTCAGCTTCTCATTTAGCATTAACAGTGCGCAGTGGCAGCCTGTAATTTTAGAAAGGAGGGGGTCGGGGCAGGAGGTATGTTACACACACCCACACACTTTACTCACACCCATCCATTCACACACACACTCACACGCCCATTCACAACACTCAGTAACACATACACATTCATACAGGCACGCACTCACCAAACCTTTAAAAAAAACAAAAAGCTTACCACTGCAGCTCCGACTAGGAAATCTCGGAGGTCTGAGGAGGGTTGGGACTGCTGCCTTCCCTCATTGGCTGACCTATGGTGAGCCAATGAGGGAAGGCAGCAGTCGCAACTTGTCACAGATTGGGATGGAGTCAGTGAGACTGCTGACCCCACCCCACTCTGTGACGAGGTGTCACTGATTGACACTCTGCCCTGGGTGCTTAAGGGCTTAAAACTGATGCGCCCAGGCCTGAGGCAATCAGTGACATTATCCCTCATCATGAGCGGGAGGCCCTTGAGGCACCTTTGCTAGGCTTAAGAGGTCATGCCCACAGAGCTGTGACTTCTTCAGCCCAGCAAAGTTCAGCTCAGGCAGCCAGGAGTCTGCACATTTAGCACATGTCCAACTCCTGACTGCCTGACCTGAACCAGAAGAGTATCTGTCAGGATGACTTTTGTTTAGCCTAACAGATGCTCTTCACATCAAGAAAAAGGTAGAGGCCCCTTAGCCCGTACGGACGAGCAGCTGCTGTTAGTATGTCATCTGGCACATGCACAGCAAAACAACTGTAGTGAACAATTATTTCTTTATCATAATAATGCCGTCTTTTCATTGCCACAAAACTCCTGAGGTTAAGTAACTTGTGACAAAGTAAAAATATGTGTAGCAAAATGTGCTACACCTTATGGGCATTACAACATTACTCTGTTGCCTCTTATCAAAATGCCCGAAGAAGAAACTCACCTGGAATGTTCAACCGCCTTATCCATTCAACTACATAACAAAAGTATGAAAATTCTTCTACTAATCAAACATCATCCCTCTAAAACACCCTCTTCAACAACTTGCAAAAACCATCCCATGAGTAAAAAGAAATGCACAGAAGGTGAAAGAAATGCAGCACACATTGGCTCAATCATTTAGCACCAATGCCATAGTCAAACCATTTTGAGAAAAATGTGGGAACCCTACTTTAGTTCTGTCCAGTTTAGTAAATTCGAGTCATTTTAGCACTTAGGGCCATATGTACAAACACATTTTCCCATAGACACAGAATGGGCAAAACTGCTTGCTACATCTGGCCCTTAGTTTCATTTAGATAAAACAAAAAAATACACATACAAGCAAAACCGTGCCCAATATTATAATGCCATGTTAAAAGAAGTCATAGGCCCTCATTATGACATTGGTGGTAAATCCCACTTACTGCCACACTGACGGCAGCCAACTTACCGCAGCGGCGGCGGATATCCGTTCACCATATTATGACACACACCAATCCGCAAGAATTCAGCCACAGACTCAAATGTGCCAGCCCAAAGGTCAGTGATTAAGTGGCGGTCCCAAAACCCACACCGTTACGCCAACAGAACAATGCCCATTATATTATAACCCACGAATCACCACAGCGGACATTCAATGGCGGTAAAACATTGGCGGTACATACCACTGCGCTCACAATGGACACTCACAGACAAAACAACACCACATTGGCCAATTCAAACAACAGACACCTGACACCCATACACACACCACACCACTATAAAACACACACCCACATTACCCACAACCCTTTACGACTACAAAGCATTGCCACCAGAGAGATACGAAGACCACTGACACAACTAGAGCCACACACGACTCACACCTATACACCACTCACGCACTCCACATCACACACCTTACATTACATTGCCCAACACACCCTCACCAACAGGAGTTAAGGGTCATGGTGGAGGAAATTGTCAGGGTAGAGCCACAGCTATTTGGAGCACAGGTGCAGCAGATATCAATAGCCAGGAAGAAGGAGCTATGGCGGAGATCGTGGATAGTGTCAACGCCGTGGGACAGCACCCCAGAACTAGGGATGACATCAGGAAGAGCTGGAACGTACGTTCCATAGCAGCAAGACACCAGCTCGCTATCCAGAGGACTGGCGGTGGATCCCCACCTCCTCCCCCACAACTCACAGCATGGGAGGAGCAAGTCTTGGCAATACTGCATCCTGAGGGCCTGGCCGGAGTCGGAGGAGGACTGGACTCTAGTAAGTCAACTCTCTACTATTATCACCCCCCTACCTGTATGCCATCACATACCCTCACCCTCACTCCCATCAGTCCCTAACTCCCACACACGCCACAATCTCATCTCACTCATCCCAATGCCAAGCCTTGCATGCTGTACCAATGCATGGACACCCCTCACAGCCTGCATGGACACTCATCACTAAAGCATGCACACCATAGAAAACTAACAATCCCACCATACACTAACATACACAAGTGAAAGCTGGAAGGGCAAATCCAACCATAGAGGGGAAGCCATGGATGTACAATATGTCAGACACATAAACCATAACACATCATTAGCATCCCCACAGGTACCCCAGCAATTTCAGCGGAGAGGAGGTGCCAGCACTATCCAGTCCCCCAACAGAAGAGGCCCACAGTGATGACAGCAACTCTGGTCTTCAGGATCTGGACGACCTACCTATCCCATCAGGGACCACTGGACAGCCGGTTACCCAAGCCCAGTCACACACCACCACAGAGCCTCCCCCATCTGGAAACACCACCACAGCACCCACCCAGCGTACCCACACCCCTGTCCCCAGGACACGTCAATCAGCAGTGCGTCTACCTCTACAGGGTCCCCAGGCCACACCTCGCACACAAGACCAATCAGGTACCTGGGGTCAGTGGGCACATGGTTCAGGGGACAGAGGCACAGGCCAACAGGGAAACTTGGAGGACTGCTGTGTGCCAGGGGGATGACAGGCCCAGGGAACCGACTCTCCAGGAGGCACTCGTCGAGATCCTGGGAGCCTATCAACATTCCCAGGACACAATGGGCCAGATCCTGGATAACATGCAGGAGAACAGGCGGCTGCAGGAGGGACAGTATCAGGGGATCACGGAAGACTTGCAGGCCATCAACAACAGTCTGATCTCCAAAGCAGGGGTGCTGGCAGACATGGCCAACATTATGAGGGAGGCACACCAGCGGGCCCCTGCCACTAACCAGACATCTGAACAGCCTTCCACTTCCGCTGCCGCCAGTGGCCAGGAGGCCCCGCCACAGGACTCACAGGCCACCAGCACCCCTCCCCCTGCAGAAGGTGAACCACCCCGCAAATGTTCCCTGCGATCCAAACAGAAACCAGAGACACTTGCCAAGACCCCCACCAGGAAATAAGTCTCTCCTGATTGTCACCCTTGTGTCCCACTCAGTCACCCTGTCCACCATGAACTGCCATTGCTCCCCTTCCTTTGTCCCCTTGGACAATGCACATGTGCTACAAACAGACTGGAACAATACCCTGGACTTTCCTCCATCATCCCTGCATCCCATTGCACTGTCCACTCTATATATCAGCACTACAATAAACACCCTTTGATAAAAATCGACTTTGAGTATGTTATGCATATCAAATATGTATTCTTTGAAACAGGTACAAACATTGCAAATTAACTGTACATAGAATGTGCATAGATTAATGACCTGTAGCTGGCTGTAGTGATCACACCAGGAGTATATGCCAAGTCACCCACATCTGCAAAATGAATCGCCAGAGGGAACAGTAAGTGGGCATAGAAGTGGGAAATATCAGCATGCCATTGCCACACAGATTACAACCAAAGTCATTGAAATGTAAAGTTATACTATCCTACCTATGTGTCGTTGGGAGTATTGTTGTATAGCTGATGTTCTGTTGTCCACAGGGTCTACTGCTGCCACATGGGCATCTCCAGTCTCCTCCTCCTGCAGAAAAGGGACCTGGCGTCTGAGGGCCAGGTTGTGCAACATGTAGCATGCCACTACAATCTGGCAGACCTTCTTGGGTGAGTACCACCTGTTAGATGGAGGCACCGGAACCTGGCCTTCAGGAGGCCAAAGGTCCTTTCAATTATCCTTCTGGTTCGCCCATGTGCCTCATTATAACTTCTTCTGCCCTTGTCCTGGCATTCCTCACAGGGGTCAGCAGCCATGATAGGTTTGGGTAACCAGAGTCGCCTGCAAATATTGAGGGACAGCATTTACCATACCCATACACCAACATCTACTGGGAGGGAATCAGGGCTCACCTATTTGCCACACCCTATGCCTCTGTAGTTGGGCCATCACATTTGGGATGCTGCTATTCCTCAGGACAAAGGCATCATGCACCGACCCAGGATACTTAGCATTGACGTGGGAGATGTACTGGTCCGCCAAGCACACCATCTGTACATTCATGGAGTGGAAACTCTTAGGATTTCTGAACACCTGTTCATTTTGGCGGGGAGGGACAAATGCAATATGTGTACCATCAATTGCCCCAATTATGTTGGGAATATGTCCCATCACATAAAACTCGGCCTTCACAGGGGCCAAATCTTCTCCCTGGGGGAAAACAATGTAGCTGCACATGTGTTTTATCAGGGCAGACAACACTCTTGTCAGCACTATTGAGAACATTGGCTGTGACATTCCTGCTGCCAAGCCCACTGTCATTTGGAAAGAACCAGTTGCCTGTAAATGGAGAACAGATAGCACTTGCACAAGAGGGGGATCCCAGTGGGGTGGCAGATAGCAGATATCAGGTCAGGCTCCAATTGGGCACCCAGCTCTGTGATTGTGTCCCTGTCAAGTCTATGGGTGAGAATAATGTGCCTGTCCTCCAGTGTTGCCAAATCCACCAGGGGTCTGTACACGGGGGTATGTCTCCATCTCATGTTCATCCGCAGCGGTAGGTATCTAAGGGACATAAGAGTGAGGAGGCTGTCACAAACTGAACATTGGAGCCACAACAGGAGTTTGCAATCTGTAAACTTGGAATGGGTCAGTATGATTTGTCCAGTATGTGCCTATTTCTCCTGTGACGCAACATGAATCCAAAGGGCTACCCCCCACCGAAATGGCGTCCACCTGTCCTGTGTGGAGGGACAGGTGGAAGTGAGGTAATTCTGCTGACGTTGTGGGCCGTGGCAGGAGGTGGTCAGGAATGCTGTACAACTCTTCATTGATTAATATTGGGCCCTATGGGTTACAGTGGCCAATGGTGATCTACGCCGGCGGTGACAGTATGTACCGCCGCAGACGTGACCACCATTTTCTATCAGATTCCTCATTTGCTACCTGATCTTCCATAGGAGAGGACCTACACTGCATGTGCTGCTGTGACCTGTATCTGGAACCTACCATGGCCCCTGTGACCGGGGAAAGGGCCCCAGCCTTCACTTCGGAGGAATTGGAGAGACTGGTGGATGTGGTCCTACCCCAGTACGGACTGCTGTATGGGTCTCCAGAGCAACAGGTGAGTACACTGTGGGAACAATGCATGTGGCATGAATGTATGGAGTTGTGTGTGTGAAGGCCTCATGTAAGGGGGTGGGTGGATGTCCTCTTTGCGGTGTAAAGGTTGTGTGCTGGGCTATGTGTGTGTCAATGGTGATGGAAACGGGTATGGTGGGCCATACGTGTAACAGGCTGGACTGTTTGTCTAATGGTGTTGTCCTGTGTGTATTGCCTCTGCAGGTCAGCCCCCATCAAAAGAAGGGTATATGGTGTGCCATCGTCAAGGAGGTGCGGACTCTGGGGTTCTATGGCAGGCAGACCTCACACTTTCGGAAACAGTGGGAGGACCTGAGACGCTGGGCATGGAAGACAGCAGAGGCCCAGCTGGGGATTGCCTCCCAACGAGGAAGGGGTGCCCATCGAACCCTGACCCCCCCGATGGCCCGCATACTGGCAGTGGCCTATCCAGAGCCGGATGGGCGCTTGAGGGCATCACAGCAAACACAAGGGGGAGAGTACAGTGGCTTTCATTACAACTTACGGCTGGTGGGTGGTATCTGGGTGGTGGATGTGTGTTAGTGGGTGCCCCTCGGCCAGGCCTGACATAGCAGCATAGGTCCTCTCGTGGCTAGGGTTCTGAAGGGATAATCCTGCCTACCTAGCTTGTAAACATCCACTACTGGTCAGGGCTGCGTGGGTCCCAGGTGTGCTGTAGTTGGTGGTGTGTGCTCCTCCTCATGCCTTGGTGGCTAGTGATACTGGTGCACTGCATAGTGCGTAGGCCTGATCCCTGTGTGTGAGGGTGCTGTGTATGCCAACATTGGTGTTGGTGCAGCCATTGACCCAGTGTATCCTTTGTCTCTCTCCCCCCCTTACTTTTTTTGTCATCCTGTCCTTATGTGCATTAGCATCATCTGGCGGAGGAGCAGAGACACCTGTGACAGAGGGCGCTGCATCCCAACGGACCCAGGAGGCAGAGTCCACCGACGTTGAGGGCACTAGTGGGACGGAGGGCGAGGGGCGAGGGGAGCACCACCGCAGAGACTGGAGGGGGCATGAACGCAATGTGATCCTGCCTCCACGGGCTGATGTGCAACCTGTCCACTCCCTAACCAGTGGGGAAGACATCCACTCGAGAGACTGTGACCTTGCACTCCCCAGGACCAAGTACAGGGCATGTTGCCCCCTCCAGAACAAGCGGGCAAGATACCCACTCGAGAGACTGTGGCCCATCACTCCCCAGGACAAAGCACAGGCATGTTGCCCCCTCCAGAACCAGTAGGCAAGACACCCACTCGAGAGACTGTGGCCCATCACTCCCCATGACAAAGCACAGGGCATGTTGCCCCCTCCAGAACCAGTGGTCTTGTTTCCGCTCCCGGCTGAGGTGCCCCCCCTTGAGGTGCCTGCCTATTTGCCAACTGATGCCCCTGTAGTGTTCTCTCCGTATTGATGCAGGTAACAAGTGGGGCCTTGGACTTTGCCCTGTGGCCATGTGGGCAACGTGAACTGAGGACTGGGCAGTGTCCCTTTTTCTGTACATTTGTAGATATCTGTAACATTGGCTAAAATATTTTTATACTGTGTTGATATTATTACACTCACTTTAGTAAAGTTGTTTTGACCTTGCGTTATTCAGCTGATTTAGGGAGATTAACTTGTTTTCTTGTGCATCTGGTTGTGTGTTTGGGGTGTGTGTATGGGGTGTGTGTGGTGCGTGTGTGGGTCCCTGGCGCTTTCCTCCCCCCTCCTTGTGTGCTAGGCGGCTGTACTCACCGTTGTCAATTTCGCCGGAGTTCGTGTTCGTGGTGGAGCAGAACGTAGAATATCATTGGAAATACATGCAGTTCGAGTTCCATGGTGGTGTGGTTCTTCCCTATGTCTCCAATAGTGAGTCCTTTCACTTCTGAGCTCTGTTTCTGCCAGGCTTTTGATGGCGTTGGTACCTCCCCAGAAAAGGTTGCAGTTTGCAGGGTCTTAATATGGTGGGCGGAACTTTGACTTCCGTCTGCCTGTAGGTGGCTACCACCCTGGTGGTCGGTGTGGTACACTGGCTGTCTTTCGGAGATCTTTCCGCCATACTCATAATTTGGCAGTAATTACCGCCGGCCTGTTGGCGGTATTACCGCCACTTCATCACCGACCGCGAGGGTCGTAATGAGGGCATTATTCTTTACAGTGGTGATTGAAACATAGGGGGAAATTATCCTATTTTCAAGCTGATTAGTTATTAACAGGAGAATAATAGTTGCTTTCTTTCTTCTTCCAGAGCAGCCAGTATCTCCCGTGACCTGTGTTCGAGAGACGTAGGGCCTGATTTAGAGTTTGTCGGAGGGGGTTACTCCATCACAAATGTGCCGGATATCCCGGCTGGCATATTATGATTCGATTATAGCTTATGGAGATCGGAACACAGCGGACGGGATATCCATTAACGTTTATGACGGAGAAATCCGTCCACCAAACTCTAAATCAGGCCCTTAATTTACCTAAACCACACCAAGTGCAGTCTGAAAGTAATCCTTGCCAGTTCCCGGACAGCACCATTCAGGGGAAATGGTTAAACCTGAATGTGGCTTGGTGGAACATTTGGATGAAGCTGATACAGAAAGAGCAAGCCACTTGGCGGATTGCTTTGATGACTAGTTGCCTAAACCTGTCTCTTTTATGTTAGGTATTTTACACCAAATTCCACAGGAGGAGCTTATTTCACATTTCAACTTCTGTAAAAAGCCTGGGAATCTTTTCCAGGTTACGCGTAGAGATGTGTGGCAGGCTACTAGGTCCTGCATTTTTGGCCTCCTAAATGGAGCTGTGCCAGTCCCCGTGACATTCCTGTCTTGTCACTCATCATTGAGAACACTAGCCTAACGGCTTGAATGAAAATATCCATTTTCAAGCCTTATGCCACTTTTAAGAGTATGTCTTGTATAAAATCAAAATTAATTTGAGCATTCCATTGATCACTTTTTTGCATAGGTTAGTGTGTTGCCCTAAGTTGGACAGGTATGTGCAGACATGGATCTCCTGCACACTGTGTCACTGAAACCAAGCTGGGCCTGGCTTATGAACCCATAACAAGGGCAAAACCAGTCTTGGGTTGCTTGTGTTCCGGTTCAGGGAGGACCTGGGTTGACAGTTCGCGCTGGACTGTTCTGATTGGAGCCGGGTCAAGACTGGTTTGAATATGGCTTGGTCCAAACTGAAGTGAGATGGTGTGTAAAATAACAATGGATTGGGATTTATTTATTTATTTTATTTGGGGAGATTTATGTAGCACGAACATGACCCATCCGGGTATCAGAGCGCTGTTCATAAAGTAGTCTTGTCATACATATGTGGAAAGGAAAAGAGCAAATAACAAGAAGGAATATCAGGGAGCAAAACCAATACAGTATATCAGTCAGCATGGCAGATCCAAGATCCAGGGTAGTCCAACAGAAGACAGACAAGCTGAGAAACTTCAGGACTCCTAGTGAAGGAATTTATGCACCAGAACCTTTTTTACTTCTTTTTTGAAGGAGGTGGCCGAGAGGTGTGGCCATGAATAATTACCAGTGGTTGAGAGTGATTCAAGCATTCCATCCATCACTTTTTTGTATACTTTATTGTGTAAAATCAACTCAAGAGTGAGAAGACTGGGTGAAATTGCTGATCCATAAAAGCCTGGCATAGGATAACTTTGGCTTTCTGTGCCAACATAAGAGTTTTAAGGGGGTAATTCCCCAAAGCATGAGCAAATTCCATACTTTTCCCCCATAACTGTCTTGACTATAGACTTTCTAGTTCCGTTTGCGATAAATCATCAACCTGAGCTAGCTATACTCTTTACCATTTAGAATGTTCAGCCCATTTTTCCAGTTGTTCCCAATACTTATTAGCTGACTTTCATTATTAACCTGTTACTTACACTGTATGCTGCTACATAATTTATTCAGATATGCAGCCAATCAGGTGTATAGCTAAGTATGAACAAATCATCAGCCCAGAACCAAGTTGGCATATGTATAACACCAATCTAGGTGGAATTCCATTTGTAGTGTTAACTGTGGAGATCACTAATGAATACGTTGAATAGTAAATAGGCCAGAAAGCACCCTGCTTTGCTCCTCTACTCACATATTCTATCCTAATTATCTATCTGCACTATCAGCCCAGTAAATACGTACATCATCAATATCTCAGACAGAATCCCAAGATTGCACAGTTTTATAATCAATAGAGACCTGTCATAAGTGTCAAGTGTGCTCTCGGGATCAATGAACAAGCAATAGAGAGGGGGAGTTATAATGTCTTAAACCAAGAGGTATCATAGATTTCATCCTGGCAGATTTATGTAAATCTGCTCAGTGGCGTCTCTACAGGCAGGCCGGATGGGGCCCAAGCCCACTTATATATATACCCTGGCCCCTCCTGTGGGCACCACCTACTCAGCTGTTGAGTGTGTTTGGAGCCCATAAAGAACAAGCATTTGCAATGCAACTGGTCTTTCATTACGTCGAGTTAGAGCTAATAGCGTTGTAAACTCCTAACTGGACTTTTCTTGCCACATTAAATGACAAAACAAAAACTAGCGCAATCACGCTGTGTAAAACACAGTGCTATCGCGCTGCAAAATAAAGAGAAAAAGTAGTCAGAAACCATACGGAAAACACGGATCCTAATATGTTTCCAGTAGTTTACCAGTGCTCTCGAGGAGGAGGGCTAAACACTGGAAAAGGCATGACGTATGCATGCCTTTCACGAATGAAAACAAGCGGATTTTAAAAGGCAAGCCCACGAACCAATGAAAGTGACTGACGTAACATGGGCGTGGTTAAAATCCCCCTAAAGAGAGATTAGAAGAGGGATGGAGCACTTTGCGCTCGCCCTAAGAAGAACAGACACTGCATCTTGCCTCACACATTCATTTGTCCAACTGTCTTTCACTGGAAGCCAGTAATTATTTGAGGCAATAAATAAACACTCATGTTTGCTTAAAATGTTCACCTTTGATTTTGTGAGTATGTGATTATGTATTTATATAGGGCACAGAATATTCTAAAAGAAATACATTAAGACGTCTAAGTAAAAATACATTTTTAATTGATTAATAAATAAATTCACCCCCAAACACATGACGTCTGTTTAAATATTTTAAGCAAACACATACACACATAAATATACATTGGGCTACTTATAAAACTGGTGGTGCCACTAAACTGCTTTTAATGAAGAATCATAGCAAGCCCCTCCCTAAAAAAAAACATAAAAAATATCTTCCTACATCTGCTCCACCCTGATTCCCCTTCCAACTATTCCCCACCTAAGGGTCATGTCACAGGGAAGTGCAGCAGTGTCATGGCGCAACATTAATAAGAAAACGTGGTATTAGACAAATAAGTACTGATATATAACATTGATTTCATAATTTCCCAAATCTTCACATGGGAATAGTTTGCATTGCATATGCTAAACAAACATAGGGCCAGATTTACCAAATTCACACGCAAAGCACCAGCCAAAAATGCTGCACTGCGTTGCATGAGGAGAGAGCAGGAAAGCACCATATCTACAGAGATGTGGCTCTATCCTCCCCTCTCTCTAGTGCTGGTGTAACATTTCCCTGCCTAATGCCACCCACACACCTTGGGTCATACTGCAAGGGCGTGTGCTTGAGTCTAGCATGGGTTTGGTACTGGAAGGGTACCCTTCCATTACAAAATACTATACTTAGACTATATTTCAAGCCTTTCCTAATTTGTATGTGTGTTCTACAGTGCAGCACACATGCAACGCCGGAAAAAAGGGAAAAATTAAAACATTTCTCCTTTAAACTACTGATATCAAATGGTGTTATTTTTTTAAACAAAACCCTGTCTCAAATTTTTGGTAGATAGGATTTTGTATCAAAAACTATGGGTGGTTGCATGGAAACGCCCATGTACCACCCATGGAATGCTCCCTTGGCGCTAACTAACCCAAACCAGCGCTAGGCAATGCTTTGTGTTACTTTTCAGCAACTTTACAGTGCAATACAAGTTTTGCACTACAAGGTAAATAACAAAAAAAAAACATTTTAGCTGGTTTGTATTACTTTTGTGAAACAGACCAAGTGCAAAATGTTCGTGGATCAACCCCTAATGGCCAGATTTACTAAATTCTCATGCAACAAAGCGCAGCAGCCAAAAATGATACTGTGTATTTCAAGAAGGTGTGAACAGGAGAATGCCATTTCTACAGAGATATGGCCCTCTACTCTCCTCTCCCTAGCGGCGGCACAGAATATTGCTGCTGAGCGCCATGCACATACCTTTGAGCCACAGTGCAAGGGTGTGTGCATGAGTCTAGCATAGGTTTAATTCTGCAAGGGTGCCCTTCCACTACAAAATGCTATGCCTAGGCAACTTTTAAAATATTTCCTAATTTGTACGTGCAATACACATACAGACTCAAAAAACAAACGATAAATGAGTACATTTCTCTTTTTAACACCTGCTTTCAAATGGTGTTAATTTTTGGCACAAAAAACTGTCTCAAATTTTTGGTAGATAGAGTCTTGCATCAAAATATATGGGTGACTGCATGGGAACGACCACATAACGCCCCCTTGATGCTAAGTAACTCAAAGCAGTGCTTCGCATTACATTGCGTTACTTTTAGATAATAGTATTGCGCTTGAAAGTAAAAAACAAAACAATACTTTATGTGCTGGTTTGCCTCACTTTGTGATGCAACCACAGTGCAAAATGTTGGTACATCTGCCTCCAAGTTACAAACAATAGAGTTCAAATGACCAAAGAACTGTAGTAGCATACACATATGTGGAACATGCACACTCGATACATGAGTTATGCGTAATTTTAATTTACACATCGTAAAGCTTAAACACGCAAAGTGTACACACACACACGATAAATGAATGAAGATCATTATAACTTGTGCTACTTTTGGTGAAATGATCGTTTCCCTTACACTGTTTGATTCATCCGCCTTCTTGATACGAGACGGGAAGGCATATGAAATGACCATGTTTGAAGTAATATTTTATGCAAAACAAAAAAGTGCACACTACAGGGTGATGGACAGTGCTGAATGTATCCGCATCATCTCCCCCCTTTCATCAGAACTTAGTAGCCAGCAGGCCATACCTGGCACTGAGATCTCTCTATTTTCCCTTTATTTACTTCCACTGTCTGCCTAGGAATTCGTACCTTTGCCTCTCGTTTGTGGTGGTGCTGATGCTGACAATGATTCTCCTCAGCATCCCTTCAGCCAGTGAGTGACAAGAGACTGGTGTCGAGTGAGAAAATGAAATGTAAATTTTATTAAAGACCCCTCTCATCTCCGTGTATCAATCCAGATTCCAGCCCAACATAGCAAATCAAATCCTGTCTTCTTGGCGCCCCAGGGCGAGCTCAGAATCATTTCTCCATAATACCATTCCCCTCACAGTAAAGTAGTTTCCTGTTTCGCAAATGAAAATTGAAAATGCAAACTCTGTTTTAATCCAAAGAAAAATATACCTTCAGAAAGAACATTTATAGCAACGGATGTACATTTTATTTTCCTTCCTGGTGCCCTTTCCTGCCCACTTGAACTGGAAGGAGATAATAATACACCAGTGAGTGACTTTCTTAGGTCAGATCACAGTTTTGTATCAAAATTGTTGATGGATGAATATTCCAAACATCTAACAGTGGATTTGGAACCGAGTGGTAGTGATTCAATTAAAATTTTCAATAAAATAGTATAAGAAATAGGGTTACTGGTTGAGGAGGGAAAAAACCCTCTCAACCAGAAACCACAGTACTTCTCAGGGTGAAGTCACAAGCAAACCCTAAATTAACCTGTGCTCAACCCTTCGGTAGCTTGGCATAGAACAGTCAGGTTTAACGTAGAGGCAATGTGTAAACTAATTGTGCAATCATACAAATAGTAGAACACTGAAAACACACAGCAAAAGGAGCCTGCAACAGGATTAGGAAAACAGAGTGATTCTTAATAAATAAAACAAGACCAAAACAACCGAAATCCCATTAGTAGAGCCTGAGACATTAAACTTGAAAGTTTTTAGAGGAAATAGCTTTATAAGGCGAAAAGTGCCAACTTTGGATATCTGGTTGCACCTACCTGAGTGGGACCAAGTCACAAGTTCAGGCCGACCACGATGGAGTGCGGACCAAATACAGGGACCAAGTTAGGCCCACTGAACAGAGTACATTAAATCTTGGTTTGTGGAGCGTTGCAAGGCTCCACATCACATATGCTTTGAGCAGCCGAGCAATGCTTTGGTTCTGAGACATGCAGTGAAGCTGCAGTGCAAAGTCCTGTTGCGTCGATATTGAGGATCCCATCAACTGGGCCTTGTACTGTAAAGTCTGAAGTCGTGGTGTGCTGTGCATTCGGGGCAATGCATTGGTTCCGACGAGCTGTGTGTCTGTGATGCAGAGTACACTATCATCATCGAGGATGCCATCAACAAGAAATGTGAGGATGTGCAGGGGATACTTTACACAGTAGCGGATCTAAAAGGGGATGCAGGCCACCCAAGTGTTGCAAGTCTTTGTGATGGGTCCATTCCATGCAGCAGAGGAAATGTATTAGTTTTGGTTTGAGCTGCCTAGCAGACGAGAAGCGTCAGTTCTGCTGGATCCAGAAAGGTTGACAAAGCATCTTAAGGCCACTTCTAAGGATTCAGGACTGGGATGGCACCACTTTGCTGGGTAGACTCACAGTGGGTAGCACCTAGGTGCAGACGCAAGGTTATTGGAAGGCTGTTATGTCCCTGAGGCTTCAGATTAGGAGGCCAGCTAACTAGTCTTTGGGGTCACTCTGGGTCCTGGGTTCAAGACATGCAGGTCCAGTCCTCACCCAGGCAAGAGGGCAGCAGTAAGCAGGCCAACACAGCAAAGCAGGAGTCAAGCAGAGTGCAGTCCAGCAGAGTGGCAGTCCTTCAGCAGAATTATACTCATTATACCCAGTTGTTCTTTGAAGTGGGAGAGAAGCTCTATAGGTTTCCTTTGAAGTCTCCGGGCATCCTGTTTTTCCTGTCCTGGCTCCAGATGTATTGCTAGGAGTATGCAGCCCTTTGTGTGGAGGTGGCAGGACAAAGCCTATTCAAGTGTAGGTGGTCTGTGCCCAGCTTCTCCCTCCCATTCTGCCACTGATGGTCCCTCCCAGCAGACCAATCTCCCTATTGTATGTGGCTGCCTAGGAGGAATACACAAAGGTCAAGTGTCAGCTACACCCAGTCATGTGAGCAGAGACAGGCGACAGGCACTAAATAGCTAAGGCAAGAAAATACTAACTTTCTAAAAAGTTGCATTTCAGTATTGTAGTTTAAAACCCAACTTCACCTTAAGTTTCACAACGGGATGGAAGCAGTCGCCGCCTGGATGGAGGCCAGCTGCCTCAAACCCAACATCGACAAGAGAGAGATCCTCGTAATTGGCTCCACCCCTTTTGCCTGGAATGATTCCTGGTGGCCTACTGCTCTGGGAAACGCCCCCGCTCCCACGGACCACGCACACAACCTGGGATTCATCCTGGACTCCTCTTTCTCCATGACCCGCAAAGTCAACGCTATCTCTTCGTCAAGCTTTCACACCCGCCGACTCCTGCAGAAGATTTTCAAGTGGATTCCCTCCGACACAAGAAAGTCACTCATGCACTTGTCACCAGCAAACTGGACTACAGCAAAGCACTCTATGCGGCACCACCAAGAAACGTCAATCAAGACTACAAAGAATCCAAAATGCAGCAGTGAGACTTATCCTGGACATCCCCCGACACAGCTGCATCTCCTCCTACCTCAGAGACCTACACTGGCTCCCAGTCAACAAGTGCATCACATACAAACTCCTGATCCACACCTAAAAGGCCCTGTACAGCACAGGACTGGCATACCTCAACCATTGCCTCGCCTACTAAGTACCCAACAGACATATCCGCTCCTCCCAGCTCGCCCTTGCAGCTGTCCCCAAGATCCGGAAAAGCACAGCAGGAGGAAGACTCTTCTCCTACCTGGCAGCCCGCACATGGAACACGGTACCTCTCAAACTCATGCAGATCACATCACTGAAGCAGATCAGAAAGGACCTCAAGACCTGGCTCTTCTGCTGAGCAGCACGCCCACAATCAGCACCTTGAGACCTTATGGGTATTTAGCCACGCACTACAAATCTATGATTGATTGATTGAGTTCTGATTTTAAATTGTGATTCCAGACGCACCAAACATGAACTGGTTATATCTTTCCGTATGGAAAGTACAGTTATAAAAAGGTAATAGAGACACTCCAATGTTATCCTATGGGACAGTTAGGCCTGCAATAGTGAAAAACAAATGTAAGAGTTTTTCACTACTAGGACATGTAAAACTCAGAACCATATGTCCTACTTTTTAAATACATTGCACCCTGGCCTTTGGGCTGAACAGGAGCCACCCTAAGGGCAAGTTACATGTGTCCAAAAAAAAGGTTTGGGTCTAGCAAAAGGTTTATTTGATCACGTTGAAATGGTAGTTTAAAACTACACCCACAGGCTCTGCAATGGCAGGCCTGAGACAGGTTTAAAGGACTACTTAAGTGGGTGGCACCATCAGTGCTGCAGGTCCACTAGTAACATTTAATTTACAGGTTCTGGGTACATGTAGTACAAATTCAATAGGGACCCATAGGTATATTAAATGTGACAATTATGGATAAGCTAATATTACCATGTTTAGACGAGCGAGCACAAGCACTTTTGCACTGGTTAGCAGTGGTAACGTGCACAGACTCCTAAGGCCAGCAAAAACGAAAGCACCTCAATAATGGAAGAGGAAGGCAAAATGCTGGGGGGATGAATACACTAAGCCTGACAGGCCTAACATATAATACATATTTTCTAAAAAAAAATAAGAACATTTTGTTAGTAACTATATTTGATGCATTTGAATTTAGTTTTACAAAGTTACTTAGATTCATTTTATGCTTCAGAAGAAACTGCCTGCAAGATAGTAGCTTTGTAGAGTTAATAAATGTATGGTAGTTAATTAAAGAAAATGCATTGTAATCAATCTCCTACTGTTAACAATGGTAGAAGCTGACAATAAACAACCAGACAAATATGCCTCAGATGCACTAAAATTCACTGAAAGGCTAAGGATTCCAGAGAGTCATCCCAATAAAATCGAAATGTAAAACGATGAATGTTTTCTATTTTGCCAATTTGGAATCTGATTCATTAGGGCACACGTGTAGAAATGCATGGGTGACATGTCATTCACCACTGTTGCATGTTTGAATACACAGTGTTGGTTTGCTGAAGCTGATATTCGCCTGCGAGCATTATTATTTACTGCAGGTGTCAGACTCTCTTCTTGGCAGATCAGGGAATTGATCTGTCTGTGCAGTTCATTTCTGAGGATGTGTTCTGTTGTCTTCTTGGCGTCGCTTCAGTGATTTCTCATCCTTACCGACTTCTAGTCATGTTACTCGCCAGCGTTCTAAATCGATTGCATTAGGATTCGGCAGAATATTTCCTTCTCTAGCTCAACTCAGTATCATTCCTTATTTCGACATTGATCAAAACAAGAATGTAAAGGTCCGGGTGCAGTCAGGGAGCCACAGATTTATTTTCACAGACAATTTACATGCATTAACTCCGGGTGAATCTTGGTGGGGGGGGGCGTCTAACAATCAATGAGCGTGATTGACAGGGATCCCATCAGAATTTTACACCAGGAGCTCATATGCGGATCTCCTGCATCGCCGAAGACATATATGTGCTGCAGAGGGGGGCAGAATGGTTAACATATATGTACAAAGTACTAGAGGACAAGGGAGCTTCCAGGGGTGCTTCTGACCTGTGCTTGTTCATACCAGCTTTGGGAAACAAACAGCAAGGCGGGGGAGTTTACAAATGAAATGTCCACATCCCCTGGCCTGACCATTTCTTGCATAAGCCCTCTGACCTGTTTTTGGTCTAGAGCTCGCTCCCCCACACACGCAGCACCACCTAGCTGTGCCCGTGTCCCTGACCCCCGCCCACGCTGCTTCGTGTGTTCGTGGCCCTTCACCTCATCCCTGGTGTCTAGGTGTCTAGTGGTAAGCGTTCCAGTTGTGCCTTGTCTTTCTGTATTTTGCTCTGTTTATTCTTATTGTGCCTAAATTCCCTTGTGCCACTTTTGCCCCTTGCGCTGTGTTTTTGGCTCCCCCGAGCCGTTCTGCTTCCTGCCACTGCGTCCCTGCGGCCCGGCCCCCTCGCGCCCCCATTCGCTTTCCCCTCCCACCTCCCAGCTGCTCCTCCCTCCCTCCTCCTCTTTTTAATGGCGGTCGCTGCACGACCACGCCACTGACGCACCTCCGTTGCGCTAGGGGCAAGCCCGTCCAAGCCTCGACCGCGCCCAGCACCAGTCCCCCTGGCCCGCGGGGCCCCCACACCACCAGACACCGCTACACTGCCAGTGACCTCCATGCCCTCAACCCAGGACGCTCCTCCATCTGCTTCCAGTCCACCCCGATGAACACCAAGGGGCCCTTCTCATGTCGAGCCTGCTACTTCACCTGCTCCCTAAAGCACCATGACAGACCTGCCAACAACCACCTCAGCTGCATTCTACTTAACACCCGCTCTGGCTACAAACACGCAATCAAACTCTGGGACCTACTGACCTCAACATCACCCGACATCGCCTTCCTCACCGAAACCTGGACAAACTCGGCCTCGTAACCCGACATAGCCATAGCCATCCCAGAAGGCTACAAAACCACCAGAAGAAACCGCACCGACAAACCAGGAGGAGGAATCGCCATAGTCCACAAAAACACCATCAAAGTCGCAACGAGCACCCACGGCACCCTCAACCTCGCCAAGCACCTCCACTTCAAAATCCACGTCAACACCAATACTACCCTCAAAGGAACACTGATCTACAGACCCCGGGGCCCCCGACCTCAATTCTGCAATGCCATCCCAGACATCGTCAGCACCCAGGCCCTCGCCTCAACAGACTACATCCTCCTCGGCGACCTGAACTTCCACCTAGAAAACAACATCGACATCAACACCACCAACCTGCTCGCCAACCTCGCCAACCTCGGCCTCAAACAACTCGTCACATCGTCCACTCACACCGCAGGCCACACACTCGACCCCATCTTCTCAGCCAGCAGCCACATCGCCTTCAGCCACACAACCCAACTCAGCTGGACAGACCACCGCTGCATCCACTTCTACCAGAAACCTGTCACTCACCATCATCGCACACAACCCCCCGACGCTACTGGAGCAAAATTTCAACAGAACAACTGCTCTCCACTGTCACCCAGGCCCGGCCCCCTGGGACCCCGGACCCTGACACAGCCATCACCAACCTGCATCGATGGATAGACGACTGCGCCAACATCTTCGTGCCGCTCAAAAAAACCTCAGACACCCTCCAAAGCACCAAGGCCAGCTGGTTCACCCCCACCTACAGGATTCCAAACGGGAATGCCATAGAATGGAAAGAACCTGGCGCCTTGAGCCTACCGAATCCAACCACATCCCACTCAAGACTGCCACCTGCAAACATCACCAGCTGATCTGCAACACCAAGAGAACCTACTTCAAAAGCCACATAGACACCACTGCTCACAACAGCAAAGAGATCTTTGGCATCATCAAAGAGCTCTCCAACCCCAGGACCTGTGCCAACGAACCCCCGCCATCACAGGAGTTTTGCAACTCCCTCGCCTCCCATTTCCGTCGAAAGATAGAAGACATCCACAACAGCTTCAACACCCAGACCCACCAGCAGACCACAGACGCCCACGAACCCAACACCACAAGCAACACCAACCTCCTTCCCGTCTGGACCCTCGTCAACAAAGAAGACACCACCAACACCATGGCCTCCATCCACTCCGGCTCCCCATCAGACCCTTGCCCACACCACATCTTCAATAAAGCCAGCAACATCTTCGCTCCCCACCTCTGCGACATCATCAACAGCTTCTTCGAGTCAGCCACCTTCCCGAAAGCTGGAAACACGCAGATGTCAACACCCTGCTGAAAAAATCCAACGTGGACCCAGACGACTCCAAGAATTCCCGGCCGATCTCCCTCCTTCCCTTCCCAGCAAAGGTCATCGAAAAGATCATGAACAGCCAACTCTCCCACTTCCTGGAAGACAACAAAGCGCTTGACACCTCCCAATCCGGATTCCGAAGAACCACAGCATTGAGACCGCTCTCATCGCTGCCACGGATGACATCAGGACCATGCTCGACGAAGGAGAAACCGCGGCACTCATCCTCCTGCACCTCTCCACAGCCTTCAACACTGTATGTCATCACACCATCCGCACACCCCTCCACAATATCAGAATCCGCGTCAGGGCTCTCGACTGGATCGCATCATTACTCACCGGCAGAACCCAGAGAATCCACATTCCGCCGTTCCTGTCCAAAGCCTCCAAGATCATCTGTGGCGTCCCCCAAGGATCCTCCCTCAGCCCAACACTCTACAACGTTTACATGGCCCCACTCGCCAACATCGCACAAACCCATCACATCAACATAGTATCCTACGCAGATGACACCCAGCTGATCCTCTCCCTCATGAAAGACCCTACAACTGCAAAAAACAACCTCCACAATGGACTACAGGCCATCACCGGCTGGATGGAATCAAGCCGCCTCAAGTTAAACACAGACAAGACAGAGATCCTCATCTTCGGCACCAACCCCTCAGCATGGAATGACTCCTGATGGCCCACCTCCCTAGGAACCGCACCCTCACCCACCACCCACACACGCAACCTAGGATTCATTCTGGACTCTACTCAGCATGACTCAGCAGGTCAACGCAATCTCTTCTTCCTGCTATAACACTCTTCGCATGTTCCGCATGATCTTCAAGTGGATCCCCGTCGAAACCAGGAAAACTGTCACCCACGCCCTGGTCAGCAGCCGACTGGACTACGGTAATGCACTATACGCAGGAACAACGGCCAAACTCCAAACAAAGCTGCAAATAATCCAGAACACATCCGCCCGCCTCATTGTCAACGTTCCACGCTGCAACCACATCTCACCCCACCACAAAGACCTACACTGGCTACCCGAATCGAAGAGGATCATCTTCAAACTCCTCACCCACGCACACAAATCCCTCCACAACACAGGTCCAGCCTACCTCAACGACAGACTCACCTTCCACACTCCCACCCGACATCTCCGCTCTGCCAGCCTCGCCCTCGCCTCTGTCCCCCGCATCCGCCGCACCACTGCCAGAGGAAGATCCTTCTCTCACCTAGCCGCCAAGACCTGGAACTCCCTACCGCTCCAGCTACACCAGACCCAGGACCTCCTGACATTCAGGAAACGCCTCAAGACATGGCTCCTCGACCAGCTACCCCCCCCCCAGCGCCTTGAGACCCTGATGGGTAAGTAGCGCGCTTTATAAATTTTTCTTGATTGATTGATTAAGCCCTGAGTGCCAGCCTTGCACTTGGCATTAACAGAGATGCATGTGCCGCTTCCAGACTGGATGTTTTGTGCTACACTCCTATACTTCAACAGAGTGATGAGTCATGCCACACTTACCTTGCCCCATGTTTAGTCTGGCTATTTTTGCTATCTCACTCTATCCACACTTCCCTAATTCATGCTGAAGCCCCGTCTCTCACTCCCACTTCTCTTAACCCACACAGATAATTTGTGAATCACTTCCCTGAGCCCTCTGTGTGAACGTTTTTAATGTATTTTTTATGATTTTCCAATCGTGTAAGGTATATACTAATATGAAACGCATACCACCTACACATAATCACTCTTCTAGTGTTCTCATTTCTTTTTCAAAACCATATATGCTCCTGGATCTGTATTCTACGAGCAACATGGCTTCATCCAACATCAATAATAACGCCGTCTTTCTTTCTACCACTGTCCCTTCTTGTTGCTGCAATAATCTGCAGTCCTATTTCTACTGCAGCTCCAATGTGTAGCCTTTCTATCTTTCTCAGCTTATTCCTTTCAGCACAGGAGCAGCTTTACTTCCTCCTGAGGCCATTAGTGTAAGCTCTCTTCCCCCACAGTTGCTCTTCCTTGAGCGGTCCCCATTGGCAGACTTACTGCTTTTGACAGCCCTCATTCAGTCTCTTCACGCCCTCCCTAAAGCCATGTCCCTTCCCCAGTGCCTTTCTACTCACCAGGGCTCATTCTGCTTTTCTGTGCTATCACTTCCCTTCCTGTCCTCCACAGGTCTTTACTTCTGTTTGTTTGGAAATTTAAGAAGAGTTTTTTATCATGTAAGACATATGTTTATAACTTTTTTGCAGATATTATGTAGTAGATGGGTGCTTAGGAGGAAAATAACCATCTGTGCCCATACCTTACTGCAAACCTCCCCCAGGGAAAACACTTCTGTGTGAGACATACATGAACTCTCCTCTATTCTGTAAAAAATTGGGGTTGTTGGTTGACTGGGGTATGAGCCCTGATCAAGTAGCAACCTTAATCCTTGTTGGGATAAAACACAAGCAAACCACAAATTAACCTCTGCGCATCCCCATGGTAGCTTTACACAGAGCAGTCAGGCTTAACTTAGAGGCAATGTATAAAGCATTTGTGCAACACTTCAAACAGTAGTACAGTGAATACACACCACAGAAGGAGCCCACAACCGAATTACAATAAAAGGTCGATTTTAATTAATAAAACAAGACCAAAACTGCAAAACTCCAGTTAGTAGAACTGGAGATATTTAATTTTAAAGTTTTAAGTACAAATAGTGCCAAAAGGTGTAAATCCCCTTTAAAAGTCACTGTCCTACTTTTTAAATACATTGCACCCTGTCCTTTGGGATGTCTGGCGCTTACCCTAGGGGTGCCTTATATGAGTTAAAAAGAAAGATTTGGGCCTGGCAAAAGGTTTGAAACAGCACTTTCAAACTGCAGACTTAGGCAGGCGTGAGACATATTCACAGGGCTAATGACATGGGTGGCACAGCCAGAGCTGCAGGCCAACTAGTAGCATTGAATTTACAGGTCCTGGGTACATGTAGTGCCACTTTAATAGGGGCTTCATAAGTAAATTAAATGTGACAATTGGGGATAAGCAAATATTGCCATGTTTAGAGGAGAGAGCATAAGCACTTTAGCATAGGTTAGCAGTGGTAAAGTGCACAGTCTTATTCCCAACAAAAATGAGATCAGAAAAAATGGAGGAGGAAGGCAAAAAGTTGAGGGGAAGACCACCCTAAGGCTGACAGGTCTAACAACGTGCATTGTCTTTTGTATCTTATTTTTGCTGCTATTAGGACTCGGTGCAGTATGACATCACTGCTCAGGGCCAGAGTGTGTGAATCTTTCCCTTAAAATGACACTGTTAAAATTAGTTTCACTCAATTAACTTATTTGTTTGTATGTCTGGTATTGGTATTTCTATAGCTTAGACCCAATGAAAAAGACAGAAAACAACTTGTTAAGACTAACACAAAATCAGGCAAGGGTGATGAGTGGCATATTTAAATCATGCCCCCCCCATAATTTACAGAGATACATGCCATATGTTGTGGATACCACAATGCAGTGTATGCATTTCTTCCTAATAAACAGAGTGCCACATATCATGAACTAAAAAGGCAAATCAAATCCAAGACATACAACTACTATCCCCAGAAAATTATCACTGATTTTGAAAAATAATTAACAAGAACAATAATACAAATCTGCATTCACACAGCCATCTGGGGCTGTTACTAACATTTCATGGATAAACAACCAACAATCTTCACTATGGGGCTGATTACAAGTTTGGCGGTCCCTGGACCGCCATGATGGGGGTGGCGGTCCAAACACCAACAGGAGAAGACCGCCAAATTTTGACACTGTCGGTGATGCAAACAAAATAGAGCCAAAGCACCTCCAGTGCGGTCAGACCGCCGTGGTCAATTGGAGCCACAAACACTCCGGCAGAAACCATGTTTCCACAAACACTCCAGCAGAAACCATGTTTCCGTCAGACTCATTACAATTTTGCACACGGCCA
The DNA here is from genome assembly GCF_031143425.1 of Pleurodeles waltl. Taxonomy (NCBI): domain Eukaryota; kingdom Metazoa; phylum Chordata; class Amphibia; order Caudata; family Salamandridae; genus Pleurodeles; species Pleurodeles waltl. The sequence continues at coordinate 1,747,699,052 of NC_090444.1, forward strand.
ACATTTCTGCCACGGTCGGACCACCATAGAACACCAGACGGAAATGAACTGCATAAAAGGAGACACTCACCTCCAGGAAGCCATACTTGTCCAGAGCCGCCATGGAACCAGAACTAGACGTCATTGTCCTGTACTTTTTCCCCACAAGACTACTGAATCATTGCCAACGAGAAAGACAACAACCGTAAGTACACGCACTCACCTGTTACATTTGTAAATTGGTACATTTTGTATAGTTAAATAACATACCATACTGAAGGGGTTGCAAGGGCTACACTCACACATAACAGTAAAGTGACATACACACACAGCATGCACACTGCAAGCACACACACACTTCACACGTCAAGAACACACAGCTATGCACGGCAACACAGCACAGGGCCAACCTCACACAAACCCATAGAACATAAGAACTTATAACAACAACACCACAACCGCACAAATATAAACACGACAAACACTCACAACCAACGCTGGCCAGGGACTCGACACACATACCACACAATATACAACCATCTGTGAAGGAACACACATAATTAGAGCATCATACAACCTAGCAATCAATACACACATCACACACATACAGCACATCAAAACTATTATACCATGCACAATACATGCAGACTCAAACAGTCAAAGCACACAAAGCCACACAGCACAAAACAAACACATATTAACACAAACACAATACTGTGACAGCATCATTTCAGCTACTTACACATACCCATCACACAACACACACCCTATTCTTGGGGGACAACAGCACTGCACACAAACTCACAGACTGCTTAAACAATACAGAAAGCATCAAGCAGCACACACACACAAATATAGGCACACAACCCATGTCAGAGAGGACCAACGCAAACCTACGAAAAGAAATGCAGGACAAAGATGTAACCAGAAACACCAACAACTGGTTGGGTTTAATTATGAGGAACATTTGAAATTAATGAGATTGTCCTAGGCCATAGACCAGTCCGTGTTGCACAATGTTCGTGCCAAAGGCACTAAAAAGTGCCTCTGATTGACTCCTGATTGCCATGTTCCTCCACAGGTAGGAGCACAAAGGGGACAGGCAAGCACCTCTTGGGGGTGTGGTGGGGAGGATTTGGGCTTAGGCTTGGGGGGTTGGGCTTTGGCTTGGGGGAGGGTTGTACTTTTTTGGGAGGGGTCATCTTCTTGGCAGGGGGAGGGGCTTGAGTACTGGCAGAGGGGTAGGGGAGGCTTTGGAGGTGGAAGGGATGGCCTTGTAGAGGGAAACGGATCTCTTAGGGGTGTCACGGGGGAAGAGTAGGGAAAAAGTAAATCTCCAAGAGGAAATTTCTTTTAGACACACGGGGACGGTCATAACAAAAGCGTTTGGGTGTGGAGGGAGAGGAAGTGGCTGTATGAGGTGTAGGTGTGGATGTCATGGGTGCATGTGTGCATGTTTGTGGGAAGTATGCTTGTGGGTGGTGGGTGTCTGTTGGGTGGGTGAGTGAGGGTGTTTAGGTGTCTTGGGCTGAGGGGGTGGAGGTGTTGAGGGATGCCATGGTGGGTGGGTGACTGTTGGGGTTGTGACTGCAGGTATGGTGGATGTGCTGCATGTTGGAGCAACAGTGGTTGTGGCGTCTGCAGGTGTGGTGCCTGGGGTGGATGTCTGAGGGTCTGCTGGGGAGGTGTTTGTGGGTAGGATAGGTGTGGTGGCTGGATCTGTGAATGTTGGTGTGGTGTCTGCAGGTGTGTCAGGTGTTGTGTCTGTGATGCTGGGGGTTGTGGGGGTGTCAGGGCAAGTAGTGACTTTTGCTGTGCCTGCAGGTGGATGTTGCTTGTGTGCATGCTGGTGGTCTGTCTTGTGGTGCTTATGTTTGTCTGCGCTACTCTTGGATGTTGAGGTGGATGCATGCCTGTCTGTGTGCTTTGGGTGGGTCAGGCAAAGGGGAATTTGGATTGGGATGGTGGAGGGGGATGGTAGACAAAGGGTGTCTGGCTGCCGTCAGTGTGGAGGTCAGAGCCTGAAAAGATCTCTGTAGGCCAGCCAATGCACTGTGAATGTCCTCCAGGAACGCATTGCTCTGTTGGATTTGAGTTGCCAGTCCCTGGATGGCATTCACAATGGTTGACTGACCCACATAGATTGATCTCAGGAGGCCAATAGGCTCCTCACTGAGGGAAGCAGGGCTAACAGGGGCTGGGGCAGAAGTGCCTGTGGCAAAGGTGACACCCACCCTCTTGGATGGATGGGCACGGCCAACTGGGAGGGGAGCTACAGGGAGGGCAGTGATAGAAAGGGGGGTGGTGGACAGAGATTGTGCTGGGGTGGTCCCAGATGGATCTGCCACCACTAGGGAGAGGCCACTGGAGGAGGATTCCGATGAAGATGTATTGGATCCGTTCTCCCCTGTGGCACTCCCTTGCCCTCCGGGCCACTGGGTCCCCCTTTGTCAGTGGTGTTGTGACTGGAGGTCCCGTGCCTAGATGCTTCCCCACTCGGTGTTCCCCATCTCCTTTGCCTGACAGTGCTGATGCTGAAAAACAGAGAGTGAGGTATGTTCATCACTATCACTAGATAACACTTCCATCATTCCTTACACATTAGTATCATTATATCCAGTTGACCAATACCCCTAGTAGTACCAGCTAAGTGCCAACATCATCTCACAACAACATACAATTTATCCCTCTTTCCAAAAACTTTGTTACACACCAGCTAAGCTACCTAAGTCTCACATACAATGCCATGATACCGGTAGACATATCACACTGACCATTCCATAACAAGGTGACTTTGCCACAAGATATAGGTTCCCTAACCACAACAACATAGTCAAGCACCAATTAAGCTATAGTTCAGAAATGTGACATTGATATTTCACTATTCAAATACATGAACTCAACACATACAAACAATGAACCCTGATGTCATGTACTAGTCAAACATATTGTATAGTAATGTCAAGCCAGCCTGGTGTATACAAGCCATACCCACTTTGTGTCACATAGTTAACAACATGCACAATGGATATATGCATACATGCAACTCCTCTAATTCGCGTAGCTGAAATGTTTGAGGTTAAAGAGTCTGAACACATGAGAAACACACATGGACCAATAGTGATGTATAAAGGATTGTAAAAACATTGTAGACCAAGGCATCTAAGTCATTGTTCTCCAGAAAACAAACTTTATCGGCCATGTAAGGGGCAAATAAGTTCAGAGCAGTGTCTCACACACAATAACAAGTTGTCAACCATCTGTTTTTTAGTCAATGGACCACTGTCATGTGCAGGAAGGTGACAATTAGCCTTAACTAATCATCTAATTATTCCATCAATAGCCTACTGACCAGGTGGCAAAATCACTATCCACACATCAGACAAGACTAGCCTTACATCTATCTGTGAAGAAATCTCAGAGACAAAGCACATGTGATGCTACCATGACAGGTACACCCACCATGATACAAGTCAAAAGCCTGAATACACATACTATACCACTCACATGTGTATGTGAACTACCACACCCGTACCACATATGTGTCAGCACAAATATTAGGTTCCAAAACAGCCAGGACTCAGTAGACATATTCTTCATAGCAACTGGAAGTATATATATAACTATTTACAATGTTGAATCATGACACATGATGTTGGCAAAAAACGGATAAGATTGTAACTGTGAATAAATTATCTTTGCCTATGTATCATGCTTACAACAGTATGCCAAACGACAATTCTATGTAGCCACTTTCCACCTACAGGACATTAACATGGTATTAACACTCATAGCCCTGACACCAATATATGTGACCCAATAGAACTGTTGCAAAACCTCAATGGTTTCCAACATGTATGTTGACTACTCAGATGAGACATAACAAATGTCTATGTACATCCCTCACTTACTAAGGGGGGTCACTTTGTAACAGGTGTGAAGAAGTTAAGGTAGTATGTCATGTGAAATGTCAGATGGACATCACAACCTCACATGATGCTGTCACTCATCGGAAACCTTTTGAAAAGTAGGGATGAATTGAATATGTCTGACTCAATGTTGCACATAGACATGAATCAAGGGACATTGTAGTGGACAGACAGCAAGGACCTGGACACCTTACCATCATGATATTGGGAGTATTGACCTGTAGAGGTAGGAAAGAACAACCACCAGGGTATGAAAGGCTGTATAGTGGTACACATATGACACAGTCATATGTGCACCATTATATGCCTTTATACTGAGGGGACAACATAGGTGAGTAGCATGTCTCTAAACACATGTGTATGTGCACATCTGTGTGTTATTGATGGCAACTGTAAATCAATGTGTTCACAGGAAATCTGTGACACTTTGCACTTTGTCAGAGCTAACAATCTGTCACAACAGACACTAACCTGGTAAAGGGTTGAACTTGTGTTAGGTCTATACTTACCCACTTGTGGCTGCTCTGCTGCCCTCAAATGCCCATCCAGCTCAGGGTAGGCCACCACCAAAATGTGGGCCATTAGGGGGATCATGGTCCAACGGGCACCCTGTCCTCTTTGGGAGGACGTCCCCAGCTGGGCCTCTCCGGACTCCCAGGCCCAGAGTCTCAGGTCTTCCCACATCTTCCTACAGTGGGTGTTTAACTGGCTGTGGAACCCCAGGGTCCAGACTTTCATGGTGATGCCATGCTAAATCCCCTTCTGATGGGCGTTTACCTGCATGGATGACACAGACAAGAAAAGAATGTCATGTCCACATGCACCATACTAAAACAAGCAGGGTGAATAACAAGTTAGGTCTACAAGCCAAACACAGACTATCTTCAACATCCCCTCCAATGGTAGATGACCAAGATAGGCAAACAGCATGCATATCCAGCACCAGTTGTCAGCTTTTCACATATGACCAGACCACAAACACATCTGTAAACATGGTATTCCAGATGAAGTTTGGTATACTACCTCCACTAATCATGTACTACAGTCAGAAGGTGGCTCAGGGAATATACATCATACCCTCTCCACTATGTCTCAGGTCTGAAAATCTATCACCAACACTTTTGTACACGCCCATGTACCCACACATAGTACCACAACTTTGGAACCTTCTAGACATTTAGGACACAATCAGAAATATTGCCCATCAGTCTTTGCGTAATATGACAAAGGATAGATGAGCTAAAAAAAACTAATGTCCACACGGTGCACCTACCTGTTCCTCTGGCTCACCATAGAGCTGTTCATACCGGGGTAGGACCTCCTCCATCAGCTTCTCTGGATCCTCTGGTTTGAAGGCAGGGGCTCTATCACCTGTAGGGCATGGCATGATTGCTCCCAGAGGCAGTATACAGCAGCTCAGGTTGTGAGGGTCTTGCTGGCAGCAGTGTCAGGAACCAAGTGAGAGATTAAGTATGAGATGGCTGTCATGTCCGCCACGTAAGAGACCGTCACAGCCGGTGGATATCGCCACTGGCCCAAGATGGAAAAAGGCAGCAATGTGTTCCAATTGCAATATCCTCTGCGATAGTATCCGCCTCCCTCCATGACGACTTTTGCTGGCGTGCATATGTCATTTCCTATTGTCCAGTACAGTAGGTCCGGCAGCTGCCATTTTAAGGTCCTAAGATGGTCACAAAAATCAATTTATTGATGCATCACAAGGTCAGATTTATAACTGCCGCTTGGTATTCATGGCTGGCTTACAGCAACCATGTATGAATATGTAATATCAGACATGTTGTAATATTGATGATGTGAGAGCAATGTTTCATTATTGGCATAGTCTTCACTCTCATGGCAAATGGACAGATAGTAATTGTGCCTTTGTAATGTGGAACATGATAAGAATGTCATTATTACAGAGACTATTTGTGACATGCATATCCGTTATCAATATCATAAGTTGAGAAAGGGGATGAGGGGATGACATTGCAGCCATTATTACCCTTGGTATGTGCTTTGTACCATGTTTTGACTATTTCTTATGGCATATCCAAGCATTCTGTGTGACATATGTATTTACACACTTACAGTGGACACAATGAGTGATAGACATACATTCTTGTTTTCTCTCACATAGTTATCCTGTCATGGGAAGAGTCAGACAACCTCCAGTGTACAGTCCACTAGCAGACCTGCAGACCATGGATATTTAATCTAGATCTACCGGCTGGATAGGCAGACAATCATGGATCTCAGTTGTCAGTTGGAGCCAGATCTGATGCCTACAGTTCGTCATCCCAATAGCATACCACCCACTGTACAAGTTATGTCAGTGCTGCACTTCCTGGCCACAGGATCCTTTCAAAGTACTGTGGCCCTCTCTGCAGGGATGTCTCAGCCAATGTGCAGTCTGGTTTTGAAGGTTGTACTGTGTGCATTGTTGAAACACTTGGACAGTTACATCACATTTCCACGACATGAATATTTGGCCCATGAGAAGGCTTATTTTTATGCTTTGGCACACATCCCACTTGTAGTAGGAGCCATTGGTGGTACCAATGTAGGCATGGTTCCCCAGATGGCAATGAACAGGTATGTAGAAACAGGAAGAACTTCCACTCCATAAATGTCCAAGTAGTCTGTTTGGCAGACCTCTACATTTCGCAAGTTTGTGCAAGGTACCCGTGGTCAGTCCATGATGGCTTAATCACACAGAACAGCAATATCCAACTGCTGATGACACAACAGTACACATAGAAGGCCTGGCTGGTTGGTAAGTCATATATGTCATTTGTGACAGTAACTTGTGTCTGCCACCAAATGTTAGAATGTCCAAGAATTATGTTTGCGCACATATAACTATTCTTTACATGGGACTCTGCCTACCCAAACCGTCCTTGGTTGTTGACACCAGTGAGGTGGACTTTTAGGCTCCTGAAGGCAAGATTCCGTAGCATCGATAAGTCTGGTGGAGCCCTCCTCTACTCACTCTCCAAAGTGTGTCAGATAATTGTGGCCTGCTGCATGCTACACAACCTTTCCCTGGGATGTCAGACATCCCAGATGGGGGGGGGGAGCTGTTCCACTGGGTGAGGATACAGAATTGCCAATTGAGGATGACTGTGATGAGGATGCAGGTGCAGACACCTGGGCAGATCTCATCAAACAGTACTTCACCTGATTATAGGTATGTCATGGTCTGTAATTCGACTGACTCATTTGGCTGTTGGGTGTGTTAGAGATGCTTGATAAGGGTCTTTGTATGGCCCTAAGACGGGTCATAAGTAGCTTAGCAGCATGTAGCTCAGATGTGCATGCAGACTAGTACATGTAGTTGTGTGCAGTGTTTGATCCCCGTAGTCCAAGTTTGTTACAATGCACAATCATCAGTTACCATTGTATATAGGACATGTCTCCATAATCTTTTACAGTCATTTCTTGCCTATACCTTATGTATTCCATTTTTATTTTGCAGATTACTCCACAAGGTCATCTTCATTTGGTAAAATCTGAATGTGTCACAAGCGGGATTTGCAGGCTTGCATGTATAGTGAACATAGATTGATCGACGTACTGTATGCCATTAGATTTGTGGTGTGTGAGTTCCATGCCCAGACTGTCAGGACAGTGGGATGATAGTGTCTTATTCCACACTATAGATCTGTTTGCCATGGGAGGCGGGCCCAATGGTATCATGTGTGTGGTCTTGTGTCTTTAACACATGTCATCCTGTGCAATCCATAACCTCAACCTTCTGATTGGCTTGATATTGGTAATAACTTTCTTGCATATAGCTGTCACTGTGTTTCCTCATTGCAGGCCACTGTGCATGTTTAACAAGACTGACATTGGTGAGTAGCATGCCTACAGATACCTGACCATGGTATGTGAAAGGTTCCATGACTAGGGACATTTGTACTGACCTCTGTCTGTATTATGGGGTATGGTCATTTGGGAGGTATGGTGTGGGTATTTTGCTGATGATACATTGAATCAATCTGTTTGCCTATTCGGATAGACAAAGACTGACATGTCCCTAACTTCAGTGGTCTGTGGGGTGCTAGTTATTCACACGTATGCTGAAGCACTATTGTGCAGCTATACTTGTCTGTGTGATCATTTACATTTTCCCAATCAATGTGTAGGAAAATGAAATGAATGTGAATAGAAGTGTGTCCATCAATATCATCAAATTCAAATTGTACCATGATTAAACAGTACATTTGAGATGGGACTTTATAGATTTGGTACATTTGTTCATAACTTGTATAAGCAAGAGGTATAACAATTACCTGGTCAATATAGATGACTAATAACTCCCAAACATGATATGTGGTTTAGCAGTGTTTATTAAGAAGCACACATTAAAATATGGGAATGGAATCAAATCAAAAAGTACAAACAGTGAAGGTTCAGTCATGGTGGATGTAATCATCAGGGTACAGGCTACAACATTTGAAGTCTTATGTCCAGTGTTCTTGTACCATTGGGAAATGGAGATTGGTTGTACAACAGTCAACAGAGTGTATCAGTGACACACAAGGGGAACAAATCAGTAGAGGTTCACTTCCTGGCAGTGTTTGAAGTCTTGGCATCTGCTCCTCCGGGATGTTTAGGTGGACGTCCACGTTTGCAGGGGGTGAGTGGGGGGTCTTCAGCCACAGAGGCAGGGGTGTCTGAGACATGTCTTTCCCCTGGCAGGGCCTCCATTCCACTGACTACCACAGATGTAGGATGGCCTGATGTTAAATTGCAAGTGGAAGGGGTTAGCTGTTGTGGACATAACCCACTCATGGTCGTATTCATGTCTGTCTCTCAGCACCCCGGTAATGGCAGTCAGCTGGGCAATTTGAGCTTCCGACTGTTGTATAACTTCCTAGTGGTTGTCCCTCTGGAGGTGCTTGAACTCCCCTATCATGGCACATACCTGGCCCATCACGCCTTGGGATTGTTGGTAAGCTCCCAAGACTTGGGAGATGGTGTCCTGGCCAGTTGTATCCCTAGGATCCTCCATCCACTGGCCCACACCATCCTTCCCACGCACTCTAACCCCATGTGCCTGTGCTCTTGGCACAGTTTGCCCACCCCCACTGGTGCCAGGTCCTTCATTGTCTGGGTTTTCTGGTGGTGACTCATGCACATGTGCTGGGGGCACATGATGGTAGACACTGTCCTTGGAACATGGGTTTGGGGGTGAGGGGTTGCCTGAGATATAGAAGCAACAGGCCTGAGAGGAGTTGATGTAGGCAGGGTGAGGTTGACAGTTGTAGACTGACCAGGTGTCCCAGACGGGCCTGAGTTGTCCTCAATGTCCACACATCCAGTGGTGTTCTCCTCACTGAGGGCTTCATCCAGAGGGGAAGTGGCTGTCTCTGGTGTCCTCTCCATGGTCACAATGGCTAGGTGACCTACTGAAGAAGTGGAACAGACAGTTACAAATAGTAATGCAACATGTGGTATTAAACGTTGACAGGTAGACATGCTATGTGGCACATACGGTAAGCCTTTACTTGATCCCCTCATATGACAGTGATACCTGCTTTCAGTTCTGGGGAACAGCTATATGGGATTTTGACGATTCATATTTCATACACATTCTTACAGGATACTGGTGTATCTTGGTAGTTGTAGACTCATACCTTGTCTGCTGTATAGCTTTACATTTTTCATGTTACCTCCCAGTTAGCATTAGTTCATTATTGAGTCAACTGACAGTTGCACAATGTACAGTGGTAACTGTCCTGGCCATCAGATTAGGAGTGACCATTAAACCTAGGCCATCTCTATGAGCTTACTCCAAGTACATCCAACTTCATATATGTGTGTGTGCCCCCAGGTGAGTTCATGTAAATGGTTGATTGGAGGTTTAAAGGCCAGTTTAGCAGAGGACACAGCTGTATGTTGGATTGGATGGTACTGGCAGATGTCTATAGCATTGCTGTCATTGTACAATTGTAGAGCATTCAGGTGGGTTCAATTGATTGCTTGTTTAACATGCAAGACAATTTAAATTGTAGCATACTGTTCTAGTTTTCTCAATGGTAGAATAGTGCTTGCTGGGAGTTGGAGTGCTGTCAGTCCTTGTACTACCCACGCCATACACAGATACTGTGCCCCCAGGTGAGTTTAGTTGACATGTGGGATGCTAAACAGGGGTATTCAGACAGTTGGTCACAGGACAGTGAGTGTGTTGGCTGTTCAGATGTCAAAAAGTGATCAGTGAGCATGCAAGACAAACCTTTGTGGTGATAGTTTTTGTTTATTGGCTTACCCAACTCCACTTCCCCCAGGTATTTCTGTCAAGCCCTGAGATGCAGGATGTCCAAGACCTTCTCCTCCCATGATGTGAAAGTTGGGGGAGGAGGCGGGGGCCACCACCAGTTTTGAGGACTGCCGGCTGGTGCCTGGCGGCTATGGAACGTACCTTCCCCCTGAGGTCATTCCACCTCTTCCTGATGTCCTCCCTTGTGCGTGGATAGCTGCCTACAGAATTCCCCTATTCTTTTCCCCATCTCCATTTTCCTAGCAATAGATGTTTGCCAGACTTGTGCTCCAAATAGGTGTGGCTCTACTCTGATTATTTAGTCCACTATGACCCTCAATTCATCATCTGTGAAATGGGATGTTTTTGTGGGGACATGGTAGTGGTGGACGATCCAAAAAGGTGAAAATGAAAAATAGGTGATGAGGTGTGGTTGCTGTGATGTGAGTGGATGACAGTTGTTGCCTAATGTGTGGAGTACTAATTTAATTTATGTGTTGGGTGTGTTATGCAGGTGTGGGGTGAGTGGTGTTTTAAATATGTAGGGTGCCTATTCTATGGTTTCTAATTTCTGTGTGTGACCTCTATCTTGCTGTAAGTGACGCTGGGGTTGCAAAGGATTGTTGGGTGTGAAGGAGTGTGTTTTATGGTGCAATTTGCAGGTGTGTCAGGTGTGGGTTTTTTAAAATATCCAATGTGGTGTTGTGTATTACTGTGTTGGACGTCGACTGCTGCGGTTCACATCGCCATTGGTTTACTGCCATTGAAGAACCACTATTGTAATTTGTGGGTTGTAATGAGTTTGAAGGATTTTTGGTGGCCTGGCGGTGCTGGTGGTGGGACTGCCTCTTTTCTGCCCTTTAGAGTGATGGTGGTTTTGGAATTTTGGCTGGAGTTTGGCAGGCTTAGCTGTGTAACTTGTGAGACGGTGGCCTGTATGACCGCAAACATGGTGGTCTTTTCACGGCCACCAAGACAGCGGTTTTACCAAAAGACCTCCAAACTTGTAATGAGGCCCTAAGTGTAGAATAATTGACGAAATGCCAAATTTGCCAATTAAATAAAAAAAGATAGCCCTAGCACACAAAGACAAAGTAAGTCTGCTAATGGACTGTTTTCGAAGAGATATGGGTTGGCAGATTGAACTGTTCTGGCCACAGATGCCAACCAAAGTAAAAAGTAAAAAAAAATCCCATGGCGGAACATAAATGACAGCACCATGGCTTAACATGCCAAAATAAACAATGAATTAGAAGATTGGCACAATACCTACCAAGTGACACCTGCCTGAAGCACCCTACCTTCTATAAATCCCTAGAAATCCTAAAAAAAAAAACCCAAAGAACTTACACTAGACCAATTTATTACCAAATAAGTCCTAACATATCTAAACAAATAAAGGAAATTTACATAATTTCAACAAAGCAACGTACAAATGTTTATTACTAACAAAGGCCTACACTACTTAGAATTCAAAACAAAAACAGTACTATAAAGAAAAGTCATAGCGCCTGATGTACAACAACTTTTTGCAGTTGCAAACGGCGTAATTCGCCATTTACGACTGGAAAGTGGGCAGGTACGGTGTACCATCCCTATTTTGCAAGTCAGTACACAATTACCAACTCGCAAAATAGTGATTGCGACTTGCAATTAGGCAGGGGCGTCCCGATGGCATCCCTTCCTAATTGCGACTCGCAGTGGTATGCATGAGTGTTTTGTGACCATCAATACGGTCACAAAACAATCGCAGTTAACAGCTATTTCAAATTGGTGTTAACTCATTCGCAAACAGGAAAGGGTCCCCAGGGGACCCCTCCCCCTTTGTGGATGTAGCAAAAATATTTTTTTCAGAGCAGGCAATGGTCCTAGGTACCACTGCCTGTTCTAAAAATATGAAAATAAATCTTTTCATTTGTATTTTTGAAATGCATCCCGTTTTCCTTTAAAGAACTAACCTCAATGTAAAGTTTACTGATAAAAAGAGCAGCAGCAGGGAACTACGACTGAGAGGAACGAGGGTTGACCAAAACATTAGGGTAATAGAATAAAAAAAGAAAGGTAGCAGTAAAGAACACATGACTGCTAATTCAAAATCAAAGTAGACTACTTAACTATAGATATGAATGGCTATTCAAAAATAATTAGTAATATTATTGGATTTATGTTACAAAAATAGTTTACAAATGTTTAACAATGTTTCAAAGACTAAACAACATGTACAAAAATAAAACATAAAAATGTAATATATTAAAAAATACATTAAATATATTGTACATTTATAATACTTATTTAGAAACACTAATTAAACATCTTAAAAGTGAGTTAAAATATAATTTAAAGAAATACAATGTATTTGTTAATAAAATATTGTTTGGAAATAAGTAAAAAATACAAACTATTAAAATGTGAACTGCATATATATAATATTTTATTAAACAATAATTTTAAATCATAAAAAATGTGGAAACACATACCTAAATGTATAGCAAATTAAACTGATGATAAATAAATTGTTATAACAATTGTACTTATAATAAAAGTTATTTCTACTAAACAGTGTAACAATATGTGTAAAAAAACTAGAAATATAAAAATAAAATGGTGTTGAAAAAGTTTGTACATAATATTTGTAAAAACATAGGAACACTCCACCCCACCCAATATGAAAATATTTATAAATAATAACTAAACTAAATGTATTATTCACATTTCGATGTATACTAGATTGTTTAAGGAAATTGACATTGAAGAGATGACATTTATTATTCCCACTCCAATCTAAGCTACACTGAGGAAAGTGTCAGACATTATAGAGGTTAAATTTACTATTCCCACTCCAATGCAAGCTACATTGTAGAAAATGTTAGACATTAAAGGAGTAAAGTTTACTCTCCCCACTACAATGTAACCTACATTAAGGAAGCAGTTGGGCATTATAGGGGTTGAATTTTAGAATTCCAACTCAAATCCAAACTATAATAGGGAAGACATTGAAAATTAAGGGGGTTCCCTATTCAGTTGCCACTGCAATCTAAGCTGCATTGATGAAATCATTGGACATTGAAGAGGTTACATGTAGTATTCCCCTCCAATCTAACATACCCTGGAGAAAGTGATGGACATTCAAGAGGTTAAACTTACCAGTCAACTCTATTCTAAGCTACATTGGGGATGGTATTAGAGACTGAGGGTTTTATATTTGCTAGCCCCACTCCAATGTAAGCTACATTTGAGAAAACATTGAACATTATAAGGGCTATGTTTACTATTTCAACTCCACCCTAAGTAGATGTAGGGGATTGGTAAAGGAGTTACTTGTACAATTCCCACTCCAAGCTAGGCTACATTGGGAGAGGCATTGAACCTTAAAGGGGTTATGTTTAGTATTCCAACTCCAGTTTGGGCTACATTAGGGATCGTTACATGGTTTAGATTTACTCTTCACTCTCCAATTCAAACCTTCATTGGGTAATGTGCTGGACATTAAAGGGTTTAGGTTTACTGTTCTCACTCCAATCTTAGTTCCACTGGGGTAAGGTGTTGGATTTTAAGGAGGTAATATTTTCTATTTTCACTCCAATCTAAACTATATTAGGGAAGGTGTTAGACATTAAAGAGATTTGATTTACTATTCTCATGCGAACCTAAGATACGTTAGGGAAAGCGTTGGGTATTAAAGGGGTTATATTTGCAATTCCCTCAGCAATACAAACTACATTTGTGATTCCATCCCTCTTTAAAGAATGTTCAATATGCAAACATAATTTAATTTCCCCAAAATTAATTTTAAAATATCATACACAAATTATGGAAACATATTCACCTGTTGAAATTAAAATACTGCATAAAAATAAGCAACATTTGGTCATTTGTAAATAAAATCAGTAAAATACATTTTATACCACATTTTATTATAAAAAAATTAAACGTATATTAAAGTATTATAAAACATAAAAACATTAAAAATATTAAAAGTAAAGAAGCAAATCCCATTCAACAGGAGACCATACATAGAACAGCAGAACACCTCACCATCACCGTAAAAGTAAAAGACCAGCTGTACAACATGAGTACTTCTGATACGTATTATGTTCTCCCCTTACCTGCATGGGTCTTGGATTATGTGAACTTCTAATATACCTACTTTTTCAGTTCACCTATGAGCATTCATGGATTTGCAGATTAGTTTCAACTGATACAACTATTGTTATATTCCTTGTTCACAGTTGCTGAAGCTTTTTACAATGTTGGGAGAATAGTGCAATAATGTGCAGATTTAACACGTGGGCTTTCATAAAAATAAATATGTTTAAATGAACATATTGTAGTAGGGTACCATATTTTCTCGAACTAGACCTGAATAGTTGAAGCAATCTTTTCTGACAAAGCTGATGTGAATTAAGAATGCTAAACTAGCATCAAATGTTTATTTCCTTACCTTCCCAAGGACATGTTTTTAATAACCAATAAAAGAGGCATTCATTATTTAATTTAATTCTGCAATTGTTTCTACCTACACTGAGGTCACTGTTAGCTAATGAATAGAGATTTGTTATTTAGCGAAATAATGAAGAAGTTCACTCACAAAGATGCAGCATTTCTAAAAGGAAATTAATTATATAAAAGACTAAGAGAAAATACATCGCATTTGATAAGAAAATGTTTCATTCAATATTGTTACTTAAGCTCATTGTATTCATGGTGAGAAGATGAGGAGTGTCTTGGCCCATGATAGCATCGAAAGATGACAGGCTGGCTGAAAAAGAAGAAACAAAGAACTGTAACGCTGAAAGTATGTAATGTTATAACAGTGCGTGTTCCTAGAGTAGGTTACTTAATTCCGCCTCACTTGTCCGTTCCATTTACAGACCACCCTCTTTTGCTGCTCATGCTAAGACTCCACTAAAATTCCTGAACCTCTGTTTATGAGAAGTTCTGCTTTGATTGATTATTGACTTACTGGGTTGATTTGTGATGCAGAAGCTTTATGCTTATGAAAGCTGTCTTGAACTTAGAAAGCTTTATTGGCTTCTGAGACTGACACCTTTTATCACACTCCTAGAATAGAGATTATTACCTTTATGGAACATGGTTAATCCATTTATTATGATTTATTGATTACTCATTTTTGATTAGTGACAAAACTAATGATTGATATTGATGACTTCATATGATGACTCTAATAAAGATAGGTTACTAAAAGATTTGATTAATAATACCCTTTCACTCATACCTAACTCTCAATATTGACTGAAAATAGACTATAGATTGAGATGACAATTTAATGTGATGTACAACTCCTGATTAATCTCAGCCAGTGTCAAAGATCCATTGGTTCGTGAAGAATACAGCAGGGGTTTCTCCCCGAAGAAGGGAAAAAGATTCTTGTAACCCGATAACTTAACTGAGATCCCTGTGCCTGCAAAACTTAGTAGTAGGAGGATGGTTTACCTTATGCGAAAGAGGAGCTCTAATTAATTACCCGGATTTAGAGAGATACACATGTTCCCTAACCCAAAGCCTGAATATTGATGACTGACGGAGTGTGTTTCGAAGGTGGCTGCAATATTGGTGGTGTAGATATCAATACAGTTATGAGTCATAATTGCTTTATTGTTGTTAGGTCGGCAGGTATTTAAGTATGCATGTTGCATAAATTGGTGATGTTTATGTGCTTATTGTAAAAACGTTGAAGACTCTGCATTAGTCCAAGTTCCCAGGATAGATAAATAAGAGTCCATTTATGGTTTCTTGTTTGCTAAAGGTTTTTTTGTGCAGTTTGTGACGAACCGTCACCTTCACAATTGAGAGAGGGACTATGATGATTTGTAGTGATTGTACTAATATTGACTGATGTTAGTGAAACCTATTGCGCGAAGGTGAAGCTGCACTGATTAGGGTGATTTCCCACTGCTTCAGATTGCATTCACATGTGTGAAAACCTTTCTGTGTGGAAAATGAGGAGAGGGTCAAAACCTTAATATTCCTTTCTTTGAACTGCCTTTTCTTTTGTTTAGAAGAGCAGACAAAGATTGTTTATTTTGTTTTCGCTTAGACTTATAGACGCGTGTGTGTGTGTGAAAATTGGAAAAGAAGGGGAACTCATGCAAGGAGTGAGGAGTTGCATAATTTTGTGCCAAGCTGGGATTGGTCAGTTGGTGTTAAATGCCGAATAGTGATTGAATTGCCTGTGTGCAGAACCACACTGAGATTGGAGGAATGGCTTACTAAGAAATTGACGTATAGGAAATGAAATAAAAACGTTTGATATCTGAATTGTGTTGTTTACTATTTGTTAAATAATCCAAAATCATTAAATGTTGTAAAGCTCTCAAAGGTTTTGTGAGAAGTGATATTAGTTTCAGTACAGGAAGGTGAAGATGCGCCTCCTGAGGGTACACCAGCACATTGCGGCCCTAAGTGTAACAATGGCAGTAAAAATTGCCTACTGCCGCAGTAAAGGCCTGCCAACATACCGCCACCGTTGCTACCATCCGTCTGCCATATTATGATCACTGCTGAACTTCTGCCACAAGAAGGGTGGGAATCCAACAGTGTTTATACTGGTGGACGGTGGTAAGCTGGCATTGCTACCACCAGCACCGCCACACCAGTAGAAAGCCACCAGCTGTATCAAGCCCCAGACCTACCTCTCTCAGGAAAGAAGATCCAAGTTGTGGGAGTTACAAATACACAGATAAGACATCCAGTTTCAGATGGATTTCCTGTACATATTAGCAAATTTATGGAAAAAACTGTTTGTAGTGTGTGACTCGAGTCCAATAAATCTGGTAGGAAGAGATTTGATGTGCAAGTTAAATTACACAATCTACTGTACACCATATGGTGTTGAGTTTTAAACTCATGATGAAGATGTTGAATTTAAAATATCCCGACGAGAATCAGCTGTAGAACTGTATCCAGTGAGAACAGTAGGAGAGTTACCTCCTGACTCGAAAGAAATTGTGAACCAAAAAGTATGGGATCTTACAAGGAAGGACACTGGGATAATCAAAGGTGTAGAACCAGTCTGAATCACAGAGAAGCCCAATGTAGTTTTTAAAAGAACACCACCCTATAATTTCACACCAAAGACAGTGGCAGAAATAACACAAATAATCTAAGACATGTTGAGAAAAGGAAATCTGAGCGAAATTGTTGTGAGCCTTTGCAACTCTCCATTCATGGGTTTGCAGAAGCCTAATAGTAACTATCAGATTGTTCAAGACCTCCAAAAGATTAACAACATTGTTGTTTCATGTTGTCCTGTGGTACCAAATCCAGCCTCCATCCTTTTACAAATTCTTTGCCCTACAGAATGGCTTACCATTGTGGACATGTGCTAGGCCTTCTTCTCTACCCCACTGTGTTAGACCTGACAGCCTTAGGGTGGTCATCCCCCAACTTTTTGTCTACCTCCTTCTACTTTTCTGACACATGTGTTTGCTGGTTTTAGGACTCTGCACACTTTATCACTGCTAACCAGTGCTAAAGTGCATATGCTCTCTCCCTTAAAACATGGTAACATTGGTTCATACCCCACTGATGTATTTGATCTACTTGTAAGTCCCTAGTAAAGTGCACTACATATGACCAGGGCCTTTAGATTGAATTAAACTAGTGGGCCTGCAGCACTGGTTGTGCCTCCCATATACGTAGCCCCTTAGCCATGTCTCAGGCCTGCCATTGCAAAGCCTGTGTGTGCAGTTTCACTGCCACTTCGACTTGGTGTTTAAAAGTACTTGCTAAGCCTTAAACTCCCCTTTTTCTACATATACGTCAGCCCTAAGGTATGCCCTAGGTAACCCCTAGGGCAGGGTGCTGTGTAGGTAAAAGACAGGACATATATCTATGTTTTTTATATGTCCCGGTAATGGAAAACTACTAACTTCATTTTCCACGGCTGTGAGGACTGCTCCTTTCATAGGCTAACATGAGGGCTACCGTCATATACTGTGAGTGATAGATTCCGATCAGAAAGGGGTAAACAGGTCATATTTAGTATGGCCAGAATGGTAATACAAAATCCTGCTTATTGGTGAGGTTGAATTTTATATTACTATTTTAGAAATGCCACTTTTAGAAAGTGAGCATTTCTCTGCACTTAAAATCCATCTGTGCCTTACAGCTCGTCTCCAATCCACGTCTGGGCTGGTTGACAGCTCCCTTGTGCATTTCACCTGGACAACCACAAACACAAGCTACTCAGTCACACCTGCAATCATCTGCATACTCAATGGGTCTTCCTGGGCTGGAAGGGTGGAGGGGCCTGACACTTACATTTCAAAGGCTAGTGGCCTACCCTCACAAAATGGACTGCCAAACCCCCTACTGGGACCCTGGCAGACAGACCTGTACTGAAAGGGGACCTTG
Organism: Pleurodeles waltl; assembly: GCF_031143425.1. Lineage (NCBI taxonomy): Eukaryota > Metazoa > Chordata > Amphibia > Caudata > Salamandridae > Pleurodeles > Pleurodeles waltl. The sequence continues at coordinate 1,747,717,601 of NC_090444.1, forward strand.
TGCACTTCAAAACCACTCTTTGAAGTGTCCCCCACTTCAAAGGCACCTTTGGGTATATAAACCGGGTCCCTGACCCCACCAACTCAGACACCTCCTGGGACAGACACTCTGAACCAGATCCTGCATTCTGCCAAGAAGAGCTGCCTGGCTTCCTAAAGGACTCACCTGGATTGCTGCCCTGCTGTTGTCCTGCTGCCTTGCTGGCCTCTGGCTCTGCTGAGAAGTGCTCTTCAAGGGCTTGGATTTAGCTTGCCTCCTGTTCCTGCAGTCTCAGGGCCAAAAAGACTTCTCCACTTCAAGGAAACTGCTTGTGCAGTGAAAATCAACGCACAGCCTGGTGGAGTCAACGCACAGCCTTCCCAGCGGTGAAAGAATCACTGCATCCCCAAATCGAAACAACGCAGCTCGGCTCCACAAGTGGAGATCGACACAGCACCTGTGTTTGCAATTGGAACTTCGACGCACACCCCTACCAGATCGACGCATCACAAGCCGGTATGACGCAGCCTGACAGAAACTCTGACGCATCGCCACACCAGATCAATGCAGCACCTGCGACTTTGTCCTGCATGCGCAGGATTTCCACGCATCGTCCCTGGGCGTCAAAAGACCCCACATCACAGTGAGGATCGAAGACCTTGCACCAGAAATCGATGCAAAGCCACTGCAGTGTGGAAAGAATTGAAGCATTGTTTGTGCTTGTCAGAAAATCGGATGCATACCTTCCTTTTTCCATGCATTTCCTCCTCTGCGGTCTTTGTGTGTGTAATTTAGATGCATACCAGGTACTTTGTGCACACAGGAGACATTTGTTGCTTCTTAAAGACTTGAGGCTCTTCTTATCATTGCAAAAGTGATATTTCAACTTGTGCTTATCAAATCTTGATCGTTTTGACCTTAATTTACTAAAATAAGTATCTTACATTTTTCTAAACCTGTGTGGTGTATTTTTATGGTGTTTTTGCTGTCTTATTGCATGATTTATTACACAAATACTTTACACGTTACCTTCTAAGTTAAGCCTGACTGCTCAGTACCAAGCTACCAGAGGGTGGGCACAGGATAATTTGAATTGTGTGTGACTTACCCTGACTAGGATTGTGGTCCCTACTTGGACAACTAGAGACCCCATTTCTAACATAGAGAGAGAGTTTTGGTATGGTGTCGAGTTCCACAGGAGTATACTGAGAGTACTTCAAATTTCAATCAGATCCTGAAGAAAAATCTTAGGTCTCTGCAGAAGCCTTGCAATTCAGGTTTTGTACAGTTTATTGATGACCTACTTGTGGCATCGAACACTCAAGAAGCTTGCAGACAAGATACCATTCCATTGTTAAATCCCCTAGCTGAGATTGGGCATAAAGATGGGCGGTGGCGGCCGTCAAAAGACCGTCATGTTGGCGGTCATGTGACTGCCGCATTAAGATCATACAGTGAAGACTGCCAAAATACAGCCAAAAGTCCGAAACTGCCAGGACACTGGAGGGGGGAAAGAGGCGTTTCCACCACCAGCACCGCCAGCCTGACAACTTTCCACCTACCATATTATGAGCCACAAATTACCAAAGTGGTCCTTCCATGGCAGATAACCATAAGCGGAGTGAACCGCCGCATTAAAAAACTCACTTCAGACAGAACACAACACCACATTGGACAGTTCGAATACCCCACACCTGACACACATACAGACACCAGACACACCTACTCACTGCAATATATAACACACACCCACACAGCCCACAATCCTTTACAACTAAAACAACATTCACTGACACAGAGGAGCCACAATGTAACGGATTTGCACTTGTACACCATAGGCACATATACACTTCACACTCAGCACACACCACACACCACACAACTGCACAAACAATACAATACACACATCACAACTACACACAAACATGATAACAAACCATCACACACAACCAAACACCGCCACCCCACCAAGCACTCTTACCCACAACACAACCACTACCATGTCCCATTAAAAGCACCTATGCTTCACAGACAATGAGTTGAGGGTCATTGTTGATTAAATTGTCAGGGTAGAGTAACAACTGTTTGAGGTCCAGCAAACCTTCATTGCCAGATAAATGGAGTTATGGCAGAGAATTGTCGACAGGGTCAACTCAGTAAGCAACTAGCACGTATAAGGGAGGACATTAGGAAGAGGTGGAACGACCAACAGGGGAAAGTGCATTCCATGACATCGAGGCACCAAAGTGCTGTGCAGAAGACTGGCGGTGGGCCCCCACCTCTTCCCCCAGAGTACACATCATGGGAGGGGAAGGTCTTGGACATCCTGACTAGAATACCTGGAGGACTGAACTCTGGTAAGTATCTACCACTCCCCGGCACAAATTACTCCTGTCCAGCATGCTTCCTCACCACCCACACACTCCCAAATTCACTATATCTCCCACTACACCTCCCACATAATCACTTAATGCCCCTCTCCTGCATGCCTCACCACTACCCAGCCCCAATGCCCACATAGTCCCTGTCAAGTGCACAGATAACAGTGCCAATAACAATCACTACGACTCCCACAATACACTAGCCCATCTACATCATAAGCTGCTATGTCGGCTTCACAGCACAACTCTGCATGTATGACTATTGCACTAGCTACACCAAATGGATGCTTCGACTGAGGACCACTACATGGCAATGACACCAATGCAATAGAACTAAACAATGCCAAACACAGCCACAGAACTGCACCAAGCCAAATGGCCACTTATCCAGATCTACACCTATAACAATTGACTGAGCATGGGCTAGAATGTAAGAAGTTAACCCCATGCAACAAATGCACACACAGGACAAGTTACCATGCAAACACACACATACACTCCTCTCACTTGGACACTATGCTGCAATGTACAGCCATCCCCACTCACATCTAGCAAGCCTGATTTACCACGGGCAGACATGGAACACCTGCTATATGAACCATCACACAGGACCTGATACCGAACCAATACTCAATGGAGCATGGTACACATGTCACAATCCACTATCCACAAACAATGTTTGCAGTGCTGCATCTGTAATTGCCATTACTGGGAATCATGTCAAGCCACTGTATGCATCAGACAAAGAGACAACCAATCACAGCTCCACCATGTAAATCTCTCTCACTCTATCCCTTGCCAATGCCACCATGAAGGAGATGCCAGAGACAGCTAGCCCTCCTGTAATGCAGTGAGGACAACACCTCTGGTTGTCTGGACATTGACAACTTACCTGGCCCATCTGGGACACCTGGTCAGTCCACCACTCTCTGCCTCACCCTGCCCATATCAACACCCCCCCCCCACCCTGTGGCATCAACAGCACAGCTAACCCTTCATCCCCAAACCTGTGTCCCAAGGACAGTTCAATCAATAGTGTGTCCCACAATACAGAGACCTGAGTTGAAACCTCAGCCCAAGACAATGAAGGTTCTGGTGGCACTGGGAGTGGGCACAGTGTGCCAGGGTCACAGGCACAGGGAGGCAGGGGGCGTGGGAGGGTACATGTAAGCCAGAGGATGGGGCCCCCAAGGAACTCAACTTACCAGGAAACCATCTCCCAAGTCCTGGGAGCATACCAACAACCCCAGGACAGGATGGGCCAGATCTTTACCATGTTGGGGGAAAACCAAAAGCTGCAGAGGGACTACCACTAGGAGGTAATGCATCAGTGGCAGGCCCACAGTGCCATCATGGCATCCATTGCAGGGGTGCTCAGGGACCTCACCAAAACCCTGCATGCTTCCCCTACCCACCAGCAGGCCCCTTCCACTAGCCACATAACAACTGAGCCATCCACATCTGCCACAGCTAGTGGAATGGAGGCACTGCCAGGAGAACCACAGGCCTCTGGTACCCCTCCCTCCATAGCTGATGAACTACACCCCTCCCCCCCCACAAACGTGGACATCCACCAAGACATCCGGCCGGAGCAGATGCCAAGAAAAAACCCACTGCCAGGAAGTGAAACTCTCCTGATTTCTCTCCCTTGTGTGCCACTGAGACAACCTGTTGACTGTTCAATTACATTACTTCATTTTCCCTTGGACACTGGTCCTGTGCTACCTACAGCTGTGCCACGTACTCTGATGATTACAACTACCATAACCCCACTCATCACCTGTTTGTCACTGCATGCGCCATAGATTGTTCACATATCCCCTATATGCCCAATAAACACTATTGATCACAGCAACTGCATGTGTTTCTTTATTTGAACATGTACAAATGTTTTGTCAGCACAATGTGATGTGGGTATGCCCCCCTAAACCAACAGGCAATTTAATGGACAGCAGAAGGAGGCATCATCTGCAGGAGACACTGTACAACAGATATGTCCCAGGGCAGATGTAAGGAAGTCTCTAGTCCAGGCACACACTACAGTGAATTCACTGCTCCAACCTGCAATAGAGACTATGACACAGTCTTACATCGGGATAGAAGGCATGGTGCCACATGAAGCACATATGCAGTACACAGCTGTCCAGCTCTGTGTAGACTGCCACCAAAGCAGGGCAAAACAGATGACATTTCTACATCACCAGTATTACAATACACTGTAACTGCCATCTGTCATGTGCAAAATTCCATTCTGTATACAGTAACCAACGGTTAATGAGCATGTTTGCCTCAAGCCATAGGTAGCAGAGGCTTAGATTTACAGAAAGCACTCAGTGGGTGGAATAACATGAGGACAGGAGACTGCTCAACACAGGCCTGTCCATAGGAGATGTGAATCTAGCAACCTACAGTGAGTACACATGTTAGATAAGATACATGTAAACTCAGCACCTTACATTCAAGCACTCACCTCCACCAAAACACACATAGGGAAAGGAATACATTACAACACCACTGATGAAACTAATCAGGAGGACTATTGTCAGCAATCAATGTGGATACACATCACTTGCAAACACACAGGGCCTGATTACGGCCTTGGCGGATGGGACACTCCATCACAAAAGTGACGGATATACTGGCCGCCGTGTTACAAGTGCCATTACATCCTATGTAATTTGTAAAACAGTTGGCGGGATATTCGTCACTTTTGTGACGGAGTAGGCCATCCGCCAAGGTCGTAATCATGTCCACAGTCAGCATACCTGTATGTCACTGTAAGTACTGATTGATGAGCTCAGTCCTAGAGTCAGCCGCACCAACCTCATCTGCCTCCTCATCACTTTCCATGTCTGCATCACCAGCCACCAGTCCAGGTGCCTCCACATCATCAGCTAGCAATGGTATCTGACTTCTCAGGGCAAGATTGTGGACCATGCAGCAGGCAACTATGATTTGGCACACCTTCTGGGGAGTGTAGAGCAGGGCACCTCCAGAGATATCCAGGCACCTGAACCTAGCTTTCAGAAGGCCAAATGTCCTTTCAATTACATGCCTCGTCCTGCCATGGGCGTCATAGAAACAGAGTTCTTCTTCTGTGGCAGTGACCCTCACTGGTGTCAGCAGCCAGGGTAGGTTAAGATAGGCAGAGTCACCTGTGTGCATAAAGGTAGGACCTGTTACAATGCAGGTACAGCCACAGGGAAGATTATTATCATTGGTGCCATAACAGAGACACACATCCAAATGCATACATACCTATGATCCAAGCCCTCTCTCTGTGTAGTCGTGCCATCATGTATGAGACATTCCTGTTCCTCAGAATGTAGGAGTCATGCACAGATCCTGGAAACTTGGCTGTCACCTGTGCGACGTAATGGTCTCCCAGACACACCACCTGGACATTAATAGAGTGGTAGTTCTTCCTGTTCCTGTAGACCTGTTCATTGGCACTGGGAGGGACCAAGGCTATTTGGGTGGCATCTATGGTCCCTTTCACTTGAGGGATATGTCCCACATCATAGAAGTCTGCCTTCACATAGGCCAAATCTCCACATTGGGGGAACTTGTTGACGCTGTCCAGGTGTCAATAAAGCACAGAGTACATCCTTCAACATAAGACTGAACATGGGATGTGACATCCTTGCTGTCAAGCCCACTGTATTCTGAAAGGTCCCAGTGGCAAGAAAGTGTAGCACTGACAGGACGTATACTGTGGGAAGGATGGCAAAGGGATTGCATATGGCAGGTAAGAGATCAGGCTCCAACTGGCCACATAGATCCATGATGGTCTTACAATTCAGATGATAGGTCTGAATGATATGCCTGTCCACCAGGGTACCAAGGTCAACTAGTGGTGGGTTCACTGGTGCATGTCTCAATCTCCTCATGGCAGGGTATCTAGGATAGAGAGTAGAAAATGAACTGAGTGATGAGTACTTCACACATATAAGTAGTACATGTAATCATCACACACACCGAACACTGTATACATGTGTTGCAGTGCTGACTCATACCATTATGGGCAAGCTAAAGTGTCACAGTGACATGCATGTCACATGTATTGGCTAAACTATGATGGCACAATGCAGGCTTACTCCGCACTTTGCACATAAATGTGTATGACACACTTATTTAGGGACTGCAAGGCATGACATGTTCAGAAATGGCATCCGCATGGCCTGTTGCACAGGACAGTTGGAAGTGACCTAAGTCCACCGGCGTATGTTGTCATGGCGGGAGGCATCGCAACCACTGTGCAACTTCTCATTGGATAACATTTCTGCCTATGGGGGATTGGGGCCAATGGCAATCACCCCCAGTGGTGACGGTCCTGTACGCGGTGGCCGTGACCGCCATTTTCTGCCACCTTGCTCACTTGACGCTCTTGCAAGCCAGACCTCCACGACCTGAGCTGATGTGTCTTGTCTCTGGGAGCCATGATGCCATGTCCTGCAGATGATAAGGTCTCAGCCTTCAACCCCGAAAGAAGCTGGTGAAGCTCGTGGACGGGGTCCTACCCCTGAATGGACAGTTGAATGGGGCACCAGAGGCACAGGTGAGCCCAATGCCATAGTCATGTGTGATAGGGGTGTGTGTGATGGTGTAAGGGGTATATATACTGGGGAGGGAGTACATGCATGCAGGGGGCATGGAGTAGAGGTTGTGAGCCGAGAGGAAGGGTATGTGTGGGCACTTGGTGAGGTAGATGAGTATTGTCCACTGCTGTTGATATGGGGCATGCATACTTGACTTTCTCCTTCTGTTTGTGTCATCCATGCAGGTGAACGCCCATCAGAAGAAAAGGATCTGACGTGCCATCACCAACCAAATGCAGACCCTGGGGGTGCACAGCCGGTGGAGCACCCACTGTAGAAAGCTGTTGGAGGACCTCAGATGCTGGGCCTGTAAGACCACGGAGGCCCAGCTGGGGACATCCTTCCAGTGAGGGAGGAATGCCTGTCAGACCCTGACCCCCCTAGTGGCCCACATTTTGGTTGTGGCCTACCCTGATGTGGATGGGCGTTTGAGAGCAGCACAGCAGCCAAAAGGGGGTGAGTACAGACTGGATCCTGGCACTTGACTGGACTCAATAGGGCTATTGTCCCTCAAAGCAGGCAAAGTGACATTGTTGTAATGACATCCTGTGTATTGTCTATTGGGAATAGGTATTATGCACCCTGGCTGAGTATAGTTAGTAGATGTTTTGGCATGCTTTACTTTAAGTGGATGTACGTCTCCCATTAAAATACCTTTAACTGATGCTACATTGCAGAGTTACTGCCTACATAATGTCTTAATGGAAAGTTGGGGGCACATCTGATGAGCTGGGACTTTTCTGCTTGCCTTGGCCAAGCAGGAGTGGCCGAATAGGAGAGGCTGGCCTATTGCATGTCACATGGCATGTAGATCTGATTCTATTATTGCATTTAGGCCCATATTTTTACTTTTTTTGCGCCGCTTTTGCGTCAAAAAATGACGCAAATGTGGCACTAAAAGAGTATAAATATGGGCCTTCATCTCCCCTGGCTGGCTCATGTAGTAGAAAATGGTGTACAGGCAGTGGTGTTGGTCGATTTGTGCCTAATGCATCCTGACATTTACCATCCGAGATGTGTGTTGACTGACCTCTGTGACAGGTATTGTCAATTCTGGAATGGTGTGGAGTTGTCATGCAGCGCAGTCTGACAGGTGTGACTGCATGTATGATATCATTGTAAGTAGGCCATGATGTAATATGTGTGTTCCTGAAGTACATCTGGCGTGACACTGCACTCAATGATTGAGTATAGATGTGTCAAATGTGCTATGTGGGACTTTTTAGATGCACTTACCAGTATGATCAGTTGTGATATATATGTGTTCAATGTCTGCTAATCTGCCTCTATGATTGAGCCAGACTATTCTAATGGCTATACTACAGACTCTCATTTTACACATCAGATGTCAACAGTGTGGGTGTCTGACTTGTAATGGTCAAATCAGTGTTGATTTCCATATTGGAATCACTGTGCAGAGTGTTTGGTCTGGCATGTAATGTGACATGCAGGTGCGGTGTGGACTGTGAGTGGAGTTGTCTTCAGTGTTATAGATATTTTACAGAGGGCATGGTGTGATCATGTATTGTTACAGTACTGTGCAGTAGTGTTTTGTTCAGTCAGCTGGACATTGAATGACTGATAGGGATATGGGGCCAGATGTAGCAAAGGATTTGCGCGTCGCAAACTGCGAAAATCGCCATTTGCGAGGCGCAAATGCCTTTTTACCATGCAGAAATGCATATTGCGAGTCGGGACCGACTCGCAATATGCATTTCAGAATCGCAAATAGGAAGGGGTGTTCCCTTCCTATTTGCGATTCGGAGTGGTATGCAATACCATTTGCGACTGCATATGCGGTCGCAAATGGTGTCCCAGTTACCATCCACTTCAAGTGGATGGTAACCCACTCGCAAATTGGAAGGGGTCCCCATGGGACCCCTTCCAGTTTGTGAATGGACCCAAAAAAAAATTTCAGGGCCGGTGGTGGTCCAAGGGACCACTGCCTGCCCTGAAAAAATACCGAAACTAAAGGTTTCGTTTTTTTTTTTAAGTGCAGCTCGTTTTCCTTTAAGGAAAACGGGCTACACTTAAAAAAAAAAAACTGCTTTATTTAAAAGCAGTCACGAACATGGAGGTCTGCTGACTACAGCAGGCCTCCATGTTTGCGAGTGCCTAGACTCGCTATGGGGCCGCAATTTGCGACCCACCTCATGAATATTAATGAGGTGGGTCATTGCGACCCCATAGCGAGTCGCAGACAGTGTCTGAGACACCGTTCTGCATTGCAAATTGCGACTTGCAATTTGCGAGTCGGAAGGACTCGCAAATTGCAAGTCGCAATTTTCCTACATCTGGCCCATGGAGAGGTATGATGTATATTCAGGTATACAATTTATACTGCATCTAGGACATACTGTGCCAGCAGAAATGACTGTGGCAGTCATCATGTGGATGATTCCTTTTGTGCTGTCCTACTTAAGTATTGATGTAGGCGTGAGGGTTACAATACAGGTGTGGGTAGTAGTGACATGTGACATGATGTAGGTAATGTATAAGGGCACCTATGGTGGCCTAGCCAGGATAAGTATTGTCACAGATGTACTTGTTAACCAGTGTGTATGAGAACTCTATGACAACCCATTTTCGCCCTATCTCTCATCCTGCCTCTCCCTCCCTCTCTCTATTTGTGTGCATCAGCATTGTCAGGCGAAGGAGAAGGGACAGACTTGAGTGGGGAAGCAGTAGCCCACAGGACCTAGCAAGCTGGAACCAGCAAGGCTTAGGGATCCTGGTGGTGGCAGACCCACCTGGGACCACCCTAGCACTATCATTGTCTGCCACCCCCTTACTACCACCACCCTCCCTGTAGCTCCCCACCCAGTTGTCCGTGCCCGCTCACCCAGGAGGGTGAGCATCTCCTTCGCCGCAGGCACCTCTGGCCCTGCCCCAGTCAGCCCTGCTGCCCTCTGTGAGGAGGCTATTGACCTCCTGAGGTCCATCTCTGTGGGTCAGTCCACCATTGTGAATGTCATCCAGAGACTGGCAGCTCAAGTCCAACAGAGCAAAGCATTCCTGTAAGGCATTCACGGTGCCCTGTCTGGCCTCCAGAGATCCTTTCAGGCTCTGGCCTCCTCACTGATGGCAGCCAGTGTCCCTTTGTCTCCCTTCCCCCCTCTACCTACCTCTTCCCAATTCCAAACACCTCTTTCCAAACCCATCCATAGCACACATACACACAGGCATGTATTCACCTTAACAGACAAGGTTAGCGCTGACAAGCACAAGCACCGACCCACCACCGGCAGGCACACAAACAACACCCACCTGTAAACACAACAACATCCACTACCTACATTGACTCCCCCAACACCCACTCCTTCAAAGACACTACACCTGACACACCTACAGCCACAAGTCCTATCATTTGCGGATCCAGCCGCAACACCTGTCTTACCCACAGTCACCACAATATCAGTTCCGCAGACATCCACCCCAGTCACCACATCCGCACCCACCACAACCACCGACACCCCCACATGTAGCACATGTACCATACCTGCAGACACCACCCCAACAAACAGTCACCCATCCAGCATGGCATCTCCCTGCATCTCCTCCTCCCCTTTACCCAAAACAACTAAACGCCCGCACTCACCCACCCTACAGACAGCCAGCATCCACAAGCATTCCACGCATGCGCTTGTACCCAAGACATCCAAACCGATACATCTTACTACCACTCCCTCTCCCTCCACTCCAAAACCCTTTTGCCATGACCGCCCAGTAAGTTAAAAAAACATTTCCTCTCTGAGTTTTTCTTGTTCCCTATTCCTCTCCCACCCCGTGATACCCCCAAGCGTTCTTCCTCCCTCCCCACATCTGGCCCTTTCACCTCCAAGTCCTCCCATGTCCCCCCTGCTAGTGCCCATGCCCCTCCCCCTGTCAAGAAGTATACCCATCCCAAACCCAGGACCAAAGACCCTCCTCTCAAACTAAAGCCCAAGAACCCCCCCAAACACAAACCAAAGGACCCCCCTCCCAAACCCAAGCCAAACCCCTCCTTCCACCCCACCACTAATCTTAGAGGTGCCTGCCTGTCCCCTTGATGCCCCTACCATGTGGAGGTCATTTTGCAGTCAGGAGTCAAGTTGGGGCTGTACAAGGTGCCATTTGTGGCTTTGGCACTTTGGACTGGCTATTGGCCTTTTATTTGTGCATGGTTTTTTTAAAATATTCTTATTTATTAATACATCTGGACCAACATGTTGTTGGATTCGATGTTTACATACTTGTCCTGCCTTTCTTTCTACATGGCAGTTTGGTGTTTGTGGACTTTGGTTGTGCCAGCTGGTGTGCCTGGGCTGCATGTGTGGGTGTGGCCCTGCCATTTGTCCCACTGTAATTGCTGTGTAATATGTGTGAGATATGATTGTGTTATTACATGCATGTATGTTGCAAAATTGTGTGCTGTTTGTGTAGAGATGTGTAATGGTGGTGTTGTGTGCCCTTGTGTTGTTGTTGTGTGTGCGTCCGTGTGTGTGGCGATGGCTATGTCATATGCATTGTGGTTGTGGTGTTAGAATGTTGTGACGTCTGCTTCGTTATATGACAGTGTGAATGTGCTTATAGGTTGTCTGGTTTTATTACGTGTTGTCAGAATGTGTTGTCATGTGGAGGTGTGCAATGACATTGCTTGGCGTATCGTCTGTGTAGTTGCGGTTGTGTTGTCATTGTGTGTATCGGTGCTGTTGTGGATGGTTGTGTAAGACAGTGGAGGTGCTGTGTCTGTGGGTTGGTGTGTGTATAGCACGTGTGTGTTGCCAGTGGTGTATGTAGTATGGGTGTGTAGTATAGGTGTTTATGTGTGTATGTTGGTGTGTGTGTATGAGGGTATGGGTGTGTGGTTACGTGTGTGTGTGTGTTGTTGTTGCCTGCCGTCCTGGATGTGGATGTTATGTGTGCGTGTGTACTTTAGGTTTACCCTACAGTGTCAGGTAGATGTGTGTGTACTCACGGTTGTTGTCTTCATCACCATTGTTGGTTCCAGAGTCGTACGAGCAGGAGCAGTGGGAGGACTTTGAGTTCAGATTCCATGGTGGCTCCGGTCAGGTATGTTTTCCTGAAGGTAAGAGTCTCCTTTTATAGAGTTGGTTTCCGCCAGGTTTTTCGTGGTGGTACGACTGCAGCGGAAACCTTGGCGGTGTGCAGCCTCATAATATGTCTGGCAGAAACATGGTCCCCGCCGGACTGAAGGTGCGCAGCGCTGTCCGTGGTGGCATGTCCGCACTGGTGGTACTTTTGGTTGTTTGACTGTGTTCTGTTGGGAAGACTGCTATGGTTGTAATTTGGCAATCCTCACCGCCGGGCCGTTAGCGGTAATAACGCTGCTGCAAACATGGCGGTCCTGAGACCACCAAACTCGTAATGAGGCCCCAAGTGTCTCTGAGTAAACTACAATACTATCAATACTTGGCACATATCATTGAGAAAGGAATGAGCAAGGTGTCACAAGAGAGGAGATACCATACTCTAGATGAACCCACCCAGAACACAGAGAAAATTCAGAATGATAATGGGAATGGTTGGCTACTGTAGACAGTGGGTACCAAACTTTTCGCTAGTGGCTAAGCCTTTACTGAGACTCAAAGATGTTCCTGATTCACTTCTGTGGGACAATGAGTGTTGAATGCTTTACTAGACCTGAAAACAAGACTTTGTCAAGCCCCAGCACTAGGAATGCCTGATTAAACTAAGATGTTCACATTGTTTTGCAGTGAGAGAGAGTGCTGCACTCTCTGAGTGCTTACTCAGATGCATTGAGAGTCTCGATGACCTCTGGCTTATTTTTCATTCACCCTTGACCCTGTAGCTGCAGGACTCGCTGGGTGCCTTAAAAAGGTCGTCGCAGTGGGTGTCAGTATTGAGAGATATGAAAACACAGTGATGGGACATCTTTTAACTGGTATGGTCCCTTACCGCATAGAAATTTAGCTCACTAGAATGAAAACACAGTACATGACAAACAGTAGACCTACAAAGTATGAACAACACATTCTTATAGCAAAAACGTGGTTTTGAGGAGATCTCAGGCATTGAATCCATCAAGTTTGCTGCTCCTTCCTGTAAATGAAATAATGATGGGGAGGTCGAATGTTATTTTCTAGATGTCACAGATTTATGCACCAAGCCAAAGCCAGCTATAAGGGATGAACCTTTGATTGAGCCGGATTATATAAACTTTGTGGATAGCTCATGTCAGAGAAACAATGACAGTACCTCTAGAGCAGCTTACACTGTCTGTACAATTCAATAGGTTTTAGAAGCTTTATGGCTTCGAAGTGTTACCTCAGCACAAGTTATAGAATGGATTGCCCTTACAAGAACTTGCAGTCTATCAGCCCAATTGAGAACAACTATATTTACAAGACAGTCAATATGACTTTGGTGTGGTCCATGATTTTGGACAGCTAAGGTCGCAGAGGGGGTCTGTGACCTCATCTGGTACACCCATCTGAAAGGGGGAACATATAAGAAAAATGTTTGATGCGTTGCAAATGACTACAGAAGTTGAAGTGGTTAATTGTGCAGCTCACAGAAGTGGCAATGAATATGTCAAAGTTGAAAACATATTTGCGGATGAAGTTGCACGGTATTGTGCACTTTTGGCCTGCATACATAATGGGGTTTAAACAAATGAATCTGCAAAGGACACTACTTTTTGATGTTTTTGTCAGTAGCTGCTAAATAGGAAGATGTCAAAAGATTGCAAGAAGATGCTTCAGAGGCAGAACAGCATGGTTGGATCAAAGTAGGATGGAAAAAAAGTGCAAATGACATATGGATTTCGAGATGGAAGACCAGTTTTGTTAGACACTTTACTGTTTCCCATGATATGACATTTTTCATGGTCTGCACATCTAGGGAGAGATACAATTGTAAGATTGTTCAGACAAAATTGGTTTAAGCACAGATTTAGGATACTTGCAGGAGAATTGTGCAATTGATGTGTGACATGTCAGCAGATGAACATAGGGAAAAGAACACCAATAACATTGAGCGATGTAGGAAGATCAGGTGGTTCCCTCAACAGGATGCAAACGGACTTCATCAAGATGCCTGTTTGTAATGGGCTCAGATATGTCCAAGTAATAGTGTGCATTTTCTGTTGATGGGTGAAAGCCTACCCAACACGGAGAAGCAATAGTCTCACTGTAGCGAAACCACTGTTGTGAGAACCAATATCAAGGTTCAGTTTACCATTTTCTCTGGAGTCAGATCCTGAGACTTATTTTAACAATGAAGTCCTGAGGATGCTGTGTGCAGCTTTCCTAGTGGAAGAATCATCTGGGATAGTTGAACAGCTGAATGGAACCATAAAATCCCAATTGGCAAAATCTGTGCAACCACGTCACTGAAATAGCCTGAGGATCTGCCTTTGCTGTTGATAGTTGTTCAAAGTATTCCTTACAGGAAGACAGGATTATCACTACATGAAATCCTAATGGGGTGTGCAATGAGATTGACCGCTGTGCAAATGCACTTGTGAACATTGCAGGTGCCATGATACTGATTACTGCAAGTAATTGGCTGATAAGGTGCATTCTCTTTTTCAAGAGGTTGAAGCTGTCACTGAAATGTCATATGAAGAGCAGTGTAATGGCCTTAGTCATGGTGACTGGGTCCTGATAAAGAACCATGTGCAAAAGTTATGTTTGGAACCAGGAGGGAAAGGGCCCTTCCAGGTGATTTTTATCATGAATACTGCTGTTAAGTTCATGCATCACACACTCACAGAGCAAGAAGTCCATATGAAGAAATAGTCTTCTTTGACCTAGAACCAAAAGCACTGGTGACAATACCATCTCAAGCTGTGCAGGTACAAGAAGTGATATTGTAAGAGATACAACAGCATGGAAAAGAAAGGGATGATGAACTACAGACAGTCACATCAATCAAAATTTCTGTGATTTCACAAAGTGGCATTGACGTTTGTGGTAAAGAAGAAGAAGAAACAAGAACTTGTCATGAGGTAACAGTTGAGACATTACCAGAACAAATAGAAGATCCAGGTGAAGGGACAAGTACTGGACAAGTCACTTACAATTCTGAATGACCACAAAATTATGGTAGGAAAAAACTGAGATTAAGTGTGTCAGTTGAACACATACCATCAACACTCGTTGAGGAGACAGAATCAAGTGGTATAAGTGACACAAAATAAGAATATCAACAGGTATCAAGAAATGAGAGAGCGAGAGTACCTTATCAGAGGTATTCTGCACCTAATTGGACTTACAACATGAATCAAGTTCAAAACACATCAGTATTGGATTTGATTGATTTGAGATCAGAACAGTTTGAACCTCCATGACATCACACTAAACACAGTAGTGGGAACAAGCAGCTGAAAAAGATTTCTGAAAGAAATAAAACATTTAAAAGACTTTATTGAATGAAAAGTGTAACAGACTGAAAATAAGAACTGAGGAGTTAGTATATATAAAGAATAAAGATGATTCCCCTTGGCCCAATGTTGTAGTAGAAGAGTAGGGATAACATTTTAGAAGACGGAGTAGGATTAGGGATGACTATAGGAAGACTGCTGTAAGTAACTCTGAAAGAACTAACTGTAAAAAAAAAGATGAAACATTGAGTAGCTGCTCAGTGCAAAAAGGCTGAGAGTGGATCATTGATTTGACTTACTGCAATATTTTACTTAAAGGTCTGACTTTAGAGAAACAAGTGTTTCCTAATCGAGGGTAGATGCAAAATTATTATGGGTGTCACATTTTTAGTAGTAGTATTAGTAGTAACATCACTGTTAATAAAATTGATTTCACACCACAAATAGAGGAACTCAACACACTCCTATGATAGCTACACACATAAGAGATATAACAAATTTAAGGTGTTATTTGTGGATTACATGAAAGAAAATTACACAACAAATGTTTATTCTAGCTTAGTTCAAGAATACACACAAGCTTTGGACACAAAAATGTTTTACAACTGTACACACTTACCTTCATCAGCTGTCGAGGACGTCACATATAATCACATACCTTTTTCATATGCAATTACATGTAGTATTTTGTTTAGTTTAGAATTTAGGAAGGGACATTTTGAATATTATTATTCCAGTTTTTTTACACCATTCTTTCAAAGGTTCCTTTACCGAAGAGCATGAATTCAAATCCACAGACAAAGGACATGGGTAGAGCTTGACATTATTTTAGACCATCCGTACCTTTAGACACTGTTAAGGCATATGAAACAATTAAACCTGTCTAACCAGACCATTAAACCTGTCTAACAAGACCACAAAATATATGTTTACAGAAGGGGAAATCAATTCCGAAAGAGACCTGTAGGAATTAGCAGCTGTGAACACACACAAGAAATTAGGGGCAGTTCATGGCAAATTGTGCAAGTAGAAGAAGATTCCAGTCACCTATTTTGTTTGTGGGCAAGCTGCTTATTTTCAATTACCAGCTGACTGGGAGAGTGTTTTCTATATAGCTTTGCTGTTTCATAAGATGTAAAATGTAAATGGTATAGATGATTTGACAATGACACCATAGCATAGATACACATCTAGTATAAGTGATGGGACACAATTAGTTTGAGAAATCTTTGGAGTGATCATCCCACCAGTGGGAGTTGTTATAAGTGTTGAAAAGATTAGAAAACATTCAACTGTAGTGGACTGTAGGAAAGTAGCATCTTTCTGACATAGTTATCCCCACTTTTTGCTTGGTGTCAGTGTGTTTAACCTGTAGAGCACTGGGATCCTGCTAACCAGGACCCAAGTGCCTGTGCTCTCTCCTCTAAGTTTGGCTGTTGGTAAACTTTTACACCCCACAATTGGCATACTGGCGCATCCATTTAAGTTCCTAATATACCTAGTATATTGCACTTAGTTACCAAGGGTATTCGTACACCAGGGGTCTGCCATGGGCAGCATGTATTGTGCCACCCATGGAAGCCCATGCAAACTGTGTCTGCAGGCCTGCCATTGCAGCCTGTGTGAAATGGTGCATGCACCCTTTTAACACTGATATAAGGCTTATTTTATATTGCAGTCACTGCATTTAAGAACTGTATGTCACCCCTGGTAGGCCCTCAGCCCAAGAGCAGGGTGCATATCCCTAGGTGTGAGGGCACTCCTGCATGAGCAGGATACCCCTACAAGCCCAAGATTCCATTCTCTGGGATTTGTAAGTTTGGGGAAACCATCTTAAGATATGTAGTGGACACTGGTCAACACGAGTAGTCCAACTACAAAATGGCATCTCCAAACTTAGGCATGTTTCCTATGAAACATATTGGAATCATGCAATTATGTTGATTCCAGTCCTAGTTGCATGATCCCCTGTACTCTGGGGGTTCCTTAGATAATCCCTCAGTTCTGCCTGTGCAGCCTTACAGGGTCTGGCTGCCATCCTTCGCTGCTGCCAACCCCAGACACTGTTCTGCCCTCCAGGTGATGAACTTAGCTTAAGCAGAGGAAGGCAGATCAAAGGATTTCCTGTATGGGAGAGGTGTGACCACCTCGCCATTTGAAATAGGTATCTCTGGCCTGGGGTGGAGTGGCCTCTGAGCACCACTAGACTGCTTTGAAGGGCACATTGGGGGTCCTCTTTGCATAATCAGGTTTGCACCAGTTCAGAACTCCCAGTTTCCGCTCTGGTGTGAAACCACACAAAGGACAGCCCCTCCCGTAGGGAGATGCACAGAGCTCTGCCAGGTGACCGGTTAATTCTGCCATTTTGAAAATAAGATGTGCAGAGGCCTCTGGGAGCATCTGACTGGTTAGTTCAGGTAGATGACATCCTTTACTCCCCTCTGATAGGTGGATCATTACATTGAGTGACCAACCCTTTCAGGGTTACTTAAGGGCTCCACCAAGGGTGGGTCCTCAGATTCATTGAGCAACACTCTTTAAGGAACTCTCTGCTCCTGGCCTCTGGAACCGATGCTAGTCTGCTTTTGGAACTGAAACGATGTTTCTAGTTGGGAGGGCTCCAACTGCAACATTGTTTCTCCAGCTCCTGCAAGATGTCTGCAACATCCATGGCTATGCATCCTCCAGGGTCACAAGGACTCTGCCTGCATCATAGAAGCAAGATGGAATCTCCCTTGGAGTGAAGGAATCCCTCCCCTACATCTGCAGGCAATTCAAGATAACGACGACCGGCTGGTGGATTCTGAAATCCCATGGACAACTTAAAGGCTCTGCTCACAGGTGGTGGTTCTGTGGTCCTCTCTGGGTCCAACCTGTCTTCTGACCAACTTGGGAGACAGTGGACCCTTGCCGCAGCCACTGAGGGGGAACCCCTGTGTACCGCAACTGCTGCTCTTGTCAGAGTTTGTTGGCTCTTCCTCCAAGAAGATCTTTGAGCTCTAATAAGCACCAGACTCCAGCACTCTGCAACTCCAGATTCAGCTCCGCCTCTTTGGCTCCTGCGATGTTGGACTCCTGTTTGTTGTGCTGCTGAGGCCTCTTTGTGACTTTCTTTGCCTGCTCCCGGTGGGTCACTCCTGGGTATTTTCCAACTCTGGCTGGCTAGCCTTCTGGCTGAAGGCACTAGTCCAGTCACTAGGACCTTGCTGGTCCTCCAAAATCTGCAAACTTCCTTGCAACTGTGATTTGTATTTGACAAGACTTGTTGGTGGTCCTGCTGGCCACTGACCCTCCCAAAACCGGGTGACCAACATGGGAGAGCTTGTGGGCAACTCCAAGGATCTCCTGCATCCTCCTGTACTTCACAGCTGGACTTCTTCTTCCACTGTCCTGGAGGAACTTCACCTCCAAGAGGGTGGGCATTGCCTACATGCACCGCCTGAACATCTCCAAGTGGTCTGTTCCCTTCTTTTTCAGATTCCTCTCATCTGGAATCCACCTTTGAGTTCCACCGACCTGGTTTACAGGCCACAACAGCAGCTGGATAATCAAGGCTTCAATTGACTCCAACTAGGGTTTCCTAAGCCACTTCACCCATAATTATCTGGGCTCCCTGGTGTAGGTACTCTGGTCTTCTGGGTACCCTCAGGTGGGAGCTCTCTCCAACCTTCTTTGTGCCAAGTGCTTTCCTCAAGGTCCACTGGGAAGGGTACTGAATCTGTAAAGTTCCAACTGTGACGGTCCTGTGTTAGCCTATGGGACATCCGGCTTGATAACAACTCTGCACCAGGGCACATGTATGATTTCTAGTACTTACCTCTGGTAATTTCCTACTTTTCAGCCTCTGGGATCCTAACACACTTACCTTGGTCGGGCACGTCCGTTCTTATACCACTTTCTTAGTATATGGTTTGCCCCCCCATAGGGCCTAATGTATTTTATGCTTGTCATGATTATTGCTAAGCGTATATTTTTGTGTGTCAAAACATTTGGGAACAGATTAATTCTGGTGGGGGTAGACCATGCTACCAAGCACACAGAAGCCATTCCCCTTAGGACCACTACAGCTGCTGGGAAGCATTTCCAGGGTGGGCTTCCCTAAGGACGTTGTATCCAACAGAGATACAAACTTCATCTCTGGATACCTCAAAGCAATATGGAAGGAATGTGGTGTAACCTACAAATCCACCACTCCTTATAATCCACAAGGAAATGGGTTGATTGAAAGGATCAACAAAACCCTCAAAGGTATGATTCTGGGACTCTCAGAAAAATTCAGAAGGAGATGGGATTCCATTTTACTTTGCCTTCTGTTTGCCTATAGGGAGGTTCTACAAAAGGGAGTGGGCTACAGCCCATTTGAACCTTTGTTTGGTCATCCAGCTAGAGGTCCTCTTTGTCTTGTGAAGGAGGGATGGGAGCAACCTCTCGAACCTCCCAAACAGGACATAGTTGACTTTCTACTTGGCCTGCACTCTCTAATGGCAGAGTGCATGAAAAAGGCTTCTAAAAACCTTGAAACTAGCCAGGGGCTTTAGAGGCAATGGCATGACTAAAAGGATGCGGTGACTGTTTACTAGCCAGGACAGAAAGTGTGGGTCTTGGAGCCTGTGGCCCCAAGGGCACTCCAGGGCAAATGGAGTGGCCCCTACAAAACTGTAGAGACAAAAGGTCAAGTCACCCATTTGGTTGACATGGGCACTCCAAGGAGCCCCCACAGGATGTTCCATGTTAATCGCATTAAACCTTACCATGACAGGGCTGACATTGGCTTGCTCATGAGCACTGATGAAGGACAGGAAGCAGAGAGTGACCCTCTTCCAGACCTTCCCTCCCACAACCCTGTTGATGGTTCAGTAGATGGGGTAGTCTTTGCAGATTGCCTCTCTGAACAGCAACAAGCTGACTACATGCAAGACCTGTCATTTCTCTGAACTCCTTTCCCTGACAGCCAACCAGACTACTCAGTGTGCACATGATGTGGACAAAGGTGATAACCTTCCTGTAAAGAGTAAAATCTACAGGTAGCCTGACCGTGTTAGAGATTGCACCAGGGCAGAAGTCTAAAAGATGCTGGAGTTAATGGTTATTGAGCCCTCAGAGTGGAAAGAGAGAGATGAGGTTTTGCGCAGACTACAGAGACCTCAATAGAGTTACTAAGACTGATGCCCACCCTATCAACAGGGCAGATGAGGTATATACTTTGGCTGCAGCCAAGTGCCTTACCATTTTGTATTTAACTGCAGGCTATTGGCAGATGCTGCCAAGCCTCAAAGTGCATTTTCCACTACTGATTGGCATTATCACTTCACAGTGATGCCCTTTGGTTTGAATAATGGACCTGCCACATTCCAGATGTTGGTGAATCAAGTTCTGGTAGACCTGAAAGACTTTAGAGCAGCATATCTTGATGATATTGCTGTCGTTAGTTTCACCTGGCTGGATCACCTGGTCCACCTCTGGAGTGTACTTTAGGCCTTGAAAAAGGCAGGCCTCACTATCAATGCTACAAAATGCCAGATAGGGCAGAGCAAAGTGGTTTACTTGGGCCACCTTGTAGGTGGAGGCCCAGTTCAGTCCCTACAGAGCAAAATCCAAACCATCATGGATTGGGTTGCTTCCACTACTCATAATCAGGTCAGGGCCTTTCTAGGCCTGACTGGGTATTACAGGAGATTTGTAAAGGGGTATGGCTCCAATATGACCACATTGAATGATCTCACTTTCAAAAAGATGACTAAAAAGGTACAATGGACAGTTAGCTGCCAGGATGCCTTTGATGCCATGAAAAAGGCCATGTGCTTAGCTCCAATTCTTAAAAGCCCAGACTATTCAAAAGAATTCAATGTCCAGACTGATTCTTCCGAAATAGGAATAGGAGCAGTACTCTCACAACCTAATGAATAGGGCCAGGATCAACCTGTAGTTTTTAGCAGCAGAAGGTTGACCCCCCACAGAGAAAAACATTGGTCAGCTATTGAGAGGGAGGCCTTTGCTGTGGTCTGGGCCTTGAAGAAGCTGAGGACATACCTATTTGGCACTCACTTCCTTGTTCAAAAAGGCCACAAGCCCCTACTTTGGCTTAAACAGGGTGAAAACACAAAATCGTTGAGGTGGTCCATTTCCCTACAGGGGATGGACTTTTCAGTGGAACATAGACCTGGGAGTAGCCCGGCCAATGCAGATGGACTTTCCATATATTTCCACTTAGAAAATGAAGGCTCACCTGGGTAAGACTAATCTTATCCTCTTTCATTTGGGAGGGGTTATGTATGAAAGTGGCAACTTTCTGACATAGTCACTCCCAATTTTTGCCTGGTGTCAGTTTGTTTAGACTGTAGCACACTGGGATCCTGCCAGCCAGCGCCATAGTGCCTGTGCTCTCTCCTCTAAATTTGGTTGCTGGTAAATTTTTACACCCCAAAATTGGCAAACTGGTGCACCCATGTAAGTCCCCAGTATATGATACTTGGGTACCCAAGGCATTGGTACACCAGGGGTCTTACATGGGCTGCAGCATGTATTGTGCCACGCAAACTGTGTCTACATACCTCCTTTTGCAGCCTGCGTGAAATGGTGCATGCACACTTTCCCCACTGATATAAGGCTTACCTCATATCGTGGGCTGGATGGGAAGGCCTCTGAGCATCACCAGACTGCTTTGAAGGGCACATTTGATGCCCTCCTTGCATCTCTGGCGTGGACCCATACAAAGGACAGGGGAGTGACCACCCCCTCTCCAGCCCCTCCCCTAGGGAGATGCACAGAGCAGCCTTTATTTTTGCAACACCTGGTGTGGTTATTTCTTGTGATTGATTACTAGGCTACTGTGGTGTTGCAAGTGCTTTACACTCCTCCTAGATAAGCTTTAGCTGCTCACCACAGCTACCCCTAGAGAGCTTTTGGTATTTGAACACCTAGACACTATCACTAAAGGCTGACTGGACTCACTATAAGGTGCCACACCATACGTGTACACCATAAACTGAGCCAGCCTCCTACATGGACAAATTGGCAACCAGTACTTCCCGGTCTCTATTAGTTGTTAACACGGAACTAGTGGCTATTAGGCTAATGGTTTTACAAATTCGCTTAGCTTTAGACATTTTTCTCACAGAGAACGGCAGTGTATGCAAGATGCTGAAAACTCAGCATTGCTGTACTTACATTCCCAACAAGAGTAAGAAAAGTTTAGATTTTACAAAGAACATCTCTGAACTGAAACTGGAATTAGAATCACTTGAAACTGATAGTGTTTTAGAAAGTGTAGGTAAAGGATTTTCTTCTATTGATAATTAGTTTACAGCAGCTGGAGAAGGGATTTTTAAAACAGTACTGATACCAATACTAAGTTTTGGTGTTTGCTTTTCAACCATATTAGGGTTTTACAAAGGTGTCAAATGTTATCTTGAAAAGATGAAGAGACGATAGAGAAACAAACAGATAGGGAATTAGAATTAAATTATCACATCAATCGAGAATATAAGTTAAAGGGATCTGAGAGTTTGAAAAGAGAGAGGAAAGACTCAACTGAAGATGAGAGTGAAATCTGAAAGCTTCATTTGTGAAGACATTGTGATGGTTTGATAACCATCCGAGGGTGCAAGCTGCTGAAGCTTTTTACAATTTTGAGAAAATAATGCAATATTGTACAGAATTAAAGTGTGGGTTTGACGAAAATAAATGCGCTTAAATGCAAACATTGTAGTAGCCAACCGTATTTACTCATATTAGGCCTGAATAGTTGAAGCAATCTTTTATGACAAAGCTGACGTGAATAAAGAATGCTAAACTAGCATACATTTTTTATTTCCTGACCTTCTCATGGACATGTTTTTCATAATGAATAATAGTTGCATACATGTTTTAATTTAATTCTGCAAATGTTTCTACTTGCACAAAGATCAATGTTAACTAATGTATAGAGATTTGTTATTTAGTGAGGTATTGAAGAAGTTGACCACGAAGATGCAGCATTTATAAAAAAGAAAGAATTGTGTGAAAGTCTAAGAGAACTAACATTGTATTTAATGAGGACTTGTTTAATTCAACACTGCTGCTTAAGCTTATTGTATTCCTGGTGAGAAGATGAGGAGTGATCCTGTTTCCATTAGAACATTGAAAGATGACTAGCAGGCTGATGAAAGAAGAAAAAATGAAAACATTGAAAATATGTGATGTTCATAATAGTGCATGCTCCTTGAGTAGATTACTTCATTCCGCCACACTTGCTCTTTTCATTTGCAGAGCAGTCTCTTTTGCTGCTCAGGCTAAGACTCTGCTGAGTTTCTTGGACCTCTCTTTATCAGAAGTTCTACTTTGTTTGACTATTGACTTATTGGGCTGATTTTGATGCTGAAACTATGCTTTTGACCTCTCTCTTGAATTTAGAACTTTTTATGGGTTTCTGAGACTGATACCTTTTATTCCTACTCCCAGGATAAGCATTCTTTCCTTTCTGGAACATGGTTAATGCATTTCTTATGATTTATTGATTACTCATTTTTGATTAGTAACAAAACTAATGATTGTTATTGATAACTTTATAATAAAGTTTAATAAGGATAGATTACTAAATGATTTGATTAATAAAACCCTTTAACTCGTACTAAACTCTCAATATTGACTGAAACTAGATTCAAGATAGTGATGTCAATTTAATGTGGTGCACAGCTCCTGATTAATCTCAGCCATCATCAAAGATCCATTGGCCAATGAAGATACAGCGGGGATTTCTCACTGATGAAAAGAAACTTCATTGAAATCTCCATGCCCGCACAGTGAAGTCCACAGGGATCATTCAGAAATAAACTAAACACAACAGGAGGAGAACAATGAAACCTACTGATACAAAATACTATCAGACTTCAAATGATAATATAAAGAAACTGGGTAGATTCAGAAGTATCAGGAACTGTGTTCACGCAGCAAACATGTGTCATCTTCTACAATCCGCTGCAAGAATCTCACATTGTTTTAGCTTACTCAGCTTTACCCTGTAAACTGCATTTAATGTGTCATACAGTCTCCATGCATTTACCATCCAGATCACACATTCAAGACTGGATCACCCCTGCTATTTTTTATAGGAGCACATACTGCACTACCGAAATAGGAGCCATTTCCAACAGCTACATTAGAGACCTCAAAAACTTTTCTGGATATTTCTCTAAGCATTTCAGTAGCACTGTTTATGTCTGTTGTGCCAGCCAGACTGCCATGGCTTACATGCTAGTCTTGCACCAAGGAGGGTCTACCAAAAATGGCAGTGGATCAGAAGCCCTGTCTTAGTCTTCGGTGGTGCAATGGCAGCCCTGCTTTGGGCACTTTTGGAGGATCAGAAGCCCTGTCTTGGTCAACAGTGGTGGATCAGAAGACCTGCGTTGGGCACTAGTGGTGCATTAGACATTCTTCGCCTCAACAATATTGGTGTATCAGAAGCCCACGTTGGGCACCAGTGGTGGATCGGAAGACCTGCTTAGTGGTAGATTAGGAGTTCTGTGTTCATCACTGTTGTTGGATCATAAGCCCTGCATTGGGCACTAGTGGTGGATCTGAAGCCCTGTGTTGGGCACTAGTAGTAGAGCATAAGCCCTGTGTTGGTCATTTGTGGAGGATCGGAAGCCTGCATTGGGCAGTATTAGTGGATCAGAAATCCTGTGTTGGCCACCAGTGGTGGTTCCGAAGACCTGCATTGGGCACTAGTAGTGGATTACAAGTTCTGTGTTGGTCAACAGGGGTGCATCAGAAGACCTGCGGTGGGCACTAGTGGTCGATTGGAAGCCCTGTTTGGACAGCTGGTCCAGTGCCACTTCTAGCAGCATCCTGAGTGTCAATGGTATTGTAAATGGCTGGCATGGTGAGTTTCTTCCAATAGGAGCACTGCCTTTGAAAACACTGTATGCTAGATGCAGGAAAAGAGAGGAGGAAGGATGGAACACCTTGAAAAATGTTTCATTATCTCCTGCCTCCGAAGAAGACTTATTAGCTCAAAATACTGAATAATCTTGCATGGAATATTTCCTTCACATCTTGTAAACAGGCAACACATTGCCGGCTCCACATTCTTCACAGATGCAAACCAGAGACTAAGGTCCTGATTTAGAGAAGAGCCGTAAAGCATACTTCCTGTACTCGAAAATCCTAGAGTTAAAATAACACTTATGGAAAAAATCATGTTAACGCTTCTGTTTAAGAATTAAGCAATGCCATGTCATTATAATTTAGTCCTTCAACCTTACCTTTCCCTGGCCACACTAAGAAAGGAAATCAAAAGCAGCAAAAGAGCTACTAGAAACGCAGTGAAGAATAAACACTCCAACTGAAAAATCACCCTTTGGTCACTATATTTGGAAAATCTAAACAGGGCAAAACACTTAGAGGGTCATTACGAATGTGTCAGTCTATAGACTGACACACTGGCGATGGTGGTCTAGACTGCCGCCAATCTGGTGGTCCAAAGGCTTCATTACAACCCTGGGGGCCAGCTCTGCCAGGGGCTTGGATCCCGGCAGTCTGGAGGTGGCAGAGATCCTAATACGCCAGGGCAGCACTGCAAAAAGCACTGCCCTGGGGATTACAACCTCATTCTCTGCCAGCCTTTTCATGGCGGTAGCACCGCCATGAAAAGGCTGGCGGAGAACAGGTGCAGGAGTCCACAGGGGTGCCCGTGCACTGCCTATGCACTTGGCACGGGCAGTGCAGGGGCCCCCTTGACCAGCACTGTCACAATGTTGCTGGTGCACCCTGCAGGCAACAGCATTGCCACCAGCTTGATTACGAGCCGGAGACAATGCTGTAGCCTGTTCTCGTTTCCAGTAGGTTTCCACCCACCGACCTTGCGGGAAACCAGATAATAACTCCAGCAGGGACATCAACGCATAGGCGGTGGCCACCCTGTTGGGAGTTTGGCGGATGGAGTTTTCCATCCGCCAAACTCCTAATGACCCCCTTAGTCTTCAGAAATATTTTTGCACAGGGAAAATGGGAGAGCAGACACAGATATATGCGCAAACAAAACAATATTATCTGAGCAGAGCATCCTTCAAATGTGAGAGTGTGCAGAGAAGTAAACCGCAGTCTCTTAGTAAATTCATTAAAGATTTTTCTCCATTGATCGTATGGACCTTTGTAAGTTGACATGAAGTATTGAAAGGGTACCGCATTTCAATCTTGTGAAGCCAATTTGACCCCACAATAAGAACCGGGAAACAGTGACTGTAGTTAAATGGATTTATTTCAGATTATTGGTCCGTCCAGTATATAGAAACACCAGAAATAAATTTAAAAGATACAGCTAGCAAGTTAAAATATCTCAATAAGTTATGTCTTAGCAAAATAAGATACAGAATAGTAAAATCCACTGTAATACAGAAACTGAGAATTAGAAATAGGTGTTCCATATTGAAAAGCCAAGGTCTCCCTCCTAAACATACATTAATTCTAGGATCATCTAATTATAGTCCTAATTAGGGAAATAGGATGGTTTTCGAATAGGGTGTTAGAAAATTCTGGAAATGCTGGAAACGCAAGAAGGTGTTAGCATAGTGGGGGCTTCAGCAGAAGTCTTCAAGGAAAACAAATACTGTAAGTGCTTAGCATGAAGCCTTTCACTTGCAAGGAAAAGGGAAGCAGAGAGGTCTGAACCCCTAAAGGTCTAAGGGCATCGGTCCTAACCATTAACTGTGGGAACACCATTTAAAATGACAGAAGTTTTAGCAACATTTGTATAATTTCCCATACCACCAGGAACCAATCAATTAATTGTTTGTGATGTGCAACATCACCTCGGTTTGTTTACATTTGCAAATATAACTAAGCTGAAATATAGAACGTAAACAATGAATACATTTAAGTATTTTTCAAGTTAACATTAGTGCACAGGCGCAAAACCCTTTTAGTCCTTGCAGTGGTTTCATTTCATTAATACATTTAAATGCTTCACACATATTAATATTATTAAGGCACACAATGATTATAAGGTTAAATATATAGACACAACTGTGCAACGGTGACATGTTACAGATGGAGTCTAAATTGTGCTATTCCAATTACAATATAAGGCACAAATATTTTTTTTAGGTAAGGGCATTGTGGGCACATACCACGTGAGTACTAGCCCCTTTAATTTAATTAATGCACCAAAATCATCACAAACACTGCAAATCAAACTCACCTGCTCCCTCATGTACGGACATATTAATGGCACGCATACACACAGAGAGCTGCACACATGCACCTGCACACAACATAAGGGCAGAGGCATGAAGAAGAATGCTAGGGATAACAGTGATGCTGAAGAACTGACAGTTCAGCTTTACTTCCTGGATATGAAGCTCCAGCTCGAGAACGTAGTCATGTGAGGCATAAAAGGTGGTACTGAGTGTGGTATGGGACCGGACCTTCTTTTATAAAGCCCATACTGAATCCCTAACTTGTTGCTCAAGCAAGTTACTCTTGACTTCATTTAATTTGTTTTAATGAGAAGAAAGAGTGGTCTTATTTTCTTGTATACATCCAAAATTCAAAACCCTCTGCTGCAATCACTCTGATGCAAACTTTTGGCTTCACTGCTCGAACATCACCAGGATGCCCCTTTCCTTCAACCATTTCAGTGCCGAGAAGCCCAATTAGGATAAGAGTGCATTAAAATTCACAGCTACATTATATCATCCCCGGGGCAGTATTTTATCAAAACCACCCAATAAAGTAGATGCCCTTGTCAGTCCATGCTTTGACTACATTGATGGTATCTTTGCCATTCTACCAACAAAAAAGCTTCATGTTCAGAACTCAGCAGGTTGCTTCTCCCTGTCTGAAAAAATAGCAGCCCATCTCCTCTTGAAACAGAAAATTCACTGGCTTAAAGAAGTCGGAGGTTTTCACCTAGCACTACTACATCTCACTCCTCTTGTTTTTGATTCACCCCAGTTGAACTTACACAATCGTCTTCAGATTGGACTAGTGTAGTCTCTCTAACAAAGGGTCACAATTTATCCTCACTTTAACCCATGCAAATCTCTGAAACTTAGGATTGCCAATGGAGTAAACCATGGGCCTTATTTAGAGTTTGAGGAATGGGATGGGAATCACAAACATGGGCAACGTCCCATCCTTTCTATTACAAGTGCCTCTGGCTGATGGAATATCCACTATGTGTTGATATCTTATCCCATATGGTGAAGGAGTGTCCCCCTCTCCCTCTGGCTAAGAGCTACAGCTGAAAAATAAATTGATGTAGAACAGCCAGTTTGGAGAAACTGCACAGACTCCCATGCAGTGTCTGAGTGGCAGACCAAAAGAATTTGTACCACAATTTTAGCATTTTTCTAAGAGGTAGCCTATAATCCCTACATTGTGTGCTCTCTACCTACTTCCGGTTTGTGGTAGAAAGCAGTGTGTAACCCATAGGTGATCCAGAAAAGCTATAGATTTATGAAAAGTAGACAAAATTCCAAATTCAACAGGGGGTCATATGTGTAGATCCCTCAAGGATCTCTTAAGGAAAATAACTGTTGAAAAAAAGAAATATTGACAATGAGTAGAAAAACAGGCACTTGTGACAACATTTTCATCTGTAACCTTTTGTCACGATGGCAGATTGACAAAAACAATGCATCATTACATCCACTAGACCCTTTTGTTTGTGGGGATTTATAGGGTTTGTATGTTTCCAGCGCAAACAACTGATCTTCACGGTACAATGGTTTTTCATTTAGTACTGAGTACAGGCCAGTTCTTACAGTGAAATAGGCAGAGTATGACATGGGTATCAAGGAAACTTCTGTATTTCTGAATTTGTGGGAAGCCATACTAATGTATGGTTTGGAGCGTATTTTTTAAAACGCCATCTTTCTAATACACTGGCTTACATTTGAAAGGCACAAATGTAGTGAAATCCAATTGGTAACTACAAATGTTCTACTATTCTATGCTCCTACAAGTCTCTCAATATAAGTGGTGCCCCACTTGTGTGGGTAGGCCTAGTGCCAGTGACAGTAAATAACCCAAAACTCAACATGGATGCAGCTAATTTTTCCACTGAAAACTGACCTTCTTTTTCCAATGTGGGTAGCTCTAGGTTTTGTACCCAAGCTCAGCCATCACCTAGGTAAACCTAGCCACCTTGTACATTTTTGAGAACTTGGCACCTAGGCATATCCAGGGAGGACTGACTTGCAAGGCTTCTGCCACAGGTTTTTTACCCAGAATCCTCTTCAAACCTAAAACATTGACTATAAAACTATGGCCCTCATTCTGACCCTGGCGGTCGGTGATAAAGCGGCGGCCAAGCCGCCAACAGGCCGGCGGTCTAAAATATGCAATTCTGACCCTGGCGGGAACCGCCAACACAGCCCGCCGTATTAACACTCCGCCCGCCACGGCGGTACAAACAAACAGCGCGGCGGTCCCCGCCAACAGCCAGGCGGCAGACAATGTACCGCCCACCCTATCACGACCCACCAATCCGCCACCTTTTCCGGGGCGGGAGCACCGCCGATAAGAACACGGCGGAAACAGACTACGAACGGGAAAACGCTCACCTCTACGCACTCCACGCGAGATTCCGGCAGTATGGAACCAGAGTTGCAGGTCATCCCCGCACTCCTATACCTGCTCATATACCAGGAGCACGCCCGGCGGCGCGGAAGACATCGGTGAGTACTGCACCTACGACACAGGGGAGGGAAAAGATTACCGGCACACACCCACCCACCCACACCCACTACAACACACACATCAATGCATTCCCACAGATCACTGTCACAACCCACAAACCACCCCCCTCCGAAATAATGCAAAGACCAAAATAAGAGATCATAAACGGGCAGATATATTGAAATATGTACACCAGTAATCCAAATAAATAAATAAACTATGTACAAAATATACACAGCTACTAAATGTAGTCCAACCACTGTCCGTGGATCACAGGGGTCCTGTGCAAAGGGGCAAGGCCCAGTCCCACGACAAGAACTCCACGGAGAGAACACTGCAGGGGCATCAGAAAGAAAATAGGACAGGCACCTCAGGGGGAAGGGAAGGGGGGGCACCTCAGCCACTTGAGTACACGACGCCAGATCCACGAGGGGACTCCATGACCACTGGCCCATCCTGGGGAGTGCTAAGCCACAGTCCATACAGTCCATACAGTGGGTGGCCTGCCCACTGGGCCATCCTGGGGAGAGCAAAGCCACAGTCCAAACAGTCCATACAGTGGGTGGCCTGCCCACTGGGCCATCCTGGGGAGAGCAAAGCCACAGTCCAAACAGTCCATACAGTGGGTGGCCTGCCCACTGGGCCATCCTGGGGAGAGCAAAGCCACAGTCCAAACAGTCCATACAGTGGGTGGCCTGCCCACTGGGCCATCCTGGGGAGAGCAAAGCCACAGTCCAAACAGTCCATACAGTGGGTGGCCTGCCCACTGGGCCATTCTGGGGAGTGCAAAGCCACAGTCCATACAGTCCATACAGTGGGTGGCCTGCCTACTGGGCCATTCTGGGGAGTGCAAAGCCACAGTCCATACAGTCCATACAGTGGGTGGCCTGCCCACTGGGCCATTCTGGGGAGTGCAAAGCCACAGTCCATACAGTCCATACAGTGGGTGGCCTGCCCACTGGGCCATTCTGGGGAGAGCAAAGCCACAGTGGGCCATCCTGGGGAGTGCAAAGCCACGGTCCATACAGTCCATAACAGACCCCACTGCCACTGGAGGAGGCAAGTTGGCCAGAGGACATCCTGCAGCCCTGCCCGAGATAGATCCTGCCCTGCCACGTCTGCCAAAGGGCCAGCGCTCCTTGCCTTGAAGGGCCCAGTTCAGCGGTTCTTGAGACGGCGGGGCCCAGCGGAGCGGTTCATGAGACGGCGGGGCCCAGTTCAGCGGTTCTTGAGACGGCGGGGCCCAGTTCAGCGGTTCTTGAGACGGCGGGGCCCAGTTCAGCGCTCCTTGCCTTGAAGGGCCCAGTTCAGCGGTTCTTGAGACGGCGGGGCCCAGCGGAGCGGTTCTTGAGACGGCGGGGCCCAGTTCAGCGGTTCTTGAGACGGCGGGGCCCAGCGTAGCGGTTCATGAGACGGCGGGGCCCAGTTCAGCGGTTCTTGAGACGGCAGGGCCCAGTTCAGCGCTCCTTGCCTTGAAGGGCCCAGTTCAGCGGTTCTTGAGACGGCGGGGCCCAGTTCAGCGCTCCTTGCCTTGAAGGGCCCAGTTCAGCGGTTCTTGAGATGGCGGGGCCCAGCGTAGCGGTTCATGAGACGGCGGGCCCAGTTCAGCGGTTCTTGAGACGGCGGGGCCCAGTTCAGCGCTCCTTGCCTTGAAGGGCCCAGTTCAGCGGTTCTTGAGACGGCGGGGCCCAGCGGAGCGGTTCTTGAGACGGCGGGGCCCAGTTCAGCGGTTCTTGAGACGGCGGGGCCCAGTTCAGCGGTTCTTGAGACGGCGGGGCCCAGTTCAGCGCTCCTTGCCTTGAAGGGCCCAGTTCAGCGGTTCTTGAGACGGCGGGGCCCAGCGGAGCGGTTCTTGAGACGGCGGGGCCCAGTTCAGCGCTCCTTGCCTTGAAGGGCCCAGTTCAGCGGTTCTTGAGACGGCGGGGCCCAGCGGAGCGGTTCTTGAGACGGCGGGCCCAGTTCAGCGGTTCTTGAGACGGCGGGGCCCAGTTCAGCGGTTCTTGAGACGGCGGGGCCCAGTTCAGCGGTTCTTGAGACGGCGGGGCCCAGTTCAGCGCTCCTTGCCTTGAAGGGCCCAGTTCAGCGGTTCTTGAGACGGCGGGGCCCAGCGGAGCGGTTCTTGAGACGGCGGGGCCCAGTTCAGCGCTCCTTGCCTTGAAGGGCCCAGTTCAGCGGTTCTTGAGACGGCGGGGCCCAGCGGAGCGGTTCTTGAGACGGCGGGGCCCAGTTCAGCGGTTCTTGAGACGGCGGGGCCCAGTTCAGCGGTTCTTGAGACGCGGGGCCCAGTTCAGCGCTCCTTGCCTTGAAGGGCCCAGTTCAGCGGTTCTTGAGACGGCGGGGCCCAGCGGAGCGGTTCTTGAGACGGCGGGGCCCAGTTCAGCGGTTCTTGAGACGGCGGGGCCCAGTTCAGCGGTTCTTGAGACAGCGGGGCCCAGTTCAGCGCTCCTTGCCTTGAAGGGCCCAGTTCAGCGGTTCTTGAGACGGCGGGGCCCAGCGGAGCGGTTCTTGAGACGGCGGGGCCCAGTTCAGCGCTCCTTGCCTTGAAGGGCCCAGTTCAGCGGTTATTGAGACGGCGGGGCCCAGCGGAGCGGTTCTTGAGACGGCGGGGCCCAGTTCAGTGGTTCTTGAGACGGCGGGGCCCAGTTCAGCGGTTCTTGAGATGGCGGGGCCCAGTTCAGCGGTTCTTGAGACGGCGGGGCCCAGTTCAGCGCTCCTTGCCTTGAAGGGCCCAGTTCAGCGGTTCTTGAGACGGCGGGGCCCAGCGGAGCGGTTCTTGAGACGGCGGGGCCCAGTTCTGCGCTCCTTGCCTTGAAGGGCCCAGTTCAGCGGTTCTTGAGACGGCGGGGCCCAGCGGAGCGGTTCTTGAGACGGCGGGGCCCAGTTCAGCGGTTCTTGAGACGGCGGGGCCCAGTTTAGCGGTTCTTGAGACGGCGGGGCCCAGTTCAGCGCTCCTTGCCTTGAAGGGCCCAGTTCAGCGGTTCTTGAGACGGCGGGGCCCAGCGGAGCGGTTCTTGAGACGGCGGGCCCAGTTCAGCGGTTCTTGAGACGGCGGGGCCCAGTTCAGCGGTTCTTGAGACGGCGGGGCCCAGTTCAGCGCTCCTTGCCTTGAAGGGCCCAGTTCAGCGGTTCTTGAGACGGCGGGGCCCAGCGGAGCGGTTCTTGAGACGGCGGGGCCCAGTTCAGCGTTTCTTGAGACGGCGGGGCCCAGTTCAGCGGTTCTTGAGACGGCGGCCGGTCTATGGCCAACTGCTCAATGCCTGGTGGTGCCCTCCTGGGCAGCGGGGATGGTGCTCCTTCAATGCCCACCTGGGCTGTGGGTGGTGGGGCCCTCCTGGCCAGCTGGGCTGGGTCCTCCCTGGGCAGCGGCTATGGGGGTGGTGGGCTCTCCCGGGGCAGCTGTGCCGGTTCCTCCCGGGGCAGCGGCTATGGGGGTTGTGGGCTCCTCCTGGGCAGCAGGCCTGCTGCCTGACCTCTCCGACTTGCTGCCCTTGCCCTCCTTAGTCGTGGGCCTGTGGCCCTTTCCTCCCTTTGGAGCTGTGGCTGGTGACTGTCTCTGGGTGGTGTCCGGGGGGGATGTAGAAGGCGGGCTCCTGCGGCGCCCCTTCCGCCTTCTGCTCCTCTTCCCAGGGGGTGGGCTGGCTGTCCCCTTGCTGCTGGGCGAAGATCCAGACATGCGGGCTGGCGGGCTCCAATACCCCTGCACCCTTGTCAAGGGGGCTGCAGGGCTGGTGGTGGCTGAGGTGCTCTTCTTACCCCGACGAGAAGGAGGGGGGGGCTCAGGGTCAGGAAAGAAGTTAGTAGTGGCGAGGAAGAGTTTCTTGGGACAATGGAGAGTGGTAGGTACAGTGGGAATGGGAGTGGAGGGAGAGGATGTGGTTGTAGGTGAGTCACGTTTGCTGTCTTTGGGTGCAGGAGGGATAGGCTGTCGTGAGGTGGATGGCTGTTGGGTGGGTGGGTGGCTGCGTTTGTGTGGTGTGGAAGAGGGGGTGACAGACACAGTGGGAGAGGACACAGGGGACGTGTAAATGGCAGTGGGGGTGGTGACTGCACGTGTGCGGACTGGACTGGAGGGTGTGCTGGTGATGGAAACACTGGCTGATGGTGAGGTGAATGGAGGTGTGAGTGTAGACGTCACAGGGAGGGAGGAGGGAGACGAGGAGGTGGGGGTCACAGAGGTGGTAGTGACTGTTGGCATGTCTGCATCGGAATGTTGCGTGTGTGAATGTCTGCGTGATCTGTGGTGCTTATGTTTGGATGAGCTTCTCTTGGGTGTTGAGGTGTGTGCAGGCTGGTCTGATGGTGTGGGTGGGACAGGCAGAGGAACAGGAGACTGGGAGGAGGGAGTTAGTAGAGGGAGGCAGGAGACAGGGAAATGGCTGCCGTCAGTGCTGAGGCCAGAGCCTGGAACGATCGCTGATGGGCAGCCTGACCCGAATGAATGCCCTCCAGGTACGCATTGCTGCGATGAACCTCCCTCTCCACCCCCTGGATGGCATTCAAAAGGGTAGTCTGCCCAACAATGAGCGTTCGGAGGAGGTCAATGACCTCCTCACTGAGGGCAGCGGGGGTAACAGGGGCAGGGCCTGAGGTGCCTGGGGCGAAGGAGATGCCCGGCTTCCTGGCAGAGCGGGCACGGGGCGAACGCTGAGGGGCTGCTGGGAGGGCGGAGATGGTGCGCTGGGTGGCGGCTGTACCTGTAATGGCGGGGGCACGGATGGTGCCACCCCCGCAAGGGAGCCCCCTTCCGAGGACGTGTCTGTGTCGCTGCAGGGTCCAGTCGTCCCCGTCGTGGAGCTCCCCTCGCCCTCCGTCTCACTGGTCCAGTCTGACTCTGTGGCATGGCCCTCCTGGGCCATGTGAGATGCAGCTCCCTCCTGCCCCGATGCCACTTCTCCTCCGCCTGATGATGCTGATGCACACAAGCACAGAAAGACAAACAAAAAGGGGGGGGGAGAGAGAAATAAAGGGATATTGAGTACATGGCTCTCCGGTACAGTTAGCGGACATGACAGACACAGATGCCCCCTGCACTAAGTTGCGCACTTGGGGTCCGCTACGCATTCCGTGGAACATGCCCTACACGCCTAGAGTTGACAACTGCACCCATGGATGACACGGCCCAGGGATGGCTGTACTGACAAACTACTGAGGGTGGTGGCTGGGGACACAGGGGCTTACGGGGGTGCCCAGCCTACAGATATCGCCCTGGCCTAGGGGGACCCACAGCCCTCCTCCCCCACCCAGACACCTCCACTGCACGACAACAGAGTAGATAATGCTTGTACTCACCCACTTGTGTCTGCTGTGCTGCCCTCACGCGCCCATCCAAATCAGGGTAGGCCACCGCCAGGATCCGGAACATCAGGGGGCTCAGTTGACGGCAGGCACCCCGCCTACGTTGGGAGGCCATCCCCAGCAGAGACTCGGCGGTCTTCTTGGTCCCGCGGCGGATGTCCTCCCACCTCTTGTGGCAGTGGGTGCCCCGTCGATGGTGGACCCCCAGGGTCCGGACTTCCTTGGCGATGGCACGCCAAATCCCGATCTTCTCATGGGCGCGGACCTATGTGACACGTACAGGGAGGGAGAAATACCACGTTCAAGTTTGTCAGCATTTTCCTTGCCAGTGGCCCAACGCCCCCCATCCCCGCCAGGCCCCCCGCCATGCCCAACATGCCCCCCATCCCCGCCAGGCCCCCCGCCATGCCCCCCGCCAGGCCCAACATGCCCCCATCCCCGCCAGGCCCCCCGCCATGCCCCCCGCCAGGCCCAACATGCCCCCCATCCCCGCCAGGCCCCCCGCCATGCCCAACATGCCCCCCATCCCCGCCAGGCCCCCCGCCATGCCCCCCGCCAGGCCCAACATGCCCCCCATCCCCGCCAGGCCCCCCGCCATGCCCCCCGCCAGGCCCAACATGCCCCCCATCCCCGCCAGGCCCCCCGCCATGCCCAACATGCCCCCCATCCCCGCCAGGCCCCCCGCCATGCCCCCCGCCATGCCCAACATGCCCCCCATCCCCGCCATGCCCCCCGCCAGGCCCAACATGCCCCCCATCCCCGCCAGGCCCCCCGCCATGCCCCCCGCCAGGCCCAACATGCCCCCCATCCCCACCAGGCCCCCCGCCATGCCCCCCGCCAGGCCCAACATGCCCCCCATCCCCGCCAGGCCCCCCGCCATGCCCAACATGCCCCCCATCCCCGCCAGGCCCCCCGCCATGCCCCCCGCCATGCCCAACATGCCCCCCATCCCCGCCAGGCCCCCCGCCATGCCCCCCGCCAGGCCCAACATGCCCCCCATCCACGCAAGGCCCCCCGCCATGCCCCCCGCCAGGCCCAACATGCCCCCCATCCCCGCCAGGCCCCCCGCCATGCCCCCCGCCAGGCCCAACATGCCCCCCATCCCCGCCAGGCCCCCCGCCAGGCCCCCAAGCCAGCCAGTGGCCCCAAATCCAGATTGAATTAAACTCACTTGTTGGTCTGGAGGACCGTAGAGTAGCGCATACTGGGGGAGGACCCCATCCACAAGTTTCTCCAACTCCTCTCCAGTGAAGGCAGGGGCCCTTTCCCCAGGCGCAGCAGCCATTGTCCCTTCCAGACCGAGGTCACAGCAACACTTGCAGTATAGGTCCTCTCCTGTGAAAGTTCAAGTCGCAAGTGGATAAGTAGATAGAAAATGGCGGTCACGTCCGCGGCGGTGCGTACCGCGGCGGTGCGTCCCGCCACCGCCGGCGCCCTTCGCCATTGGCTCCTGAAACCCATAGGCTTCAATGTTAACCAATGCGGCTTCGCGCCGCGGTCTTCGCCCGCCGCGGTGTGCCACGCCAGCGCATTGACCTCACATCCCATTGTCACACTTCACAGGTCAGGCAGCCGCCATTTCCAGGGCCCACATGGCTCCATTTCAACTGCGTCACACAGGCCTAGGCCTTGCATAGCCACTCAGACACGCCATTCACTGCATAGAGAATCGTTTACTGTGCTAGCTGTGAGTACGTACCTGTGGGTTGCTTGACTGTGTGCTCCATGTTGTCCTTCCTAGGCACCGTCCGCTGGGTTGGGCGAGGAGACGGATGAATCCTCCCGTGTACCGACCGCTGGTGGACCTGTCGACAATGGAAGAACGCCACATTATCCTGACCTACCGTCTTAACCGTGCCACTATCCATGAACTGTGTGCCCAGCTGGAGCCCGACCTGATGTCCCCCATCCGCCAACCCACAGGGATTCCCCCTCTGGTGAAGGTCATGTCAGTACTCCATTTCTTGGCAAGTGGGTCATTTCAGACAACAGTGGGAATTGCTTCTGGGATGTCTCAGCCCATGTTTTCGAAGGTGTTATCCAGAGTGTTGTCTGCCCTGATGAAATCCGTGAGGAGCTACATCATTTTCCCTGAGGTGGGCGAATTGGCTACAGTGAAGGGTGATTTCTACGCCCTTGGACATATTCCCAACGTAATTGGTGCCATTGATGGGACCCATGTGGCTTTGGTTCCCCCAAGAGACAGGGAGCAGGTGTACAGGAACAGAAAAAATTACCATTCAATGAACATCCAGGTGGTGTGTTTGGCTGACCAGTACATCTCGCATGTAAATGCCAAATTCCCAGGGTCAGTGCATGACGCCTACATCCTCAGGAATAGCAGCATCCCTTACGTGATGGAACAGCTACAGAGACACCGTGTATGGCTAGTGGGGGACTCTGGGTACCCCAACCTGTCGTGGCTACTGACCCCAGTAAGGAATCCCCGGACCAGGGCAGAGGAACGGTACAATGAGGCACATGGGCGTACTAGGAGGGTGATCGAACGCACCTTTGGCCTCCTAAAGGCCAGGTTTAGGTGCCTGCATATGACAGGTGGATCCCTAATGTACTCACCTAAGAAGGTGTGTCACATCATCGTGGCCTGCTGCATGCTTCACAACCTGGCTTTGCGCCGCCAGGTGCCTTTCCTGCAGGAGGATGGTCGAGACGGTGGTGTTGTGGCAGCGGTGGAACCTGAGGAGAGTGACGAGGAGGAAGACGACGGGGCTGAAACAGACAACAGGGACAGAATCATTGAACAGTACTTCCAATAGGACACAGGTAACATTTCTAAGATAATTTAGTAAATGTTAACTACTCTCCTGCATCTCTGCTGCCTGTCTATTTGCCCCAGTGTATGATGACTGAGTTTTGGCTTTTCCCTCCCTATTTCCGATCTGGGGTCCCCACTACGAGTCCTGTGCTTCGTTTCCCCATGGACTACAGCTTTGTGGCAGCTGTTTGTTGACTTCACCATGTACAAGGACATATTTGCACTGTCATGTCAATTACAATATTTTGAAATCACAGCCAGACTCCAGATAGTTTTGTGCAAAATAGGTGTTTATTTAAGTGCTCAAAATGGGATGGGTGGTTTCAAGTGGGTGGGGGCTATGGTGAAGGAATGTCCATGGCAGAGTCCAGAGTAACAGTCACACAGGTGCATTGTCCAGAGGCCTGTGGAGAGATGGAGCATGGGCAGTTCAAGGATGGACAGGGTAACAATGTGGGACAGTGGGATGACATCAGGTGGTATCCATTGCTGGCGGGGGTCTTGACATCCTACTCTGTCTTCTTGCGAGATCTCAGGGCCCTCTTGCGGGGCGGTTCTTCTCCTGCAGGAGGTGGGGTCTGGTGGGCTGCTGCTGTGCGGGGGCCTCCTGTCCACTAGCGCCGGCGGAGGTGGTTGGCTGTTCTTGGTCCAGGCTAGTGGCAGGGGCCCTTGGGTGTTGTTGAGTGTCCGCCCTGCTGTTGACGAGGTCCTGCAGCAGCCCTACCATGGTAACCAGGGTGGTGTTGATGGCTCTGATGTCCTCCCTGTACCCCCGATAGTGTTCCTCCTGCAGTACCTGGATCTCCTGGAACCGGGCCAGTACCGTCGCCATCGTCTCCTGGGAGCGGTTGTATGCTCCCATGATGGTGGTGAGGACCTCGTGGAGAGTGGGTTCCCTGGGCCCGTCCCCCCCCTGTCGCACAGCTGCCCTCCGAGTTGCCCTGTTTCCCTGGGCCTCTGCCCCCTGGCCGGTGTGCCCACTACCACTGCCCCCAGGTCCCTGTTGTTGTTGGGGTGGTGGGTTATCCTGGGTGCCCTGTAGTGGTAGACACACCGCAGATTGACGCGCCCTGGAGACAGAGGCATGGGCCCGCTGGGTGGGAGCTGTGCTGGTGTTCCCAGAGGGGTTTGGGTCTGTAGTGGCCTGGGCCTGTGTGAGGGGAACCGACTGTCCAGAGGTCCCCGATGGTCCGGGCTGGTCATCGGTGTCCAGGTCGACAGAGCTGCTGTCATCGCTGACGGCCTCTTGGGTGGGGGGTGTGGAGAATTCTGGCCCCTCCGCCGCGGTGTGTTGACGGTCGGGTCCTGCAGGGGTATAGAGGTATGGTTATAGTTTCAATGTGTGGCATATGGGTGTATCTATGGGTTCTCGTGTCCCCAAGTGCTGGCATTC
Organism: Pleurodeles waltl; assembly: GCF_031143425.1. Taxonomy (NCBI): domain Eukaryota; kingdom Metazoa; phylum Chordata; class Amphibia; order Caudata; family Salamandridae; genus Pleurodeles; species Pleurodeles waltl. The sequence continues at coordinate 1,747,757,028 of NC_090444.1, forward strand.
GTGTGTGGGGGCTTTGGTGAGGGTGGCTTGTGGGGGGGATGTGTATATGCATTGGGCATGCTTTGGTGATGGGTGTCCATGCTTAGTGGACGCATGCAGGCCTAGGTTTTGGGATGTGTGGGTTGTGATGGTGAGACATTGGCGGGGAATAGGTGTGCTGGGGGTGGGGGTGAGGATGGTGGTGGGGGTGAGGATGGGGGTGGGGGTGAGGGTGGGGTTCGAGGATGGGGGTGAGGGTTGGGGTATGATTTGGCATGCAGGTGGGGGGGAAGCAGTATTGAAGCTTCAACTTACCAGTATCCATTCCTCCGCCGACTCCTGCGAGGCCGTCAGGATGCAGGATGTTCAAGACTTCCTCCTCCCATGATGTGAATTGTGGGGGTTGAGGTGGGGGTCCTCCGCCAGTCTTCTGCACGGCGATGTTGTGCCTGGATACCATGGAACGCACCTTCCCCCGTAGGTCGTTCCATCGCTTCCTGATGTCTTCCCGATTTCTGGGGTGCTGTCCCACTGCGTTCACCCTGTCGACAATCCTCTGCCATAGCTCCGTCCTCCGGGCAATGCTGGTGTATTGTATCTGTGTGCCGAACAGCTGGGGCTCTACCCGAACGATTTCCTCCACCATGACCCTGAGTTCTTCGTCTGTGAAGCGGGGTTGTCTTTGGGGTGCCATGGGGTGGTGTGTATGATGTGTGGGGTGGAGTATGTGTAGTTAAGTGTGTTGAGTGTGGTGGTGTGTGTTGTTTTGTGTGTGGATAGTGTGTGGGTGATGGTGTTGAGTGGCTGTGGCTGTTAGTTTGTGGATGCTGGTGTCTCGCTCTGGCCTTCTTTCAGAATTTTTTTGCGTAGGGGTTTGTGGGTGATGTGGGTGGGTGTTTTATATTGTATTGTGTGTGTGGGAGTGGTGTGTGTATGTGTATCAGGTGTGTGGGATTCAAATCGGCCAATGTGGCTGAGTTTTGTTCGTTTGTGTGTATTCTGACCGCGGCGGTGTGTCCCGCCAATGGAATACCGCGTTTGAATGACCGCCGCGTGGATTCGTGGGTCGTAATGGCATGGGCGTATTTCTGTTGGCGTGGCGGTGGAGGTTTGGTCACCTCCACCTTTCCGCCGACCGCTGGTCTGGCGGTCGGTTGTGGCTGTCGGATTTTCGGAGGTTTGCCTTCTGCGTGTCAGAATGACCGTGGCGGGTTTCCGCGGCCGCGGCGGTGTTATGGCGGTCTTCTGACCGGCGGTAAGTGCATTTTACCGCCGAGGTCAGAATGACCACCTATGTTTCCTCATATTTCTGTTATAGAAAGTTCTGGAATCTGTGGGGAGCCACAGATGTCCTTCCACTAGGCATTCCCCCATGTCTCCCGTTAAAAATGGTAGCTCACTTGTGTGAGTAGAACAAGTACCCGTAACAAGAAATGGCCCAAAATGCAACATGGACACAGCACATTTTTCCGCCAAAAACTCCTTTTTCCGACGTGGGTAGGTCTGGGTTTTGGAACCTAGCAAACTTGTACACTTTTGTAAACCAGACCCCTACCGGAATCCAGGATGGCATGACTTGCGTGGATCACATTAGTTTTTGTTTTTTTACCAACAATAACCTGAAAACCTCCAACTTTTCCTGAAATTGCGCATTATCATTACATTTTTTAGATGGAAACATCGGGAATCCGCAGGCATCCATAATATTCCTACCACCCAGCATTGTCTCACCTGTGCCAATAAAACTGCTGCCCCACTTGTGTAGCTGAGTCTAGTGCCACAACAGGAACAGATCAAACCAAGGACAATGGGAGCCCTTGCGTAGGGACTCCTATTAACCTTGGTTAGGTCCGTTCATGTCACTGGCACTAAGCACGGTTGCACAAGTGGGACAGTTTTTATCGGCACAGGTGGGCCAATGCTGAGTCATAGGAATTTTGTGGATTCCTGCACAACTCCTCACCAAGCATGGCCTTTGGTCCTGCGTAATGTTGGGTTAGCCGTAGAGCCTGTCTTGCAGCCAGATCCTGCTTGGCTGTTCACAGCTGGGTATTGGTTATGCACAGCCTTTGGTGTGTGCAGTATAGGGTTGGCCTTAGAGCTCCTAGGACCCCATCATCTGGGGTAAAAGATATATAGTAAGGGGTGAAGCGCATTCAGCTGTCTTGCCAACCCTTAATTGGCCTGTGGGAACCTATTACCCGGTTCCAATAAAAAGGAAAAAGGGCCATGTGGCTCCAATCCTTAAAATGCCCTGGGGACCCTATCTCCTGGAGCAAAATACAAATAAACAGAGGAGGAGGGCATGTAGCCTCCCTCCTGAGCCTTAATAGGTGCTGGGGACCCCATACTCTGATGCCAAATACAATAAATAAGGGAAGGGGCATGCAGCCCACCTCCCCAGGCATTCTTGGGCCCAGGGGACCCTACCCCCGGGCCAAAATCCAAGGGGGCATGGGCATGCTGCCCCCATCCCAGAGCCCTAGTAGGCCCCAGAAACCCCATCCCCTGAGGTCTAATACTATAACAAAAGTCAAAGGTAGTCGTGCAGCCCTCCTCTCCGAGTTCTCTCAGGCCCAGGTGAACCAATCCTCTGAGACTGTCTGTTTTTGAAAAGGGAAAGGGAGACACATGTCCCCTTCCTTGAGCTTTATTAGACCCTATGCCCTAGGTCTGCATTACATTATAAGGAGGAGGGGGTCAAGTAGCCCCCTCCCGAGCCATATGAAGCCCCAGGTACCCCATCCCCGGGGCACTATTTTATTAAAAAGGGGACGGGGTCACATGGCTCCTTTCCACCGAGTCTTAGTAGGCCCCAGAGATCCCATCCTTGGAGCTGAGTAATTAATAAAGGGAGTAAGTGGTACCCCCCCTAGCAGCCTAATTGGGCTCTGGGGACCCCCATACTCTGGGCTGAAATTTAAATGAAAGGGGAGGGTGCCCCACAGCCCCACTTGCCAAGCCTTTTAAAGCTCCGGGTACCCTGTCCCCTGGAGCTGTACCTTACTGTAAAGAGGAGAACCATTCCGAGGCCCTAGGGACCCCATCCCTGAGTCTGTGTTGTTTTTCTTTTTAAAGGGGAGGCTCACAATCTCCCAAGGCAGCAAAATTTAATGGTGGGTGCCCTGTTGTCAATCTAGGGCACCCACCAAGCACATGTTGAAGTCCCAGGGTCCCCGCATCCCCAGCCTCCTCTCCGCATGCTGCGACAGCCAGCATTGCTCCCACCGAAAGGGAGCAGCTATTTATGCTTCATTTTGTTTAAGGTGCTGGCAGCCAATCAGTGTGCTTGCTCCTGCAGGACTCTGATTCCCTCTGAACCATTTTTAAATTGGCACTCCCTCAAGACTTTTCTAAGCTTCTCGTGAACCCCACTGTCCAGATACACAATTATTTTTAAACCTTACTTTTTCAAAAACTACTGGACAGATCTAGAATAAATCACCAAAAGCATGCCTTCTGGAAGCTTCCTGCCAAATTTGGTGTAATTCTGTTAAGCAGTTTTTTCAGTAGTGCTGCCTACAAAAGTCTATGGAAAATGCATGTTTTTTTTGTATTTTTTAAGACCCCCCCCTTTTTTCCCGGGCCCCACATGATGGATCACCTCAAAACTTTCCATACACAACCTAGGCAAAAAATTACACTTTTTTGGAAAACTTCGTGGAGATTCACCAAACAGTGCCAAAGTTTTTAGCAACACAAAAAATGCTTTTCCTATGGAAATTCTGACCTAACTATTACTGCACAGTGGCCACCACCACTGGGTAACATATATATATCACAAAAAATAACACAGAGATAAAAGGATGTTATAATTAGATGAAAATATCAGTTAAAACATACCATTTTAAATTAATACAACCACAAACATTATCCAGTTATAGTTACATGAGGTAACTATAACTAACACCGTAAAGTAACTATAACTCGCGCACCACCATGCACAGTCTTGTCATCAATGATGTAATTTCAGATGTTGCCATGATGTTAATGAACATGTAATGAATAATGTAATATGTGAGGTAAGTAGAAGCACATGGCGCATGGTGAGAACATGAGTTATAGTTACAAGAAGGAGCTGAGGTGGATGAAATCTTACATATGTAGCCACTCTGTAGTTATAGTTAGAATTCCCAGGTATAGGAATTCCTTGGATTTTTGCTTGCTAATAACTTTGTCCCCATTTAACCAATCTCCAGAAACTTTTCAGACATATAGCTTTTTTTACATTGGCAGAGGATTCAAAGTTTTGTGGTGATTGGTCAAGAGGGTGCAAGGAAAAGGGGGGAGCAAAACGTGTTTTTCCACAATTGCATTTTAATAGACTTTTGCATTAGACGAAAGGTGAAAATAGCTGAACAGATTTCCATGTCATTTGGCAGGATTATAGATTATGATGTGCAGATAATCCTTTTTGCTACTACGAAAGTAGGGTAAATATTTTTCAAGTTAAAATCCATTTTAACTTAGTGGTATCTATGACATGGTAGTTTCATCAACTTTTGCAAAAGTACCTTGGTATACAGTGATGACAAGGCATTATGTGATTGGCTAATGGCTTCCTCTACAAATGTTAAAGGCAGCCATGGTGTTTGAGGTACACTTTGTTTGATATCTGGGATAAAGATAAGTATTAGGTTTTACATGTTTACCTACCTTTTACCACCATTAATATTATTTGTAATTATTTTTAAGTTTCTTTATATTTTTAAAATATAATTCTGGAGCACCATAGTACTTCCTAGAAAGTACTGCAGTACTTAACAGTTTTTTTAAATAAATACGTAAAAAATGAAAATGATCCTGTACCACACGATATTTCACAAATATTGTGTATTACGGTGGGTTGACAAATTTTACAAATGTAATTCTTTAGATGAAGTCTACAAGGTACTCCGGTAATACCTAATAGTTACCCCACTGCTTAAAAAAATTACAAAAAATGAAATCTGTTACAAGAATGAAAAATAAACTATACTACACTATATTTCCCTAATATAGTGTACTACAATTTATTTTTTATTTTTTTATGCATATTTCCCTTTTTTCTGTAAATACAGTGATACTTTGTAGATAGTAGCACCATTCTGTGTAAACTGTTTAAAAAATAGGTAGAAAAATATTAATACATTTCACTACCTATTACCATTTTACTAAAGTGGTAACAGGAAGGGAACAAGAATAAAACCTACTACTTATTATTATCTAAGGTCATAAACTGAAATTCAGCCAAAGTATCCTTTAAGCTACGTGGCTGCCTTTTACAATAATTTACTGCCTTGTCATTGCCTTGTACCGCAGTATAGTGTGGCACAATATATAACTATTTTAACACTTATAACTTTAAGTAAAATATTTACACCTACTAATTATCATTTGCACTTCATAATCTATATTCTTTCCACATTACATCTACATCTGCTCACACAAATCGCATTACATCTATTTAAACTAACACACCACCCTCTACGCCATGCCACTGTACACTATGCCACTCCACTCTACAACACTTCATAGTACACTGTGAGCATGCAGGAGCGTGAATTACAATCTCTCATCTGACGGATCTTTTGAAGTTGCCAAAGACATGGAGGGGATCAACAATATTAAACAATTTAGATTTCTGTAAAACCTATTTGGTCACGCATTAATGACCAAGAATCGATAATCAAAGTTTGGTCATTTATTTCCAATCAAGAATCAATCCAGGATATATGCAAGTCATGAAAATGTTGAAAGGGTACAGGATTACATCTGGCAAACTGAAATATTGCAATTGGCTCAGTCTCATCAAATGAAGATATCAAGCAATAACAACCACAGCAATACCGAAACTGATAATTAGAAATAGGTGTTCCCCTGTGCTCTCTTCTAAACACAAAATGATTCTAAAATCATCTAGTCTGGGTTTAAAGTCACGAATGAGAATGGTTGGGATGAAATCTTAAGAAAATTCTAGAAGGTGTCAGCATAATGATGGCTTCAGTAGAGGTCCTCCAGAAAAAGGAAAAAGGGTTTAGCATAAAGCTTCACACTTGCAAGAATATGGGAAGCAGATAGGTATGTACCCCTCGAAATCTAAGGGAATTCTGTCGTAACTTCTAACAGTGCAAGCATTAATTAAAACAAGGTGAACCTTCAACATCAATGTTATCTTCCCCTCCCCTACAAGAATGAATCAGCTTCTGATCCATCTCCTGCATTTGCAACACCACCTGAATTTCTCATCCTACAGAACACAGAGAGTTAGTGCAACATTGAACATCCCTTGTTCCTGGTACACAATGAATGGGACAATCAGCTGCTCATTAGATCTTCACATCTCTTGCCAAGATTTCTTCTCTCAGACCTTACTAGCAGCAACTAATACATAAACCAATACTCCTTTTCTCTAGCTAACAAGCCGCTGAGAAGGCACCTGCAAAGAAAAAGAACACCCTATCCAAGCAAAACACATTTCAAAATTAAGACCTTTAGTCAGTAAAAGTTAGCCTGACTCAATCGAAACATTTTAAAGTGGATTTCAAATACATGATTATAGATGAATATGTTAACTTTCAGAATAAACATAAAGAAGAGGAATACATTTCACTTCAATAAATACAACCTAAAAAGTAAATTTATATAATGAATACATGTTAGCATTTTATAGGACGATTATTATGTATGTTTATAACGCTTCAGTCTTTCAGTGGTTACATTTCATTAATGCATTTACGTACTCAACATGTTAATTCTATTAAGGCACACCGCAAATATATTATCCAATGTAAATGTGTATTTTGCACAACAATGACGTGTAATGGACAGAGTCTAAATTGTGCTACTCCAACACTACTACAGTCTGCAACACGCCACTCGACACCACTCTGCTGTCTGCTATTCTACTGTATACCACTCCACTATGAGCTTACTCCATGCACTGGTTATACCATTGCATATTACATCAACAATATAATAAGGAAACTGTACTATCACTATATGTGCTTCATCATGACAGGCGCAGCCATTTAATGCCTGAACTATCTTCCGAAGACATCTAATCATAAGCCACATTTGCAGATAATATTTAACATTATGTACTTACCATTCAGCATAAAGCTAATCACTTTTCATTTTAAAACATTTCACTTATAAACTGAGGAACAATAACTTCACACAACACCACACAAGCGCATCCTAAGAAGTAGTGCACCCTCAACTTTAAATTAATAAGAGAATGCCCTTTGGATCTGAGAGCCAGATGTACAAAGCATTTTTCCAGTCGCAAGCACCCCGTTGGGTTTACGACCTGAAAAATGCTTTTTCCAATGCCAAAATGTGACACAGTAACTTGCTACGAATTGCATTTTGCTTGCGTGATTCAGTATTTGGAAGGGGCGTGTTTAGGGTGCCCCTTCCAAATACCAAATCAATTGGTATGTATTACTGTTTTGCAACCAAATCTGGTCACAAAAGAGTACTACTTTGCCACCAGTTTCAAACTGGTGTAAACCCATTTGCAAAAGGGAAGGTGTCCCTGAAGGACTCCTTCGCCTTTGAGAATGTAAATAATAATATTTTTTAAGAGCAGGCACAGACACAGGCACAGACCACTTCCTAATTTTAAAAAATGAAACTAAAAAGTTAAATTTTTTCTTTTTAAATATATCACCATTTCCTATAAAGAAAACAGGCTGCATTAAAAGAAAAAGATTGATTTATTAAAAAGCAATCACAGACATAGTAATCTGCTGAGCCCAGCAGGTCACCATCCCTGCGATAGCTGCAATTCTTAATGGGTCGCCAATTGCAACCTCCTTCATTAATGCATGAAGTAAGTCTACTTGCAACTCACTAGAAATCGCTAATGAAATGAAACTCAAAGGAGTTTCATACATTAAGAATACTGATTTCCTAATTTGCGATTCAGAGAAAATTGCATTTTGGAAATCGATAGTCCTAGTGGTAGTACATCTAGCTCAAAGTGTCTTCTTTTATTTAAAAAGCACCACTGCCTCTGGGACTGCTCCTTGTGAATCTACTGAAACGTCTTTCATGTAGGCAGCCAGCATCCTTGCACAGGTCTTCTCACGATCTTTCTTCTGTCTTCAGAAACTAGAAGGCACTTGGACATGCTCTATGCAGTCCCTTTTTTGTTTATAATTACTATCTCTTTCAGCTGTTTCTCATGGTTGGCAGCCTTCACCTCTTCGACTGAAGATTGACTACTCTATTCCTCCTACATGTGGCCGCATGTGCAGCTTCATGCTCCACTCATCTGTTGGGCATGTTAGAGCCTCACTCTCATGACATTGCAGAGCTGGCCATTCAAAAGTAGCCAAACACAAACAGCTACTGCTTTCACCACACAGCGAACTAACACCTGACTGACCAATATCGACTGGTCAAACTCTTAAGCCAGGCTGACCAGTACCTACTGGTAAAAATCAAAATTGGAAGACATCTGTAAAAACACCATAGCCGAGAGGTGGTAGAAAACTAGGAACAACTGGGGAGTTCACAAAATATTTAAATTTTCCCAAGATATCATAATACATTCAACTCCAGCGGCCATTTATTACTAGTCATGACCGTAAAAGGCACCAGAAGAAAATCTGCTTACAATACCTTCACCTCCCTAAGAATGAGCCAATAGTCGCCTTTCCCCAGGATATGCACGATGCTCAACAGAGGGCCCACCTCCGGGCACCACCAATTCAGAGGGCTAATAAAGTGCTGAGTCTTGGAGTTACCAGGTGAGGGGTGTTATGTTTACTACCGATAGTTTATTTCGGGAGGGGTAATCTACACGAGCCGCTGGTATGCGGTCGCGTAGAAACCCCTCTCAATGTTCAGTTTCGATTGTTTGTTTTTATGACGTCAGGGAGCCAGTAATAAAGATTCTAGTGCTCGCGCTAGAACGGCAGTTAGGCACCGAATAACAATGCGTGTGGTGTGTTTATTTTAACGCTCTTCTGACGCCGATTTTCCTCACAAGATTACTTGTTAATAATGCCAAGAATATAACAAAATTGGCGACGAGGATGGGATACGACCCTCGCACCCCAATCAATGCCAGTTTAGATTTATTTTCTCACCTCAAGTGGCCTGTGGTGTTGGTGTAACAGGCGGGTGCGTGGCTGATGTGACATCGTTTTGAGGTGTTCGGTGAGCAGAAACTCAGGAGGTGAGTCTCTCAAATGGTAGACTCTGTAGAAGCATGGGCAGTCGGCCGTGTTTCTAAATCGCTCAGCGGCAGAAGGAGCTGACGTGAGTTCAACTCATCAGGAGAATTGTTGTTAAAAAAATAAAAAAAAAGGAAAAGAGAAAGGAAGAAGAAAACAACCACGCCCCCATCAGGAGATTAGAGGAAAGTGCGTGGGGGAGCGCTATTCAAGAAATTCAGACAGAGGCTGCAGCCACTGGACTCCTGATGAGTGACAGGAGCAGGGAGAAGACACAACATTGAGGCAGTGCAGGTGAGGAAATGGAAAAATAAACCTATATTCAAGGTTTTCATGGCGTGGCAGTAGGACTGCACATTTGATGAAAAAAAAAAAAAATAATAAATAACTAGGTGCCTGTGAACACAACACAGAATATTTGGGACACTTTAGATTACTGAGTGGACGTCAACGTCAGTTGCAAGTGGTCCCTATTTGGCAAGTACACACTGTCAGCAACATGAATTCGTTCCCGGCGTTGGAACCATTCCTAATTGATGGTCCTCCATCAGCACATACTGCCAAATGGAGAACATGGGTGGAGCGTTTGGAGAACTATTTTGAGGCAGCAGCAATACACCCTGAAAGAAGAAGGCCGATGCTTTTACATTTGGGAGGGCCTGCGATTCACAAGGTTAGCAAATCGGTGGTAGAAGATGGTCCCCCATTCACATATCAAACTATGAAACGTGCAATTACAGCATATTTCGAGCCATTGGCGAATCCAGACTATGAGCGTTTCCTTCTCAGGCAAGCCAGGCAACTTCCGGAAGAGTCTGTAGATGTCTTCTATGCTCGACTCAGGGAGTTAGCGAGCACATGTACGTTACCTGATACAGCTGACGAGATTTGTGCGCAGTTTATTCAAGGCTGTCACTCTACCAAGCTCAGGGAACATATCTTACAAGTCCCAGGCATGTCAATGGTGGACATACTTACAATGGGGCGCTCCAAGGAATTGTCACGTGTGAGGGCGGCCCATATGGAGTCAGCACTTGTAAAACCTATAAAGACAGAACCTGTGAACGCAGTGGTGGCGGCGACACCTATAAAGAAAAAAGAAAAGAATAAATCTGAGGGAGGGGGTCGCACCTGCTACATGTGTGGAGGAGTGTATCCGCACCAAGGAAAATGTCCAGCAATGGGGAAGCAATGTACAAATTGTCAACGTCTCAACCATTTTGCGAAAGTATGCAGGTCAGCTAAGAAGCCTAAGCCAGGGGGACGGAAAATGATACATGAAGCTCAAACCATCCAACAACAGAATGAGGTTCTAGACATGGATGATGATGACGAACCGGAAGGCACAGTGTATATTATTCACACCACACAACCAGGCAATGGTAGGGCGAAGAGAATTCCAAGGTGCACAGTGAAAATTGATAGTCATCAAGTGCCTGCTCTCATTTACACTGGGGCCTCGATAAATATACTGGCACAGTCGGTATTCCGGCAGCTTCCAAATCGTCCCCAACTTCGGCCCACCACTGTGCAGGTATATGCATTTGGGTCGGCAACCCCAATTCCTTTGGCAGGTGTGTTCACGACAGACATCGTACATGAGGACACTGCTACCAGAGCAAAGGTGTATGTCACAAAAACTGGAACAGGGAAGTTACTGAGCTGTCGCACGGCTGAGGAACTGGAACTAGTCACTTTTGCTTTCAGTGTTCATGTGGGTGCCGTAGAAAGTCTGGAAGAAGAATATGCAGATATCTTCCAAGGCATTGGTTGTTTGAAGGAGCGACAAGTGAAACTACACATCGACAAAACGATTGAACCTGTAGCCCTGAAACATCGACGCATAGCATTTCACCTGAGGCCAAAGGTGGAAGAGGAGTTGGCCAAATTGGAAAAAGCTGGCATTATTGAAAAAGTTGAAGGGCCGACACCATGGGTGTCACCCATAGTTGTCACTCGAAAGCCAAAACAACCAGGTGAGGTGCGCATATGCGTGGATATGAGGTTGCCAAATGTGGCCATTCGGAGAGAGCGGCACCTCACACCAACGGTGGATGACATTGTGGCAGAGGTAAGTGGGTCACGGTGGTTCTCTAAAATGGACCTTCGGGCCGGATATCACCAACTGTTGCTTTCTCCTGAATCAAGGGCCATAACAACATTTTCAACTCATGTGGGGCTGAGGCGGTACAAGCGTCTCAGTTTTGGCATTGCTAGTGCCGCAGAAGTGTTTCAGGACACGATTCGTAGTGTGTTAGCGGGGCTTGAAGGGGTCATCAATGTGAGTGATGATATTCTTGTGCATGCCCCTACTGTGGAAGGGCATCTCAAAAGACTCCGTGCTACTTTCCACAGACTTAGACAAAATGGACTGACACTACACAGGGAGAAATGCGAATTTTTGAAACAAGATATCGCATTCTTTGGCTATCATTTCTCGACACAAGGGGTCAGGCCTGATCCAGGAAAAGTGGCTGACATACAGGTGGCACGTCCTCCTACCTCCGTCACAGGTGTTCGCAGTTTTCTAGGAATGGTGACCTACTGCGGAAGATTTATTCCTAATCTGACGTCTCTCACGGCGCCGTTAAGAGAACTCACGAAAACTCACACTCCGTGGGAGTGGACGGCTCGCCAGGACGATGCTTTTCAAGCGACTAAACGGGCGTTGTCGGCAGACACCACGTTGGTGTATTTTGACTCTTCTAAAGACACCGAGATATCTGTGGATGCCAGTCCCGTAGGATTGGGAGCAGTTTTATCTCAAAAAGGAACAGATGGTGAATGGGCCCCGGTAGCCTATGCGAGTAGAGCTTTGACGACCACAGAACAACGCTACTCTCACATAGAAAAAGAAGCGTTGGCGGTTCATTGGGACTGTCGTCATTTTCATTTGTATATCTATGGCCATCCGTTCACAGTAAATACTGATCACAAGCCTTTGATACCCCTGTTCAATAAGTCAACATCCCAACCCCCCCCAGGATAGAAAAATGGATCCTCCAGCTCCAGGAATATCAATTTGTGGTGCTGTATCGACCAGGAGCCCAAAACCCGGCAGATTATCTGTCTAGACACACCATACCCCTCACTACTCAGGAGGAAAAGGAATCGGAGGAGGTGGAAGAATACATAAGATTGGTGGTGGAACGGTCAAGACCACGTCCCATTTCAATCCAGGAAATTCAAGAGGCCATCCGAGTAGATGAAGTGCTACAGTTGGCCATATCGTGTGTTCGTGATGGTAAGTGGCATTTACTAAAACAAGACATGGGTCGTAGAACGACACAAGCCAAAGTAACTTTGTCTTCCCTGCATAATATTCGCCAAGAGTTGGTGGTGACACCGGAAGAGTGCTTACTGCGAGGTCATCGTTTGGTGATTCCTGAAGCATTGCAGCAACGAACGATTGATTTAGCTCACATCTCCCATCAGGGGATTGTAAAGACCAAAGCAAGACTGAGAAGTAAAGTATGGTTTACTGGCATGGACGCTAGGGTAGAACAGACGATCCAACATTGCCACACCTGTCAAATCCTCAGACCTGCTGATTTGCCTGCTCCGATCATAACAGAACCAATTCCCCCCACTCCATGGCATCGAGTGAGTGTGGATTTAGGCAGTCTTCCTGATGGGCGCCATATGCTAGTTGCCATAGATGATTTCTCCAAATACCCAGAGGTGGAGGTCTTGACCTCTACTACTACCGATCGAGTTGTGCCATGTTTAGAAAAAATCATGGCCACCCATGGCATATTCAAAGAGCTGAGAACAGACAATGGACCCCCGTTTTCGAGCCATGAGTTTTCAGAATATTTAGTGTCACATGATATTCATCATCGAAAAATCACCCCTCGCTGGCCTCAAGCTAATGGGGAAGTTGAACGATTTATGAGAACTTTAAATAAGGTGCTAAGAATTGCAGTGTCTCAGGAAAAGGATGTAGAATGTGCTCTGTTTGAGTTTCTAAGGGAGTACCGCCTGACTCCCCATGGCACCACTGGTGCTATTCCCAGTGAAGTGTGTCGTGTACAGGGTATGAGAGATACGTTGCCCCAAGTGAATGCTTCGAGTGGTTTTCATGATCAAGTTTCCAGTCGTTTGCGAAGTCGTGAGGTGCTGAATGATCGGATGTCTAAGAAGAGGAGAGCCAGGGTGCGACGTTTGAGAGTGGGAGACTGGGTGTTAGTAAAAAATAGACATGCAGGAGGCAAGTTCAAGCTCCCATTTGAAGCTAGCCCTTGGACAGTTGTGAATGTGAAAGGCACAATGGTCACTGCCCAACGAGACAAGGAGATAGTGACTAGGAATATATCTTTCTTTAAACCCTATTATTTGCCCATACATGATTCTCGGGAGCCAGTTTTGAGTACACCTGTTGTCCTGCCGAAGGAATGTATAACTCAGGGTTCTCCAGCACAAGACAGGCTCCCTGCTGCGGATCTGTGTTTGCCCATGGATGAGACTGAATCATCTGATGATGTTATTGTTACAGAGAAGCCTACGAGCAATTCTTTAGACAGTTCTTCCCCGATTGGCACTGTGCCGAGAAGAGGCAGGGATAGATATACTTTGCGTTCCCGAATATCAGCTCCTGTTAAAATGAAAGACTATGGCCCTCATTCTGACCTTGGCGGTCTTTTCGCAAGACCGCTGAGTTACCGCCGCGGTGAAGACCGCCGACCGCGGCGGTGTGCCGCTGTGCGCATTCTGACCGCTGGGAGCATTCCGCCGGAAAACCGCCAGCAGCCACACTGGCGGTCGGCGGGAAAGTGGAGACTGGTCAACCTCCACCGCCACGCCAGCAGAACACCGCCCACAGAATTACGACCCACATTTCTGTGTGGCGGTCTTCTGTTGGCGGTCTTCTGTTGGCGGTCACGTCCCTATGGCTCCCGTCGCCTCCCGGAGGACCAACGCACAAGGTAAGTTGACCGTCCGTGAGGGGAGGGGGTGGGGGGGTGTTGTGTGATGTGGGCGTGCATGGGGGTGTGCGTGTGAGTGTGTAGAGGGGGTGTGTGAGTGCGTGTATGCGGGCGGGGGGTGCTGCTGTGTCTATGGGTAATGTGTGCTGTTCGGCAGGTGCGCATGTCGGCATGTATGTGTGCGGGTATGTGTCCCCGTTGTGTATGTGTGTGTAGGGGGTGTGTATATGTGCATGTTGGGGGTGTGTGCATGTCGGGGTACATGTATGTGCATGTCGGGGTGGGGGTGGGGAGGGGGTTCGTACCACCTCTGGGGGGTGGCAGGGGGGTGGAGGGTGTGGGGGGAGGACTCGGGTGGGTAGTGGGGGGTGGGGGAGACCCCTATCAGTGCCAGGGAAGGAATTCCCTGGCCCCGATAGTGCTTACCGCCATGGTTCGCACGGCGGTTCCCGCCCGCAAGAAACCGCGGCGGTAGGCAGGGTCATAATACCCTTGGCGGTCTTGGGACGACCGCCGGGCCGGAGTGCGCAAACTCCAGCCCCGCGGTCATGACCGCCGCGGCGGTCGGAGTGGAGAAGTAGCGGTCGGTCGCGGCGGGGACCGCCGCGGTCAGAATGCCATTTTTAATACCGCCGGTCTGTTCGCGGTCCGACCGCCGTCTCTCCGCCGACCGCCAGGGTCAGAATGAGGGCCTATGTGTGCGACTGGAGTATTCAGGAATTTTTTTAATGCATTGCAGTGTTTTGTTTTTGTTTTGTTAAATTGTTATTTTATTTTGAGTGAAGGAGGAATGTTATGTTTACTACCGATAGTTTATTTCGGGAGGGGTAATCTACACGAGCCGCTGGTATGCGGTCGCGTAGAAACCCCTCTCAATGTTCAGTTTCGATTGTTTGTTTTTATGACGTCAGGGAGCCAGTAATAAAGATTCTAGTGCTCGCGCTAGAACAGCAGTTAGGCACCGAATAACAATGCGTGTGGTGTGTTTATTTTAACGCTCTTCTGACGTCGATTTTCCTCACAAGATTACTTGTTAATAATGCCAAGAATATAACAAGGGGAAGGTTTTGGGAAAGGGACTGCAAGGAAGGAAACCTGGAAAATAAAAGAACAACCAAACAAAAAATACTCTACTCTCAAGACTCAAGACAAATATGGTTATATACATATATTGTATAATTCTTTGATCCTGAGTTCAATTCACTCAAGATTAGTACTAACAACAGTGGTTACAAAATCTCTTATCTCATACACAACATAGTAGGGTTGTGAATGGAGAATAATCCATAATTACCAACAGGCTTATGTTTCCACTCTTGACATCGTACGCCAAGCACTGAATACTACTCACAAAAATCCACACTATGACATTTAAAAAAACACATGAATGGAGAACGCTGAATCTCCTTTTCACACGAGTATTGTTATGACACTCTTACACTCAGAGTATCCATTTATGTAGAAAACCTCCACAGAAGTGCTATTGAATACACATCCACTAGGTTAAACACCAATAATAGGCTTGGTATTTTGGCAAATATATAAACTGCAAAACGTGCAAACGAATGTCCCAAAATTCTACTGCGCTCTTAAGAAATCTCTGTTACAAACGTAGGCAAGCTCGCACATCGGGTTACATTTCTGCCACTCTGATTTGTGTCTTTAAGACACACCATTGCTTAATTTGTAAATATAAAGGTGCGGGTGCCCAAAGACCTCCTCAAAAACGCGGTTGCTGCAATTAAATGTGTGAACACGGAATACTCCGGCAGCGTAATCCCGAAGCCATTTTGGGCCTTTTCAATCCATATAAAGCCACTGCCTGCCCCTTCAGCTCACTCTAGTAGCTTTCTACTTTCTCTCTTTGTGACGCTTTTTCGTTTTCCCCTTCATCCGCCTTTCCAATATATGTCTTTTGCTCGCAGCAAATGCTTGAGGCAGAAGAATAAGCACCGGCCCCCCAAAATAAGGGCCGGTGCTCAGCACCGGAAACAACAAGCACAAATTAAGCACTGATACACACACAATGATTCACTCCTACCGATACGCTTACCGCCAGGGCACCGTCTGCCCTTTAAAAAAAAAATCCACGCACTGACTCAGAGATTCACGAGGCATGAAAGTAACAGTGCTGGAACAGAAACAATGTTGCTGGAACTCTGCCCCCTCTGAGCGAAAAGAAACGCTGAAGCCGCACCCAGCTCTGACCTCGTCACCAGGAAGAGTCAAGGAATAGTAAGCACGTTTCCAGGATGTGGCTGTTTTTTATTGATCTGCCACACTCAAAATGGCTGCCATCCTGGAAACCTGGGAAATTATAAAATAGATTATGTGCCCTTTGGGACCCTCCAAAAAGGAAAAAAGAGACATAACCCCCATCACAGTGTCTTGCACTAATCATTAATGTAAGATGAGTGGACTTTTAGTGATAATTATGAGCCAACGCACACACCAGTGACCTTGCCCAGCAGCTTCAGGAGCTTTCTACACGGGTCAATTTATGGTGATGAGACTTGGAGCACGGGGGACATGAACCTAGTTGGTCTTGTGACAGGAGTGAGAGCCATCACGTGAGTGGCTGGGGCGAGCCGTAGATTGCGCACTATCCCAATTCTATAAGAATGGATCATTCTTCTCTGTCAGGGGCAGAAAACTTCCTAAAAACACTGTTTAACCTTTTACAGCTCCTTTTGCAGCCTCGTACCCTCCTCATTAATCATGCACAGTCATAGAAGCCACTATTCTTCAAACTATCCATCGAACTTCTGTTCTTTGCACATCAACTGCTACTTCTTGCTGCCCTCTAGGTCTAGATCTGTAAGACTTCATGCACTACTAGGTAACTGCAAGTCTTTAAGTCCACTCCCCAACTTCCTCACGGCACTCTTTCTGTCTAGCAGTACACACTCCTGCAACCTGCTGATGGATTTGTGGGTGGGCAGCTCCAAACTCCATTCTCCTAGTCGTGGGGCCTTCTTCCATCTCTCAGTAGGCCTCCTGGCATCTCCTTGCATCTTCGTAGCTCTTTCAGAGTTTCCTGCATTGCCACAAAAGGGGTAGATTTAGGGAAAGTGGTGCTGTTCCCAGTGCAGCGCCACTTTCCTTGTGCCCCTAAGCGCCCCCCTACCCCCACCATGTGTGTGACATAACTAAGATATGTCGCATCAGGGCACAGGGGAGGGGGCCATGGCCTCAAAACCTTTGCAAAATAATGGCACTAACCCTGAACAGTACATAGGGGCCCATTGTGAACAAAGATGTGCCCCCTTTTAATGCCTGCTCTGAGCAGGCGTTAAAAGTGTTGCAAAAAATGACGTAAAGAAATCTCTTAGATTTCTTTGTGCCATTTTTTTCGGCCCACCTAATGGGGGAATGCCCTCTTTGCATACCTTATGCCTGGCGCAGGTATAATGTATCGCAAGGGGTTACAAAGTGGCACAATGCATGGATCGTGCCACTTTGAAAATATGGTGCAGGAAAAGGCTGCCTTAGCGCTACCTTAGCATCAAAAAAATAACCTAAAGTGGCATTAGGCCCTCTTAAATCTGGGCCAAAGACTTTTAGCACCCCATTACGACTTTGTTTAGCCTTTTGGGAGGTTATTGAAGGAGTCACATGTGTAGCACAAACCAATATTTTATTAGCATCTATTTTTGAACTATTTGTACTATGCTATATTATACAAAAAAGTGATGGATGGAATGCATGAATTAATCTCAGACATTGATAATTACTTAGGCAGCATCCTAGTCCATCATTATCTTGCACACTGTGGCACTCTAGTTTGGACCTAGTCTTTTGCAAATTAGTCTTGATCATGCTCCAATAAGAACAGCTGTCACAGTACCTCGATTTGATTTCCTCAGGAGCAGAAGATAACTCCTCAGTCCCAACCCAGACTACTCACAATTAATTTTTAACCTTTGTATTGAGCCCCCTGGGAGGGGAAAGGGGAATGGGATTTAGAGAGACTGCCTCAGAGATGATGTACGTCAATACTCAGTCTGCCTCCTCACGTCTATGATTGGATACAGCACCTGAAAAAGTCACATTCACAGTTACTAGGGGCACACTATATCAGTTACTATGTTTTATATTATATTAAACTTTATTTTCTCTAATTTTAATGTTATTCTCACTCACCCTGAGCTCCCTGAGGTCTTGCTCCTCTCTATTGGGGAATTTGAATATTATTGAAGTGATATTGAACTTCGTTGAATGGATGCCAATTAAATACGACGAATTTCAGCACTTTCTTAGTTAATTTGTTGGGTTGCTATATATATATATATATAGAGTTTGTTTATTTTTTATTTATGTGTCTTGATGTCAACAGCCTATACACTTGTATCCCCCATGATTTGGGGGTAAAGGCTGTTAGACATTTTTTGAGATCTAGATCTTTATCACACCTTCTCCATACTGAAATGCTGTTAGATATGATCTCGATGTCTCATGAATAATTTTTTGATCTACAGGCAGAAACAGGGGACGGCCATGGGAACTTGCTTTGCTCCCAGTTATGCGGGCCTTTTTCTAGGCTGGTGGGAGGAGCAAATAGTTGGAAATATTGATCTGTTTGAGACCCATGTGATTCTTTGGGTTAGATTTATTGATGACATTTTCTGTCTCTGGCAAGGTGATATTAATATGGCTCACAAGTTTGGGGACATTCTTAATGATAATTCATTGACTTTAAAATTCTCGAGCCGGATTGTTTCCAATTCTGTTGATTTTTTGGATGTTCGTATCAGTAAAGAGGATAACAAATTGACCAGTACTCTTTACCGTAAAGATACTGCTGGCAACAGTTTACTCCATGCGAACAGTAGTCATCCTAAGAACTTTATACAAAGCATTCAATACAGTGAACTACTACGGGCTCGCCGCATCTGTAGTTCTGATGCGGCTTTTCTTTGTGAAGTTGAGATCATGACTGAAAGATTCCTTCAGAGAGGTTACAAAAGGTGTGCCATTGACAAAGCTATTACTAGGGTGTCTCAAATTGGCAGACCCAATTTATTGATAAAGAAAAATGTGAGTCAACAAGAGAAACAGCCTATTAGATTTCTTACTACATATAATAGTAGTAGTAATGAGGTGAGAAAGATATTCAGGAAATATTGGCCTGTTTTAAAAACAGATGAAACTTTCTCTAAAACATTAGAAGAAATGCTTCTTTGAATGACTTCCTAAGCAAGTGTTTGATACCTCAACCGCAAGTTAAGAATCCAGTCCAGGGATTCTATGTCTGTGGCAGATGCAAGGCTTGCAGACATAGTAGTAATACTAAGAAAGTTTAATTTTCTACTATTTTCACACCTTTTGTAATTAAGAAACATTTATCGTGTATGTCAGATCATTGCATTTACACCTTAATTTGTCCTTGCAACAAATTTTACATAAGCAGCACCATTCAGGCTGCTAAAAAATGAGTTTTGGAACATATGAGGGCCATTTGTCATAGTGATAAAAGTTATCCAGTGGCCAGACGCTTTATGGATTTTCATAGCCAAAGGGCTGACTTGTTAAAATTTGTTGTATTGGACGGACAGTAAGGGAAAGAGGTGGAAATAAAGTATTGGAATTGAGGAGACTGGAATCTAGATTAATAGGTATGAATCCTTTGCAACCTGTTGGCCTTAATATGGATGAGGAATTGGCAATACATATAGGTGATTAAGGGCCCTAAATATTGTTTTTCATCTTTTGTCATCTATTTTTTGATGCCATATATTTATTGTCTTTTTAGTGTTGTCAGCGAGACCGGATCCTCGGGTTTGCGCCTGTTCCCAATATGTCCACCTCTTGGCAGCTCCAAACTCTACTAGCTATCATAGCACAGAGTGAAAGAATGGGCAAGCGGGGGATGGGGTTTAGGTAGGGAACAAGGTCATTCACATTAATCTTCATGAATACTGTTTTAATTCTTTATGCTCTAATAACATGAGAGTTCGAGAACTTTTCAATAACGTGACCTTTTTATACTCATATGCGCTGAACATTGAACTCTCTCAAGTTAATCCTTAGAATAGCAATTACATCACAACAAGAGTCAATGAGTACATTTGTTCCCAAATAATTAACTGCTATAGGATTCCTGAATGATACTGTAGAATAGGCAAACTGACTAAACTTGCTTTGTCTAGAAAGATCACACTCAGCTTTATCTAAGTTTCAAGATTCAATTGCCCAGAAATTATTGCGCACCTTATTGTCAGACTGCGCATCAAGACTCAAGTACCTGGAATGATCGCACGCTCTGCCGATCTGAACTGCAAGGGTTAATTGCCAAGAATGAATCGCGCACACTGCTGCTGATTCAACCATCAATATTCAAATGCCTCAAAATGATCGCGCACTCTGCCGATCCGAACTGCAAGGGTTAATTGCCAAGAATGAATTGTGCTCACTGTTGCCAATTCAAGCATCAAGATTCAAATGCCTCAAAATGATCGCGCACTCTGCCGATCCGAACTTCAAGGGTTAATTGCCAAGAATGAATCGCGCACACTGTTGCTGATTCAACCATCAAGATTCAAATGCCTTGAAATGATCGCGCACTCTGCCGATCCGAACTGCAAGGGTTAATTGCCAAGAATGAATCGCGCACACTGTTGCTGATTCAACCATCAAGATTCAAATGCCTCGAAATGATCGCGCACTCTGCTGATCTGAACTGCAAGTGTTAATTGCCAAGAATGAATTGCGCACACTGTTGCCGATTCAACCATCAAGATTCAAATGCCTTGAAATTATCGCGCACTCTGCCGATCCGAACTGCAAGGGTTAAGTGCCAAGAATAAATCGCGCACACTGTAAATCACAAAGCCAAAAACTCAAATGTTTCTAGAAACGGAGTCGGGGGCCTACCCCGACCTCCGTCTTACCGCCCTGCTTGAAGATCAGCAAGATAAAGAGGACAGGGCCAGGAAATGTCCAAGTAGGCCTCCGGAACAGGTGCCCAGGAAAATGCTGCTGCTCTGCACCGGGACCTCTGAATAGTGAGCAGGTGGAGCTGGGCTGGGTTCCTTAAATAGACCCAAGCCCTGTCACATGCCACACCCAGCCAGGCTACAGGAAAGGCTTGAAAATGAACAATACATTACAAACAGCATTAATGACATTTCAATATAAATACCTGCAATGCAAAAAGTTATTATGCTATATCAACACACAATGCATGAATTATTACATTGCACAAGGTTTGTCATTTTGCATTATGTTGCCCGTAGAGCGCGCACTGTCCTGGTGTTGACAAGTGTATAGTAGTATCTGTATTGCAAATCTTTTTTAATTGTGATTTTATTCTTATTCACATTTCATAGGTGGATTTAATGGGGGTGTATTGAATATTGAACATTAAGAACTTTTTAGTTCCACGTTCGGAAGAGGCAAAGGAGCTATTATATCCTTTTATAAATACAAAAATTATCTTGGTAACATCGGTCATCATGTCTAGTGATTGAACTTTGCTAGAACACTTTGTTATTAGCCCTTTGGAACCTATTTTATACTGGGGAGAGATATATATGTGACATTTATAAGTTTATATGACTATAAAATGCTTATGATCAGATTTTGTTATGCTTCATATTTAATGTAGTGGGTAATAGATAACTGTCTCATTAAAATCTCTCTTTGTTCTCATATAGTCAATCGAGTATAGAATGAAAATAGGCCTTATCAGGGCTTGGTGACCTGTTGAGTGGATCCTTATGCAAAGTATTTTATAAAGATATTCACTATAATGATGTTTGCCATATTTTGTTGTAAAATATTTATGCTTCCGAACAGGGATTGTATTTCAGTTATTTGTTTAAGTCACTTTAAAATGGCTGACATGTTTCAGGGTAAAACTGTTATTGTTCTGCTTTAGTCTGTTTTCAGTGTAATTTAATGTTTTTGGGGTTTTGCACTTTGCACTTTGCACTTGGTATATTTAAATGATTAAGTGAATGGATCGATTACCCGTTAACAAGGAAACTTCATTTCCGAAACGCGTTGGGCTTTACCACGCCAATAAATTCCCGATTTCAGCTATCCTTTGTGATGGAGACTCATTTCTACGTCCGGGGAGAGTCAACACGGCTCGCCCGGGTGTTTGGATGTTTACTCTTTGATTTAATGGGGGTCGCGACCCCGTCTCGGTCTGCCGCGCTGCTGGGAAAGACATACCGACTTTTTTATTTATATATAGATATATATATATCCAAAAACAAACATTTGCAAGCAACTTCACCACCGCACTCCAGGAGGAAGTTATTTCTTTTTTTTGCAGTCAAGATTAAATCACCATCGTTCACCACCAACGCGTTTCGACCTACTGGTCTTGATCACAGTAAATTAGTCCTATCTCCATGTCCCCTATTTATACTGACTCTCCTATGACCCCTATCAGTGCATTGTGGGACATGTAGTCTATAAGCTCGATAACTTTGTCAAGAACTTTGGTATTTGTAAATGCTTATTTGTTATAGTTCGTTTCTACCATAAGCTCGATAACTCTGTCAATAACTTTTGTATATGGAAATGCTTATTTGTTGAAGTACATTCCTGCCATAAACTCCGTAGACTTGCCAACCATCTTGATAGCTGCAATAATTAATCTGCTTGGACTATACTTAAAGCGATTAACTGTTATCTGTAAAATTGTCTTCGACTTTTAATTTTCCTCAAAGACGTTTACCTCGAAGGCGCGCTCTCTCCACACAGCTGATTCCTGTCAAACCTCAGTTGAAGTGCAAAGCTTTCAATCGGTGCTCGCGTATCCTAACAACTAAACTGAATGCAACACTAATACTGCAACTTAACCTTCTGGACTCACGTTGGCCATCTTGAATTTTTCTTTTTGACTCTTTCCTTGAATTAAACATAATACTGCTTGGCAAACCTTCTTCCAGCTAAGACGTCGCTGTCCCACTGTGGATACCTTTTTGCCTGCATTCTTATTGCTTTTCTTCGACGTTTCTCTGATTCAGCATGGCAAGTTTGTGTGGTCATGACAGTAGCAGAGCCCGAACTGCCAGGCCAGATCCTCCCTGAACCAGAATACAAGCCACGCAGGACTGGTTTGGTCCCAGTTAAGGCTCATTAGTCAAGTATATCTTGATTCCAGTGACACAGTGCGCACTCTTGAACATATCCATCTCACTGAGGGCAACACACTAAAGTATATAAAAAAGTTACATGTAATCCTTAAATTAATCTCAGACACTAGTAACTACTCAAAGCCTTGAACCGGAACACAAGCAACCCAGGGACTGGGATGCAGCCTGAGTGATTACAACAGGCTGCTATTAATTCAATCATTCCATCCATCACTTTTTGTCTACTTCAGTGTGTCACCGTAAGTGGTACAGGTATGCCCAGATATCAGTCCCGTGCCGACAATGTCCTTGGATCCAAGCTATGCCTGGCTGATGAGCCCTAATCAGGATGAAATTGTTCAAGGTTGCTTGTGTTCCCTGAAGCAGGATATGTGGAGAGCTTCTGCACTTATCGGGTCATCACCCATGTGGAGGTTCAAGTCTGCAACCCCGTATGCCAGAGGGGGGCACCATGAAGTTAGCCATGATTGGCATCACTGTTGTGACAATCGTGCTGTAGCCTATGTGCAGAGTGAAGTCGGAGACCCTGTGTGCAAGAGGGGTCAATTGTGAAGATCACTACTGCGTCGATTAGGTGGTAGTGGGTGTGAAGAGTGAAGTTAGTGGCATTCGCATGCCAGAGTGGACCGCATGAAGATTACTGTGAGGCAGATCGGACCATAGCCCTTGTGCGCGGTGAGTGACACAGTATGCCAGAGAGGGCCACAAGAAGATTACTGCCATGTCAATCAGGCCAAAACTTTTATGAGGAGTGAAGTTGGTGACCCCTGTATAACCAAAAGGGGCCACAATGAAGATTACTACTGTGCCTGCTGGGCCATTTCCAATGTATGGAGTAAGGTTGGTGACCCCATATGCTGGGGGGGATGCTAGAAAGGACAAGGACCAGTGCCTGGTTCAAGCCATCATCAAGAAGAGAAGCCACCATAGTGACCTGTTCAGGTCTGAGCCCCCAACTGAAGATCAGAACCAGAGCAATCAACTTTCCTCACACATGTGAGAAGAATAGAATCTGCAGAACCTACTGTCCCACATGAGGAAGCGCCAGGGAAGTGCCATGGACGTCCTGTGGATGTCCACCCGCCGCAGAGACACAAGTGCTACTCACCAACAGCAACTGCTACAGTTTCCTGCATCATCCGCAAGTGAAACGCTTCTGAAGACTCTGGTTGCGCAACCCCTGCAGGAATGGGTAAGACTGATGGTAGGGCTGGAAGACCTTGGGGGGTCTTGTTCTGCTACATAACACTTGAAGAGCTAGAACACTTTTGACTTTTAAAAGAGTCAGATTGGGACACATGAATCGTGGACTATATCTGGGGCCTAACCTGAATGTTCCCTGTGGTTATTGGGGAATAACCACTACAGTTAGTGAACGGGAAGTGGTACTCAGAGACACTATTGTACACTAAAGCCCTGACCTCTGGGAGCTGTGTATATAGTTTGTGCATGCTGTATTTTACTTTGAATTCATACATAATTACTACTTTTTTTCATAAAAGCAAGTATTTGACTGCCCAATCATTTGTTACTGCTATTGAATGTATTTTGAGTTTCGAGGCTGTGTTAACCCCCTGTTTTCACCTCCACCCTCCCCCTCTCCCGAGACGCCTTGGACTGCTCACCCCACATTCCTACTGGCAGTCAGGTTCTGAAGGGGTACTTGGCCCAGTTGCCCATGGCTTTCTGAAAATGGTTCTGACAAAATCCCTAGGGTTGAGTTAAATCTTTAAAGTGGCACATTTGGACAAGAAAAAGTCAGCCATCTTCTCACCGTTTTCTCATGGTCTCTTTTCCTGTAAAACTATTTTGGTGGGAGGTTAAACTGGTAATCATGTCCCTCAAATTATGTCTTAACTTTACTACATAGAACAGTAGCGTCCCAAGAAGTGGCTTCAACCAAACAGTTCATTTAATATTGCGACAGCACAAAAGGTCTGAGGGCATAACTTAGGGAAGGAGAATCATATGCACATAAGTGGATCTGTTATTTATGAGCTGCACTTATCATATGTAGAAACAACAATCTTATATGCAGCATATAAGATCCATGAATTCATAACACCTATTGTTAGGCCATGTTTTGACAAGGAAAGCCATCCGCTTTGGTTCCTATGCACATGGCTATTTTGCTCACTGGGAAAGCAAGCACTTGGCCCACAAACAAACATCATTCTGTGTCAATTAAATACGACTCATCCACGTCCCCCTTTTAATCTACGGGTCACGGATAGGTGAAACTCACATGAACACTGGCATTACACGTGTACTTAACGGAAATGTGGCTGGCATTTTTTGTGTCAACCGGTACAGCAGTCAAGCAATCGTGATATAACAAAGGGACCAATAAACTGGCTGTAATTTACAAAAGAACTTCCTCATTGGACGCCTGTTCTGTGCTCTGTCTCGTTGTTTCAGCTTTTGCAGGAATTATTAAACTGTAAAAATACGACTTTGTGAGTTACTGGGATCAACATTCAGCCAAGGAGCCAGATTTTAATCTTTGTAATAATACCTGCCTGCAAGGCAGATTCCACTCTCATTAAAATATATGCAAATAGGTCAAGGTCAGTGGTTGCTCCATACAAAGACAATGTTTGACAGAGGAAAAATGAGGCATGTCCACAAAGGTACCACAATAAAGCAGGATTTATTTGTATTGCACATACCCTGCACGGGCAGACCGTTATTCTATAAAAGGAAGTGCATTGCTAAGGGGCTGATGGATTGCAGTCTTAATGTCAATCGAAAACTATTTTATACTCCTCTTAGGAAGAAGTAAGGGCTATATAAATACGCATCAACCAATTGTTGATAGAGTGTTAGTTATGCCGTTTAACAATTATAAGTTTAAGTAATTATGAATATATGAATAATCTGCTGCCTATATCAGTTCTTTTCTTTCGTTCCTGTCTTTATGAGGTTGGAAGCTAAATTACTAAAGCTTTGCATAGGCGCTCGTATAGTGTGACGCAAAACACTGCACCTATCCACTGTAAATAAAAGGCCCATCTACCACAACACAAAATTGTGATGTAGCATGAGTGCACGTACAAACATTAGTAAATATGCCCATACATTTCATTATGCATTCAATGATAGACTCCATTCAGCGTATTTGTCATTCTCTGAAAAGAGAGACATTACACTCCTGTCTCACTGGATACCACTTTAGCCCAATTCACGAAGCCCAAGTGAGAAAAGACAGACATTTTGTTCCCAAGGATTAGTCATACATTTGTAGCAACGTTTGAATTTTATACAAGGGGAGGAGGAGAACACTCCATCTCATTCCAGCACAGTTCACCCCATTGCATCCTCATAAATGCAGTACACTTACTTCAAAGTTGCTATAGTCTTTTACCAAAGTTAGTGCAAATAGTGCTGTTATCTCTAGACACTTGTTTCTGGGTTTAGTCCTTCATCAGTAGAGAGCAGATAAAAGTCATCTGGGGTTGCTGAAATGCTGCCCAAGTCTTCACAGGTCACAGTACCACTCCACAGGCACACAGATGCATCCCATTAACTCAAGGGAGCCTTTTAAACACAAGAGGGGATGGAGCACACCGCCTCTCTTCCCAGCACAGTGCACCCTATTGCATCCTGGTAAATGCAGCACAGTTACTTCAAAGTTTCTGTAGTTTTGCACTAAAGTTGGTGCAGATTGTGCTGTTGTCCTAGACATGTGTTTATGGGTTTAGCCCTTCATTAGTAGGCAGCAGAAGTAGGAGAGACCCAAGAAAAGCCATCAGGGTTGCTGAAATGCTGCCCACGTCTTCACAAATCACAGTACCACTCCACAGGCACACAGGTACATCCCAGGTGAGCTCATCAGCTCATTGGCTCAAGGGAGCCTTTAAAAAACAATGGGGGAGGGAGCACACTGTTTGAATTTTATGGCTGTTCCAGCTTCTTACAAACGTCATCTTTGATGCTAGCCCTCACCTTGTCAGGCAGCCTATATATTTGATTCTTAACACAGGGCTATCTCTTGTGTCAATATCATGGATACACAGGTGGTGATCTCAGGAGTGAAGGAGAACAAAGAGGATTATTTCTCCATCAACTGGCCATAATCTCCCTGCTGTTGTGAAGTAAAGGTAGGGGAACTGTTTACACCTTCCACTGACCCATCCTTCTCTTTGGATGCTAGGAGGTCAGGGAGAGGGTCACTCTCCTCCTCCTCACCATCTGTCACCAGCAACATAGTGACCTCAGACCTCCAAAAGTGTGGTTTGAGGCAGTTGATATGGAGGAGCCTTTGGCGGGTGCCTATGGGTCTTCAGACCAGTTAGGTGACATCACCTTTCCTCTCAACAATCTCATAGGGCCCAGTCCAAAGGTCTTTCAGGGCTCTGGGCTCCACGGGTTCTATCACCCACACTTTGTGTCTAGGTTGGAACTCCACAGGAGTAGCCATTTGGTCGTACCATTGCTTCATTACCTCTTGGCTGGCCTCTAAGTTGTCAGTGGCTTGCTTCCACAACTTGGCCATCTGGCTCCTGAAGGCCAGCATGTAGATAACTACATCCTGGGAAGGTTTTCTGGGAGCTTGCTTCTACCCCACCAGACTGAGATTTCTTCTTATAGGATAACAATACAGAAATTTGAAAGGGCTAAAGCCAACCCTTTTCTGTGGTGCCTCCCTGCAAGCAAAGAGCAGTCATAGCCAGAGGACATACCACGTATGCCTCAGGCAGGCAATTTATCATGCCTTTGATTTGTTTCTTCAGTCCATTCCTTGACATTTCCCTGGACACTTCAGCAGTCATTGACTCATATTCTATTGTAGAATATTTAAAATCATAACGATAAAACTAAGGGTATGACTGGTGAGATACTCTGTCACAAAGGTGGAGGATATCCCATCTCCTGTGTTACAAGCAACATAGGTTTTAATGCCTTTGTAATGTGGCGGGCAGGATATCCACCATGGGTGTAATTAATTATCCCTTCAATCAAACTCTCAATCAGGGCTTAAGTATATTGAAAAGGAGTAAATAGGGGCTGTCAAAGGCCCTTCTAAGTTATCAGGACTGCTATATACCTTTTAGTCACCTCAGACTCGTTACGCTTGTACTTAGATACTCAGCTCTACATTTTAAAAATAACTACCATGACAAATCTTTGCTCTTCCTTGTACATTAGAAAATCTAAAAAAGAGGTTAACCACACCCCAGTGTGGAGAACAGGTACACTGAGATTAGGTTAACTATTGTATGACATTGAAAGAGCTTTCCAAAAACAGAATATGGAGTGCACTGCCAGATGTTGAGTGAAGAACCTGTCAGACATTCTCTATTTTAGGGATTACTGTGGCTTTAAATGTGGTTACATTTTTTATGCGAGGGTTCTTGTTTTGCTCAATTTTCTGCCTACAGGACCTTGCATGAAGTATAGTTTTTGCATATTTTTAGACATTAACTTACATATATATTTTAATTGTGTGTCTTTGCTAGTCACAAGGGTGTTCTTATTTACATTATGTGGTTCTGGGTTTAGCTAATCTCATGGTTGTGATGTTTACTGAATATTTCAGCTATTTTAGACACTTAAATGTAATTACTTTCATCTTGTTATTAGGGATGTATTGTTTCAAAACTGAAGTTTACAATATCTTGCTAACAATTTTCTCCTGATGATGAATTTCTCAGGTCAACTGAACAAACTTTGTAGGAAATATTGCTAATTTTTCTCTGTGGAGCTCACAGAAATTCAACAAACCACCTTTTGGGCTTAGACTCTCAATGGTGTAGCTAGGTCAAGCAGCTAAGATTGTCTTTTACAGGGTGATGTAAATTTGGAAACTCAATAAATGAAGGTTGTAAATTAATAATACAAAAGCATGCAAAATGCAATCTATAGCCAAGTGATAAACTTCCTCAAATTCAGGGATCATACAAATACTTATCACTTCTACTTTTGTGTGTGTGTGTGTATACTTGCAATATCTACAGAAGAGGAAGAGCTTCCTGGGTAAACTGCAATAAAAGCAAATCCTCACCATTAGAGTCATTGTGAACTCATTTCTCAGTGGTCACAGTTCCAAAAAAAGATGAAGGAGAAAGCATCCTGCTAGGGAGATGTGGAAAGTGGCACAGAAGCGACCTCCACCACTTCAAAATTTCATCTTGATTAAATTGCACACTGGTAGCAGCACCCAAAACTCATATTAGCTTCCCACTCACCGAGCTAACTGGTCCTCAGGGTAGAAGCACAGCAGTTGGGCCTCGGTGTTCTGGTCAATGGATTTGGAATGAGACTCCACCTTCTGCATAGCCTGCTGTTCGCACACAACAGTAGCAGGCTTTGTTGCACTCCTAGAAGATATACATGGGTCTTGAAGAAGAGGAAGAGAGCAGTATTGTGCCCTACCTCTGGTCCTATCCTTACTCTGTACCGTGCCAGATTCAAATTAAAAGTGAGATGCTGGGTCCTACACATCAGTTCACCACCAATAAATAGTCACATTAATAATGTCATTCATTATAGATGAAGTGATGAGCACAACTGGAATATGTTCATGTTCAGATATAATAGGGGTTCCAAATTGGTGGGGGAGGGAGGTGCAACTGAAAAAATTTCTCTTGCAAACGTCCCTTGCAAACACTATAATCACTAGGCATTTAGTTTCAATGTAGTGTGAAACCAGCACTGAAGTTGACTCATGAGAATACAACAAAATGGTTTCAGAGAAGGCTAGGACTTGTGGGTAAACATTGCCAGTTTGCATGGAAAAACTACTCCAGGGAGTGTATGTATAATAAGCAGGAAACTCCAAAAACTACAGGTAGATCAGAATTAGAGAGACTTTTTGTAATAAACTCTTCACACCCCTCATTTTATATTTGAATTTCTGCCCTCTTATATGCATATTTATTTCCATTTCAATAACACATCTCTAACCTTAATTGATTTGAGCAACTGGGGTCCTAAAGTACACATTCATCTTTAATAAATGATTTTATGGGGAATAAGTCTGTCAATGAGTGCTAATCATCATGACAGACATGATAGCGTGTTTTCTGTTGAATTGGCAGTTGCGTGGATATCAACATATCGCATTTACCTTATGGATAAGTAAATATGTGGAGTCCATTTTTATTTGCAATGGATTCTATGGTACATCTTGGAGATTCCAATTATGCTATTTCTCATCTTTAAGTTATTCTATTTTAAGCTTACTGAGGTAAAATCGCCTCTATGGTGGGGAATACATTTTGAAGTAGCATAATAGATTTCCCCGTGTGTTGACAAAGACTGTTAGTTTTTTTAGGTGACATTAAAGATAGTCTAAATTTGATTAAAGGCAGAGGGTGTTACTCCACGCAGCAGAAAAAGGGGGAGGAGTATAGAACAGAGCCTTTCAGCCCACTGTCAAAGTGAGACACTGGGTGTTAAAGACTCTGAATGTGAGTGTGTGGCCTACTATGAAGGACAGGGCCTTTAACAACCAGTATAGAACGAGGCAGAAGGGCTATATGGCTATTAGTACATTTAATCCACTGAGGGCATAATGCTGTAAATTTAAAAGGGAGAAACAGAAAGACGAAAATTTGAATGTGGGATCAGAAAACGTACACGTGCAATTATTACCGCAGTGGCTACTTCATTTTAATCAATGGCGATTCCAATGTTCTATTGTGCATTTCTATTTGCATAAACTATTAATATTTGTTTGAAATAACTTCAACTCCATTGAGTAGTGCAATAGACAAAAATCAATCCAGTCCTCGCCAGAGACCACCTTTTCTTTTTTGATTCTAGTGTGAGGTCTTGTGCTGCTGTAAAACATCATCATACATGGGGACATTTCATCATATCAAACCTTCTGTCTTCAGCAAATCTACTCCAAAAAAGGATACAAATTAAACAACTAAGTGTAAGTACAGACAAAAGCTCCAATTACAGTTTATTTGCAACCACATGGAAGAATAAACACTCTGACCAGCTATGCAGGTCAGTTTATCATGGCATTTCTAATACGAAACACACATTCTCTACTCTACCCTCTTTGTCTGGTGAGGAGTGGGAATAATAGTGGCCTCTATGTATTTAATAAAATCTAAACTTTTTTTAATGTTGTCCAGAAAAGCATCATTTGGGATGGTTGGTTTTGTAAATGATTGTTTCTTGAAAGCTATTAAAAGAGATTCATCTGTAGGCATCTGCCCTCTATGTTATCTTTCTGGGACGTTCTGTGCTCTCTCTCAATATTGTTGCAGGTGATAAGCATCACCACTGATATTTGGAATCCCAGCACTTATTTTTTATCATCATACTTTCATCCACAGCCAGGGATGGCCTTAGCACTGGTGAAGCCCTGTGCAACAATGCTTGTTGGCTCCCCCCCCCAATAATGTAAATCAATATATAATAAAGGTTACATAAGACACAGGACTACACGATATAGGAGTCACATGTCATCCATACTAGTAGGCTGTATAGTTTAAGAGTGTTTGGTCTGGAGAAGCACAAACTCAGAATTTAAAATGTAACACCATGGTTGGAGGTTCTGTTTAATAAGAATTGACTTGTACCCAAATGAACCCTTTTTGCAACATGATGATAATGAAAGACTAGAGGAAAATCATAACGCTCTAATCCAGTGGTTCCCAGCCGTTGACTTCTCGGGACCCCCACTTTATCATTATTGAAACACAGGGACCCCCACTGAATCATTATTGGAATTGGGGGACCCCCCCACTCAGTCATTACTGGAAGCAGGGACCCAGGCCTAAACATTGTTGATGATTGGAACTGAAAAACAATACACAACAAATATAGAAACAAGCATTCCAAAAGACACATATACAAATCATAATACATTTTATTTAATTTGCAAACAAATATAAATAAAAAAATAAAAATATAATTTTAATAGGAAGATTGCAGCTTTTCCAAATTCATTAAAGCCACACATCATCCATACTCCATTGTGTTTGATGCACCTGTACTTCTCCCAACAATCAATCTGACGATACTAATTTAATTTTTAGCCTCCAATTTCAATTCCTTGACTTTTACAGTATGTTTTAAAATTTGCAATTGTACATTTGGGCACGTTATTTATGTGCACTTTATTGAGCTGTTAATATTTTTTAATTTTCTAAGAAAGGGAGGGGTCCCGGACCACAGGTTGGGAACCACTGCTCTAATCTAAACCTTGGAGTATGCAAGTATGAAAGTTAATAGATTACTGTTCTAAATTAGGATTTTAATTTATAAACTGCAAGTAACAAAATGACCTCTCTGACAAAGGTAGTAACCTGCTGACCTATTTGTATTATATACACTTTGTGATCTGCATAGTACACGCTGTATGCAGCAGGCATTTTAACCCTCTGCTCTACCTTAAAACTTCCACTAGAGAAAACGCCGATCTCTCTCCAGGCAGAACATTAATCACCAGAGTTAAATAGACATGTTTATTATTGCCTGAAAATTGCAGGAGGCAAGAAACAAAGTAGCAGGTGCTTTTAAAACAGTAATATACCTGCAAACATGGCGTCCCCACCCAAAGCCAGCACCCGGTGCAGTGGCACCAGTAGCACCGCCCTAGAGCCGGCTCTGTCCAGAGCAAGTGAGAATGACACAAAAGGGAGAGAGGAGGAGGAAGAGAAAAATAGCAAAAACTGTCAAAAATGGAGAAAGAAAGAATGAAAAAGAATGTGCAAGAATGGGACAGAGAGACAGGAAGTGTGCGGTGTTGAAAGAAAGAGGTCAGGTAGAATCAAAACAAGTCGAATGAGGCCTTCCACAACACTTTCAACTGACAGGGCTAGCAGCATGATCCTAAGGAAAAACTCTGGACCGCATGTACTTATTTGATTTACAAACAAAGCACTGCTTGGCCCCTGCTGCAGTGCAAAGTGAGTGTGGCAGCACAATGTGCAGGTCTCTTGCTTCAAAAGGGGACAAACTTGTTGTGAAGGGCAAGGTAGGGAAAGCCCGATCTGCACTGTGGTTGCCTTTCACATCTTTCATAAGAGGTTAGGTGTGCCCCTGAAACTCAGATATTGATTGACGGTGATAAGCCCTATTGAAGAAGATAGAGGAGATTACTGAGGTCTGCAGGCTCCTCAATCCACATGATTGTTGGAGAACATGTGAAAGAAATGGTCTTTAAGGGTCCATTCTCGGATATGCAATTAGAAAAAGGATAAGGTTTTTGTTATGTAAGAAACCCAAACTGCAATTCATTAACACATTACCAAATCATAATTTGGGTTTGTGACTCAATACAGAATCAGTATTTGGAAGGGGAGTTTATAGGGTGTCCATTCCAAATACCGATTCGAACGGGATGTATTAATGTTTTGCAACTGAAATCTGTTTGCAAAACATTTATATTTTATTGACTATACAAATGTTGTGGTAACCCATTCTCAAATGAAAAGAGGCCTCCAAGGGACCCATTCCACTTTGTGAATGTTGACAAAAACTTTTTTATGTGTAGGCAGTGATCCAACATACCACTGACTACTCTTAAAAAATGTTAAACTTTTCTTTTTTTTAACATATCCTGTTTTCATTTAAGGAACACAGGTTGCATTTAAAAAAAATGCTTTATTTAAAAGCAATTACAGACATTATGCTCTGCTTACCTTAGCAAGTCCCAATCTCTGTGATGGCTGCTATTCATAGTGAGTTGCAATTTGCGACCTACCACATTAATATTCATGAGACTGGGTCGAATTGCAGTATGGGTATTTTGCGAACCAACCTATTAGTACTCTGTTCAGTTCACAAAATAGCACAGTGGTTGTTTTGTACACTTGGCCCATAATTTCTAAGCCAAAAGAAAGCTATGAACGTTTCAGGACTTGATCTGCAAAAGTTTTGTGCCCCTAACTTGGCAAAAGGTGTACAAAAACAACACTTTACAGACAGAACCTCCACACTCCAATTCAAGGGATTAAAACTGATGAAATCTTACATTTCTATTGAAAGTTTGATATGGTGGTATTTCTGCAGTCGTAACCTAGGTTTTGGGTAGAAACATAAGCATTTCTGGCAGCTGAGCATGCACAAACCAGTTAACTACTTACATGACTATTGCGGTTAGCATCTCAATTTGTAAACACTCGAATTTGCTCCTGCCTTCTGCAGAAGGAGAAGGGAAATTAAATACCCATATTTAATGGGAAGCAACTCTATAAGAAAAATGTTTTCCATGCTGGAAAAAAGCAAATAACGTGCCCTGGCAAAGTTTAATGTGTGTGATTAATGCCAGCTACGCATTTTGCAGAAAACAGCAGATTACATTGAAGGTTTTATATCATCAGCAAAAACTATTGTTTAGATCTAATATATGTTAAACAAAGCAAAACAGTAATTTGCAGCATTTGCATTTGCCTGATCAAAACTATTAACTAATATTTGTTCAGACAGATAGACTGCGATAGACTGCGATAACATCTACCCATCTGCATGGGTTCTAGGCTTTTTCAAAAGTGCTTTAAATATTAATCAATCTAAACAGTTTATTTTACTGAACTTTCACTACTTAATCTAAATTGACTTCACTGTTTTCAAAGTGTTACTTAATATAGTCGTCTTTCATATTGAATACTATTTACTTAATCTAAGACGTTTTTATTATCTGTTCAATGCATACTTTAATGTATAATGGCTCCAATTTTTCACTTGATGCTACCTAGTTGATTAATCTAAACTGGCTATGTATTTTTATTAAATTATGCCGCAGTGCTTTTGTTCTCTAAATATTTGTGTGGTTTTGTGGGGCATATGGTGTGCCTGTGCCTCCATTTGTTGTATTTACAAATATTTATATTAAAATTATAAATTAAAAAATACATTATTGGCCAGTCTGTTTGGAATAAGGATATTTTAGCAGAAAAGAAACAGTGACCCTTTTGACAGTTTGAGCGGCTGGGCGTTTTAAAGGAAAAAAACGGAATGAAAAGGTTGATAACTTTTATTAGGTTTATTACATAGCTTTTTCCCTGCAATTTGCTGGGTTAAAATGAGTCTCCGTGGTATTAATGAATATGAAATATGCATTTCATTCTGATGGGTTTTGTAAGAGGAAGAAATGTTGAATATGCAACAAGCGAGCATTTTAAATGTTGCCATTCAATATATGTGTGTGCTGTGCAAGGGTTAACTACAAACAGCAATTAACTCTGAATGTAATTTAACTTGAATTTGATGTATCTAAATATTTCAGACAGGCCGACGAGTTGATGATGCTAAATATTTAAGCTAACTATTTATATGTATGTTGTCAATTTGTACTATGCAAGAGTAGTTTTGATTAAATTCCAGGTATTAGGCTAACCACAAAATAAATGTCTTCCGATTAGTTTTACACCTATGCATTTCATGTAATTTTCGCTTGCAAGACCTGTATTGAAGGATAAATATCTTATGAAAATAATGAAAGGGATTTGCTGCATATCGTTTTTTCACCGCTAGTCTATTTAAGTAGCTCATATGCAGGGGCATTGGAACTATGCAGCAGGGGAGGGCCAAATTATGTGGCAGGGTTCAGTAAATTATGCGGCATGAAGAGGCAAATTATGTGGCAAATTATGCAGCCTAATGTGGCACTTTGTTTGGTAGTATTACTCCATTATTTTGTACTTTTTATACCTTATAACACTGCTGGGGCATAGGGTGCACCTCATTAATACCAGTTTACCACCAAAACATAGCAATAAGCAACAGAAAGGTGACCAGTAAACCTTTCCAAAGAACCTTCCACTGAGCAGCAACACGTGCCCCTGTGTTTTAGTAAATTTTGAACCGTTTGAGCTAGAAACTATTTTTTTGTTAAATCTGCAGAATATATTGTGTGGCAAATGTGGCAAAACTATAAATATGTGAAAATCGCCACGGCTGCACAATCGCATAATTCCAGTGACCCTGCTCATGTGGGTTTTGTATTCATGATCCTGTATAATTCCTTTACTTTCTGTGAAAACTATGGGTGGAATGGGCAGAAAAATTGAGTGACTTTGTTCATCCCTAACACTATGCAAGTGGTTTTATATGACGTTTTTAATGACATCACAGACACTATCATTCTCAAGATTCAGTCATAACACAACGAAAGTCCATATTTCATTTCTGAATCGTAACATGGATAGAGTCTGTTGCTTGGAATAGAAGCACACTTCCTGGAAATAAAACATTGAGGAGGCAATTCCCAAAAGCATTTATGAGTATTGGAAGTAGTAGTACAGGAGTACTCTTTTACACACTCTTACATGCTTCTGCAAATCATCTCAGAAACGTCCAACCCCCTGTTAGTAAAAGTGCAAAGAGGATATATTTCTCTTTGTACTAGTTCTATATCAACATTACTCAAACATTCACATTTCATTCCCATTGTAGATCTTTTCATGCCAATTTACAAAGTAATGTATGAGTAAGTTAAAAAAGTACTACAGGAGTACTACTTTACATCCTCCAAGATGCCTTTGGGAATTGACCTCAATGTTTTCTTTGTCATCTCTATATAAATGTTGCTAGACGTTAATTTGAGTAAATTGTGGTTACTTTGATGTCAGACATTTGCAACTATATCTAAGACTGTGACTTACAAATGCAAATGTATTATACGTCCATCTGCACTTAGGACTGGTGCCGACATCTTACGTTGAAATTAAAGTGTTTGGGTGCCTGGACTGGACCAAGTACTATGCCAAACCCCCACATTATAGGAATTAGCCAGGATGTTCACATCAGAATTCCTATCAAACATATACATTTTAGCCAATGTATTTTGAAATTTGTTCTACAAAATGCAGTGCTAAGTCTATTTCTTTTTATAAAAATGTTCATGTGGGTGACACCCCACAAGTTCCTCCGGAGAGTGATGGATCGCTTGCTCATTCGGAGCAATGTGGGGACTGTTCCCAAGGCAGTTATTGGATGCAGTACTGCCCAGTAGAGCACCTTATTATAGTGAGCCTGTAATCAAATGTGGGACAGAAATATAGGCGCCAATTTACAAAACATGTTATTGGTTACAAATGGACCTGTGCCAGGAAGAGGTTGTATCTGAGGCATGCCTACAAAATGTATGATTTAGAAAAGTAAGATGCATCCTAGCTACACGTGGCTGCACATGCTCAAAACATGTGCATTGATATGTTCCATACATCTGTTCATAATGAATGGAGCTGTATATAATACATACATGTTTAGAGGTTAAGGTCTCAGTGGTGGTGAGCTACTATTAATGCAAACGGTGCAGAGGCATTGGGGCCACTGCAGCCAATATGTGAATTGCACTCACCACCCAGCCAGAGTTATGTACATTTTGCTTGCTTGAGGACCCCTAACAGTTTTGCCACAGCACTTTCTGTCACAGCCAGTGCTTTAAATGGGCCGGTACTCACCGGTACTGAGTACCGGCACTTTTTTATTTTGAGAGGGAGAGTACCGGCATATCTCAAGAAAAACGTAATACTTTTAATTGGAGAGTACCGGCACTTCTCAGAAACAAGCAGGTACTCTATTACAGAGTACCTGCACTTCTATTTTTTCCATTTAAAGCACTGGTCACAGCAATAGTGTCATGGCTACTAGGGTGTCACAAAGTTGAGAGCTAACAGTGTCACACCCTTGCGCAACAATGAGCACTGTCTGCCTTGAGGAAACTCCGTTTACCACATTGTTTCTCCAGTGCAATTTTACACACACATTAAATTACACCCATTACTCTGGCGTAACTTTGTAATGACAGTTACACAAACAATTAGGTCAAGTGACTTGTGAAAAAATGTTTTTATCTCTACTCATTCACTAAAAACGACATATGATGATTTTGAGTCGGTGGGTGTAAAGTTAGCAACTCTTGTGCGTCAAAAAAGACTTAGACCAGCAAGAAGTTGGATTTGCAGGAGGGAACGCCTACAAAACCTACATTACGTATGAAATTTCGGCCTCGGGCGAACTTCTGTAAAGGTGGCAAAGCTTGAAACTTGGAGAAAATTGAAAATGTTGTACTTTTACTACACTTCGGTTACGGCAAAAAAATAATTAATTAACTGTGTTTGCCTCCACAATTTGTGTCAGGTTTTACCTGGCGCACATTAGGCGGGAAACACCCACGTAATGCACCCGAGGTATATAATCCCTATTCAAACCGGCATTTGTGCTTCATTTGTGAAATAATCCTCGCCTGTTGCTCGCTACATACTGACCCACCTCTAGAGGCGGGCACATTGCAAGCCATTGCTGTCTTGTTTCACAAGTGGCCTCCACTCCCCTATCATTTCTTAACGAGTCTTAATAGCTGAAGCTCTGATCTGACAAAAAAACGCTAGATTCATTATTTATCACAGGTCCCCAATCAACGCCGTACCTGCCGCCCTCCCGAGCTGAAACACAAGCTGCCTGTGTAACGGGGCCAGGGGACAGCCCCGGACTCCCACGGAGAGTCTGTAGACAGAACTAAGTCAGCACCACTATTTGTCAGAGCCGACATCAGAAGGAATCCGCTCCTTTGATCTCGGACCTCCACAGGAAGCTTAGATCTCAGACAAATTAGATAAAAATGAATTTATAGCAGATATGTGTCCTAAGGCACACAGCTGAATGCTGTATTTGGAGTGGAATGGCAGGCAAAAAAAAACCTAATTGTCCCATTTCCTTTCTATTGGGCTTTTCTAATAAACGTTAATTAAAATAAGAGCATGCGGCTCAAGTAGTACCTTCCTGCTGTTTTGGGGTTTCTCAGACTCGAGGTAAACAGATAAACTATGATTTAATGAGATTACCAGTCGGCCACGAGGATAACTGTGGATTTGAGGTGGGTTCCTGGGCTGAAACTTTGTCTGGTATTTGAGGTGGTACTCCGATAGGCGGTGAAGAACTATGCTGCGCCTCCATTGCTTGTGCTAAACTTCCCGCCACATTGATCTGTGATGGTGTTCTCCCTTCCACACTAATAAGAATTGTTTTTCAGCCAGCACATCCCAGGAAACCGCATAATTCTTCAACTATCCACTCTTCTGACAAGAAGTACTCCAGAACACTCCCAAAAGCCTTGCTCATAAACATCTCAAGCGGCCAATATTTCATCTGGACCATAAAAAACATTTGCCTGGCAGATCCTCATTTTAAAAAGATGTCTACCCTATCCTGACCCTTCTCAGGGAATGCATATTGATTCTTGGATGACTAGCTGCCAAATCTCAGACCGGTCACTTTGTTGTGGTCATTTGAGCCCAGCCTCCAAAGCATCTTCTCAAGACCTTTTGCAACAGTGACAGAGGCTTGTGAGCAGCCTCCTCACACCACTATCTATTCAATTCCCATTTGATCTAACTTGTGATCCACCCTTTTCCCACATATCTATCTTGGTGTTTCCATTGTTGCCCCATCTAATGTTTGGGCATAGCAAAAAGTATCTATACAAAAGATTGGAAATACCACAGTGCCTTTGTATACAAGTAAATTACAGTATAAACCTCTTGATAACCACTCATATTAGAGCTCAGCAGAGTTGTGACAGTTTTTGCACTGAAACGAGTGAAGTTTGTTTCTTAAATTTGTAGCTTTCATGAATCTACACAATTTGAAACACCTGCTTAATAGTTTTACAAAAGAAAATATTTTCCAAGAACTGACTTCTAGCAGGAGAATTCTTTTGCAAGAAACCCTGAGACAGAAAAAGCTGGACATAGCTGAGATCTCAACAGAAGAAATATTAATTTCTAGTAGTTATGAGTGAAGTTGCTGCATACTAATCGATTCTTACAGTGTTGTCATGGAGTGTGAATAGCATGCATCGCTTAGAATGAAGGGCCGGGGGAGTGACAGGCGCAGCCTAGTCTCCCCCGGGGAATTTTGGTGGATGGTGGTGGCCAGGAGAGGGGATAGGTAGGGACAGAGGAGGAGGCAGGAGTGGGGACAGCGATATAAAGAGTCAGGAAGAGCGTGGCAGCTTCTTCCTGACTCCTTATGCCACCAGGCGGGGAGGGTTTTAGAAAGAAAAAGTGGTCTGAAGGAAGTGTCAGAATGACGTGAAGGAAGAAAACTAGGCTGTACAAAAGGCCTTGTGCACCCATGGTGCAGCGAGACGCACAGATCTACTGAGATGGACCAAGCCTGGCTTGAAAGGAACCGCCTGGCACATAATGCGTAGGGCAGGGTTGTGGCCACAATAGCAGTGTGTTCCCCTTGGCGGGGAGGACTAGAGGTAGGTGCGGGGGTTGGGCAAGATGGCAGCACGCCGCATGCAATGGCAAAACTCAAGACACAAGTAAGGAGGCATAGCCTTCCAGTGGCAGTGGAGGGGGCCCAAAGTGAGAGTTTTTGCAATTAAACAGAGCAAGAGGAGGGTGTGGGGCCCCGCAGAGCAGACAGGGCATCGCTAGGAGCACAAGTGAAAGCCACAACAGCTGAGCACATGGCAGCAGGGACAACAACCCTTTAGATTTGACTGCCAGGTAGACGTCTGTGGAGCTGGGGCAGGCAGAGGGTCAAGGAACAAGTGGGGCTCCAGAAAAAAGAAGAGAGGGCACTCCCTTCAGAGACCAGTGGAGGCAACAGCAGGAGGGGCCGGGGGAACAGGCCCATGTGGCAGGTGTAGTAAGCAAGGTAATGCTGAGGTCATTGGGGTTGAGCAGTGATCAAAGTGGCAGGAAGTGGATTTGGGGGCAGAAATCAGGGAGCAGAACCAGCTTTTGAGGGACACAGAGGACAAGTGGGAGTGACTCTGTAAGGAAAGAGAGGTGGCCCATGAACAGGGGTACAGGTTGAAGAATGTTAGGAGCATGCAGAGGGGCTGGTGGGCTCAGGGACAGACGCGAGGGGCCAGGAGAGCCATTGGTTATGAGTGCCAGAAGAAGAACCAGGGATGTCAAGGGTCAACAGAGCCAAAGTGGCTTGTGGGGCTAGTGGTGCAGGGACCTCACCAGGTTGGTGCAGCCTGGAGAAAGTGGACCTGTCGATGCTAGCAGGAGAGGTTGGCAGGCAGATGGTGATGTCAAGGGGGCACAAGACAGCCCCTGGACGTTGGTCCAAAGAGGTGGGGTCAGTGGCAGCTCTCCCTATGTCATGGGCCCGGGCATGTGGAACGAGCATGGAGCAGTTTTGCACGCAGGAGCATGGGATGCCTGGGAGAAGAAGTGGCAAGAGTGAAAAAACTGAAGTGCGCAATGGGGCTCAAGAGAGGATAAACTGGTGTTGGACAACAAAGATGGAAGTAATGAATGGGAAAAAGGTGAATTGCATGATGAGGACGAGATGGTGGACCAACCTCTGTGTAAGGAGAAAAGAAGGGAGGCAAGAAGGAGTACAGTTGTTTTTTTTCAGAAGTCAAGAGCAGACAAAGTAGGCATCAATGAAAAACAGTCCAAGACAGGTGGCGGATGTTGCAAGGACAGACGGGGCATTGGTGGCTTACCTTCAGGTAATAAAGAATGGTGGTTGGTATGGGAAACTCAGGAGCCAAGGACAGGGGAGAGGGCCTGAAATTCAGTGGGTGTGGGGGATAGGACCATTGACAAAGCAAGGGTGAAGGCAAAAAAGGCACAGTAGGTGCAGTAAGTGCTTAAGAAAAAGGGGACCAGCAAAGGCAAGGAAACACCAGGTGACACAATGGAAGACGAGAATGTGTCGGACGACGTGGGGAGAGAGTAAGGAGGATGAGGCACATAAAAAACAGCTGTCATATATAGGCTTGTCCATGCCCCTGGGGTCACACATAGCTGACAAAATGAAGAACAGAATTTGGAAATACGAATATGTAGATTTATGCCAGTATTTGCTGTGAGAAATATTCAAACAGGGCACGTGTGTTGTTCAAATATAAAGACATTATCAGGAAGCCTCAGATGCATTTTGGGGATTAAGCATGACTGAGCTATGACAAAGAGTTTAGGGTCCAAGTTATTCAACCCTGGCAACTATGAGGCGGGGTCGATTCTGAATTTTGGCTGCAGTGGATGCCAGCGACACAGCTGACAACAGGACCCATAAAGCCAGTGGCCTTCGAGTCACGTACCTGCCCTTTCAGCCATGCCCCACTAAACAGGGGGTGGGAAATGTACCAAAAGGTACAGGATCCAATATTGGGGAATGATGGAACTTCAACAAGGGTTTCTGCTCCAGACATCTGTGTAAGTTCAAACATGAGTGATTCAAATGTGGGGGATGCCACCCCATTATTCAGTGTTTCACATTTTCCAGCCCCGTGGAACATGAGTGAGCATCCAGCGGGAGGGGACATCAGAGAGCAACTGGGCCAAAGGGCTCCTACACAAGTTAGGATTTAAGGGCTGCTTCCTTGGCTCACAATCTACCTGGACAGAGAGGCAGCTTTGAGGCTTGAGTGGGGTTTTCAAGAAGGCTTTTGGGTGGGTTATCAAAGACCGAGGGAACATAGGTGGGCTGACAACTTGTGCCCAGCAAAGTCGGGACTGGAGGTGGAAACTGGCAAGCTGAAGAAGGAGGTGGAGGAAGGGCAGATTGTGGGCCCTTTCTGTGAGTGGCCCTTAGATCATTTCCCTGCTGGGGGTAATGCAAAAAAAGCAAAAGGAGAGTACAGGATGATACACCACTTGTCATGGCTGGAAGGTGCCTCTCTAAACAATTTCATTTCCACGGAGGACACTGAAGTGCTACTGCATCAATAGATGATGCTGTGTGTTTGGGGAAGCACCGTAGCAAAGGGGCAGATCTTGCAAAATGTGATATCAAATTGGCTTTTCAGCTGTTGCCCATCTTTGTTGGCCATGCAATTTGGAGGTGCCATATTTGTCGACAGGGTGTTGCCAATGGGATATGTCATCTCCTGTGCTTTGTTTGAGATATATAGCACTTTTCTGCAGTGGGTGTTTATGAAGAGGAGTGGCCACTGTGAGGTGTCGCACAACCTGGACGATTTTCTGTTTGTAAGCAGACAGGAGTTGGATGAGTGTCACAGGGCGCTGAGACTTTTTGAACAGCTGGCAGATGAACTAGGAGTTCTGTTGGCCCCAGAAAAAATATATGGCCCCAGTACGGTCCTGCCATTTCTAGGACTTGAGTTGGACATGGAATTGTTGATGGTGAGGTTGCTAGGTGAGAAGGTGAAGGAGATCAAGCAGTTTTTGAGATGAGGTGACTGGGGATCAGAGATTAGAACTGAGAAAAGTGCAGAAGTTGCTGGGGTTTTTTAATTTCACATGCAGAGTAATGTGAGTAGGACAGCCGTTTTGTATGAGGCTGGGTATGGCACGGTCAGTGGTGGTGTTACCCTACCATAAAGGGCTAATTTATTTTGGCAGTACGTGCGGACCTGTGTATTTGGAGGACATTCTTGGAGGATTTCAATGGTATGTGCAAGTTGTTTCTGGAAGATAACATAGTTTGACAGGTGCAGGTCTTTTCAGATGTGGGGGGCACATGGTTTTCATCTGTTCTGGGATGGCAGGTGGTGTGCTGAATGGTGGCTGATGCATTGGCGCAAGGAAGAAGCATTGCCCCTTGGAATGTTTTCCATGTTTGGTGGCCTTGTTAGTGTGGGGTGGGGAATTGGCGAAGAAGACGGTGATGTTCAATGTTGACAGCATGATGGTAGTTGACCTGGTAAATAGACAGGGCAAGGTACCTGAGAGTTTTGCGGCTGTTGAGGCATGTTCTGCTAGGCTGTTTGTGACTAAACACTGTTTTCAGGACAAAACACATGCCAAGGGTGAACAATGATATAGCTGATTCATTATCTCGTTCACAGTGGCAACGTTTACACAGCCTGGCACCGGGAGTGAGGGACTCTAAGATGCCTCTACCTACAGACATTTGCGTATATGGGGAGTGAGATTGATTGGGCTGGTGGAGAGGTCTTTAGCTGAGTTCACAAGGAGAAGCTTTTGTCTGGCCTGGATCGAATTTGAGCATTTTGAAGGAAATCCACACATGCCGGCTCATTGGATCACAATGACAGAGAAGAAAGAGTGATACATTTTGTGTAGTCTTTAATTGACAGAGGTTTATCACCCAGTACTATTGTGGGCAAGTTGGCGGATGTTTTGTTTCATGGGAAGCTGTACTGGGGTTTTGACCAAGAGAGGGATGACATTTTGGGGAAGATTTTGAAATGTTGGAGTACAGAGACGTGGGTGGGTGGTTCAAGCTTGTAGGATTTGTTGATAAGTATTAAGGCAGTTTTGCTGGATTGTTGTTACAATGCTTTTGAAGTGGTGATTTTCAGACTGTGTATGATATGGATGTTTTTTTGGTGCTTTCAGGGAGTTGCTGGGTTCTGAGCTGGACTGGGGTGTTCTGCATAATGAGATCGTTCTGACAAATGGTAGCTGAGGATTTGACTGTAGCAATCTCAGACAGGCATGCTGGGAGGGGCAAGTGGGTGTGGCTACAGGCAGGGGGGAGAGCAGAGGAGTGCCCTGTGGCTGAGTGGCGCAAGTTTCAGGTCTAGCCAGGGTGCAGACAGGAGGCAATATTTTGTCATGAAGGCAGGGCAAAGGTTACAG
This sequence comes from Pleurodeles waltl, assembly GCF_031143425.1. Taxonomy (NCBI): domain Eukaryota; kingdom Metazoa; phylum Chordata; class Amphibia; order Caudata; family Salamandridae; genus Pleurodeles; species Pleurodeles waltl. Next base: position 1,747,801,664 of record NC_090444.1, read on the forward strand.
CCTTTCAGTTGCTGTCGGTGTTGCACAAGGCTTTGAGTAAACTGGGGCGGGATCCAGACAGTTTTGGGATGCACTCCTTCAGGATTTGGACTGTGATGGCAAAGGTGAGTCTAGGGTGGAATTGGAATCAGATTAGGCAGATATGGAGTTGGAGATATAGGTGCTGCAAGCGCTATGTGCGAAAGCAAGGGATTGAGTGGGGAAGTGTGGAGAGAGGGTCATTGACTAATCCATTCTTTTTGCACCAAAGGATGCGTGAACAGTCTTGAAAAGAGTAAGATGGTGACTTGGATATCTGAACACTCTTTCGTCACTGGGCAGCTAAGTATGTGGACCAGCAAATTAATGGACAAAGCCTCGGTCTGGCCTGTAGCAGACATGAGGTGATTTGGTGGGAGGAGAGAGGGATGCGATGGCGCAATTTGTTGCTGTTTCTAACTAAGCTGGTCCTGCAGAGGGTTTGCCTGGATATGCTCCTGGTAAATTTGGGGGGCAATGATCTGGTTTAGTTGTTGGGACTCACATTGTTGTAGCACATGCAGCAGGACCTGCAGTTGATCAAGAAGAACGTTTGACACCTGTGTTAGGTGTCAGTGGAGAGGAGCGCTTAAACATGCAGCCATTGACAAGGCCAGGAGGAAGCTCAACAGAGCATTGATGATGTGTTGCTTGTCAAAGGACATTAATGTGATAGCCCATGGTGGCATCAGGGAGGAAGGACAGTGCCTGTACAGGAAGGATAGGGTACACTTTTCGCAATTGGAAAATACTTATTATAGGATGGAATAAGGGATGTGAACAGCAAACTGTGGAATGAGATGATATGGTGCAAAAGAGTGTATCAGCAAAAGTTTGGTGACAAACAGAAGTTGAAGGGGGGCAGTAAAATGGCTCACAGGCTTTTACTGGATGGGTGTAGTTGAGGGGTGGAGAGTAAGATGCAGGTGTATCCACTACTCCGGGAGAGATGAGGGGAGCATAAGTGAAGGAAGACAGGATGCGGGATTCTTGGAACTGGACAGAGACTTCAGTGGAGGATGTGTGGTAGGGGAATTGAGAGACAGATTGGGGATTGAAAGGAGGTCAGTGAATGAAACGGGAAAGAATGAGGCAAGGTATGGGGCGTTGGTAAAGCTTGGTGCGATATGAGAAATGTGGGTGAAAAAGGGGATGATGGTTCAAAAATGTCGATGCTATGTTATGTTGTTGAAGCTGACTGTTTTACAACCTTGTCCTAATAAAGTGTCCTCTTATGCTTCATGATGGTATGGCGAGTATTATTTCACAATCTCAGCACACAGGTTCACCGAGGCATTTCAGTATGCTGATCCGTCATGAATGGGATACACCAGCTTATCATTTGGGTGAAGGCACTGAGCACACATGGAGATTGCTCTCTTTGTTGAGTTTCAACTTCACAAATGTCTTTACTGCAGTGGGGTTATGTAAGGTTTCACTTCTGGAAGTGGTTTGGCACGGATGTGTTACTAACTGCAAGGTTGTTGCGTGGGGATATTTGTGGAAACATTGGTGATGGTTTTTTGTATTTGTATGCACATATGGAGTCTTGCAGATCTCTTTTACCATTCGTATGCATGTACATGTTTATATTGATTATATTATTTTTGGTTTTACAAGAACTCCCCAAAAGGAAGGGCTCAGAGGCTCAAAATGTATTGGGGTTCGATGAGACTGGCATTTATGGAAAATATTGAAACGAAGGATTCCTTGTTTCCTTGTTTCAAAAGATCAAAGCAGTATAATAATTATTTTGGGTATGACTTTTTTCATTGCATGGATTATTTGGAAAAAGTTCAAAAAAATTAACAATAAATGTGAAAGAAAATAAATTCTGAAACAACCTTTTATTAAGAATCAAGAGGCTTGGAGTAGCCGATCAGGAGTGCGCAGTGGGACTTCCCTCCTTCCATGGTGAAGCTATTCAGTCAAAGTTGAGATCTCACCAGACATTTCGAACACTGTAAAGTGTGGAGTTTGGCCACTTTTTCCATATTGAATGGCAGAATTGAAACTTCCTATTTTTATACGAATATAAAAATACAAAAAAGGGGGGGCTATAAGTCTCTGGATGTTCAGCGGAAAGCAACGTCTCTGTTATTTTTTTTTCTAGGACAAACAAAATGAAGAAAGAACGTAAAGAACAAAAAACAGGATTTATTGTGTCCACCTGTACAGAAGCAAAGGTAAGTACGGCAGTGAAGTAAACTCTGTTGGAGGCACATATGAGGTCCTAAATACTCAGGATGGCACCCAGTATTCAGTTAGCTGGGCATCAAATCAAGGGATTTGTAAAAAGATACAGGGGGTCATTACAACATTGGCGGTAAAAGCCGCTTACCGCCGTGCAGAAGACCGCCAATACACCGCCGCGGAAATCTGCCACAGCTATTATGACACACATCTCGGAATCCGCCGAAATTCAGACACCCACACAAGTCCGCCACACCAAAGGTCAGTGATAAACTGACGAAAACAAAACCTCCACCGTCAAGCCAACAGAAACACGCCCATGCTATCACGACCCACGAATCCACGCAGCGGTCTTTCAACCGCGGTATTCCATTGGCGGTACACACCGCCGCGCTCAAAATACACACACATCTCCAAAACACCGCCACATTGGACAATTCGAAATACACACACAACTCCCAAACAATCAATACTATATAAAACACACACCCACATCACCCACAAACCCCTACGACCAAAAATTCTGACGAAGGCCAGAGAGACTGCACAGCATAGACAACCCCACCACACAGAGGCACACAACACCATCACCCACACTACTTCCACGCACAAAACACCACACACCACTACACATCACCACACTCATCACCACATACACCACCCCACACATCACCTACACCACCCCATGGCACAGCAAAGACACCCCAGGTTCTCGGAGGAGGAGCTCAGGGTCATGGTGGAGGAAATCGTATGGGTAGAGCCACAGCTATTCGGATCACAGGTGCAGCACACCTCCATAGCTAGGAAGATGGAGCTATGGCGAAGAATCGTCAACAGGGTCAACGCAGTGGGACAACACCCATGAAATCGGGAGGACATCAGGAAGAGGTGGAACGACCTATGGGGGAAGGTGCATTCCGTGGTCTTCAGGCACAACATCGCGGTACAGCGGATTGGCGGCGGACCCCCACCTCCTCCCCCACAACTAACAACATGGGAGGAGCAGGTCTTGACCATTATGCTTCCTGAGGGCCTCGGAGGAGTCGGTGGAGGAATGGACTCTGGTAAGTCAAATCTTAACTATCATATCCCCCACCCTACCTGCATGCTATCACAGACCCCCACCCTCACCCCCTCCCCTATCACTCCAACTCCTCACTAATGTACTAATGACACAAACCACCCATCCCAACACCAAGCCCTGCATGACACAACAAAGCATGGACACTCCTCACTAAAGCATACCCACTGCACATACCCATAACACCTCCCCAACCATCATCACACAAGCCCCCACACAGGAATGCTAGCACCGGGGTACAGGGTCACCCACCCATTGCACACCATGACACACACACATGCAATAATCATGCTTTTACACCCCTGCAGGACCACTACCCAATGTCACCAGACAGGAGGGTCCAGACATCTCTACCCCACCCACAGAAGAGGCCCACAGTGATGACAGCAGCTCTGGCCAACTGGATCCAGATGACCAGCCCGGACCATTGTGGGCCTCGGGACAGTCGGTTCCCCTCGCACAGGCACAGCCCATCACAGACCTTTCACCCTCTGGTAACACCAGCACAGCACCCACCCAGCGGGCCCATATCTCCGTACCCAGGACACATCAATCAGCTGTGTGTCCACCACTACAGGGAACCCAGGATAACCCACCACCCCATCAACAACAGTGACCTGGGGGAAGTGGTAGTGGGCACACAGTCCAGGGGACGGAGGCACAGGAACACAGGGGAACTGGGAGGGCTGCTGTGCGACAGGGGGCGGACAGGCCAAGGGAACCCACTCTTCACAAGGCCCTCTCCTCCATCATGGGAGCATACCACCACTCCCAGGAGACGATGGCTACGGTCCTGGCCAAGTTTCAGGAGACCCAGCGCCTGCAGGAGGAACAGTATTTGGGCTTCAGGGAGGAACTCAGAACCATCAGCTCCACCCTGGGCACCATCGTAGGGGTGCTGAAGGAGATACTGAACACCAGGAGGGACACCGTGGCACTCCAAGGGGCCCCTGACACTAGCATTGACGATGAACTGCCCACCACCTCTGCCGGCGCTAGTGGACTGGAGGCACCGCCACAGGACCACCACACCAGCACCCCACCCCCTGCAGATGGAGAACCACCCCGCAAGCGGTCTCTGAGATCCAGGAACAGGACAGAGCACAATGGCAAGACCCCCGCCAAGAAATGAGACCACCCTGATTGTCATCCCACTGTCCCACTTTGTAACCCTGTCCATATTGGAACGGCCCCAGGTCCACTTCCTATGCCCGTATGGGCAATGCACCTGTGAGACTAATAGACTGGACTCTGCCATGGACATTCCTCCACCATCACCCCTCACCATTTTACCACCCCCCTCCAATATTTAGCACTTCAATAAACACCCTTGAAGCACAAAACAATCTGGAGTCAGTCTGTGATTTTGAAAATGTGTATTGGCAATGACAGTGACAAAAACCGTTCTTAAATGTAATGTCAACATACCTATGTCACACATCACAAGTCCATGAGGAATGTAAGCAGATGACACACTTTGGTAATCACACCTGTGAAACCGTAATGGAAATGTACAACTCAGTTACCATATACTGGTTGAAATTGACAGACAGGATAGAGTTAGAAGTGTGAAAGTACTTGTAGTAGGCAGGAATATGTACTCACCTGTGTGCCACTGGAAATATTGCTGGATAACTGAGTCCCTGTTGTCAAAGTCTTCTTCTTCTGCTTCCTCCTCATCACTGTCCACAGGCTCCACAGCTGCCACAACACCGTCATCTGGACCATCCTCCTGCAGAAAAGGCACCTGGCGTCGCAAAGCCAGATTGTGAAGCATACAGCAGGCGATGATGATCTGGCACACCTTCCTTGGTGAGTAGAAAAGTGAACCACCTGTCATATGGAGGCACCTGAACCTGGCCTTCAGGAGGCCGAAGGTGCGTTCGATCACCCTCCTAGTCCGCCCATGGGCCTCATTGTAGCGTTCCTCTGCCCTGGTCCTGGGATTCCTCACTGGGGTCAGTAGCCATGACAGGTTGGGGTAACCAGAGTCCCCTAATAGCCACACACAGTGCCTCTTGAGTTGACCCATCACATAAGGGATTACCTGGGAGATGTACTGGTCTGCCAAACATACCATCTGTACATTCATCGAATGATAACTCTTCCGGTTCCTGTACACCTGTTCACTCCTGTGGGGGGGGACCAGAGCTACATGGGTCCCATCAATGGCACCTATGATGTTGGGGATATGTCCAAGGGCATAGAAGTCACCTTTAACTGTAGCCAAATCCTCCACCTGAGGGAAAACGATGTAGCTCTGCATGTATTCAGCAGGGCAGACAACACTCTGGACAACACGTTGGAAAACATAGGCTGGGACATCCCTGATGCCATGGCCACTGTTGTTTGAAAGGACCCACTTGCAAGGAAATGGAGCACTGATAGCACCTGCACTTGAGGGGGGATCCCTGTGGGATGGCGGATAGCTGACATCAGGTCAGGCTCCAACTGGGTACACAGTTCCTGGATTGTGGCACGGTCAAACCTGTAGGTGATGATTAAATGTCGCTCCTCCATTGTCAACAGGTTCACCAGCGGTCGGTACACCGGAGGATTCCGCCATCTCCTCACATGTCCAAGCTGACGGTGCCTAGGAAGGACAACAGCGACCACAGAGTCAAACAACTCAGAGGTATGTACCCACAGTCTACACAGAACACGAAACATAATCCAAAAGTTGTCTGTATGTGTGTTGAGTCCAGGCCTAGGTATGTGTGACGCAGTTGGTAATTTGACCATGTGGGCCCCTGAAATGGCGGCTGCCTGACCTCTAAACTGGGACAATGGGATGTGAGGTAACTGCGCTGGCGTTGTACACCGTCGCGGTAGGCCGCCGAAGACCGCACCGCAATGCTGCATTGGTTAACATTGGACCCTATGGTTCCCAGGAACCAATGACGAAGTACGCCAGCGGTGATGATACGCACCGCCGCGGACGTTACCGCCATTATCTATCTGTTGAATCACTCGATACCTGATCTTCGACAGGAGAGGACCTACACTGCAAGTGCTGCTGTGACCTCGGTCTGGAAGAGACAATGGCTCGTGCGTCTGGGGAAAGGGCCCCAGCCTTCACTGCACAGGAGTTGGAGAAGCTCGTGGACGGGGTCCTCCCCCAGTACACGCTACTCTACGGTCCTCCAGACCAACAGGTGTGTACACAGGGAGCAAGTTGTATGGGCTATGCCTGTATGGAGAGGGCTGGTTGTAAGAAAGAAGGGGGCAGAGTTCTGAGTGCATGAAGGTTTATGAATGCATGTGCCACATGGCAAGGGTAGGGATGTGGGCCACTCACTTAGACGGTGCTAATGGTAACGACTTCTCTTCTTCCCCTGTACATTTCATCTAGGTCAGCGCCCACCAGAAGAAGGATATTTGGCGTGCCATCGCCAAGGACGTCTGGACCCTGGGGGTCCACCAGAGACGGAGCACCCACTGCCATAAAAGATGGGAGGACATTCGCCGCTGGAGCAAGAAGACGGCGGAGGCTCAGCTGGGGATGGCCTCCCAACGTGGGAGGGGTGCCCGTCGCACCATGACCCCCCTGATGTTCCGGATCCTGTCGTGGCCTACCCTGAGTTGGATGGGTGCTTGAGGGCATCACAGCAGACACAAGGGGGTGAGTACAACATCATTCTGTGGACTTTGCACGCAGTGAAGGTGTCTGGATGGGGGAGGAGGGCTGTGGGTTTCCATAGGCCAGGGCGAGTTCCGTAGGCTAGGCCCCTCTGTAATGCAGGCCATGTGGCACTCCACCCCACCTCTGTAGAGTGCCAAGTACAGATATACATACCCCTGTGTCATCTATGTGTGCTGATGTCCACCATAGCCATGTAGGCCATATCCCAGGAACTGCATCTGTAGAGCCCAACAGCGCGGCGTAGTGCAGGGGGCTGCTGTGTCTGTATTGTCCGCCAACTGTAGCGGTTAGCCATGCACTCAACCTTTCTTTCTTCTGTCGTCCCCCCCCTTTTTGTGGTCTCTCTGTTCTTGTGTGCATCAGCATCATCAGGCGGAGGTACAGTGGCACCGGAGCACGAGGGAGCTGCATCCCACATGGCCATGGAGGGCCACACCACGGACTCTGAATACACCAGTGGGACGGAGGGGGAGGGGAGCTTCACGGCGGTCACAGGATCAGCAACCAGCGACACGGACTCGTCCTCCGATGGGAGCTCCCTTGTGGTGGTGGCAAAATCTGTGCTCCCCACTTCTACAGGTACAGCCGCCACCCCCCCTACCAGCACCGCCCTCCCAGCAGCCCCTCAGCCTTCGCCCCGTACCCGCTCACCCAGGAGGGTGGGCATCACCTTCGCCCCAGGCACCTCAGCCCCTGCCCCTGTCACCTCTGCTGCCCTCAGTGAGGAGGCCATTGACCTCCTCAGGTCACTCACTGTTAGGCAGTCTACCATTTTGAATGCCATTCAGGGTGTAGAAAGGGAATTGCAACACACAAATGCATTCCTGGAGGGCATTCATTCTGGTCAGGCTGCCCTTCATCTAACCCTGCAATCTCTGGCCTCAGCACTGATGGCAGCCATTGTCCCTGTCTCTAGCCTCCCCCCTCCAACTTCCTCCACCCAGACCCAATCCCCTGTACCCCAGCCTATCCCAAGCACACCATCAGGCCAGCCTGCACACACCTCAACACACAAGGGAAGCGCAGGCAAACATAAGCACCACACATCCCACAGGCACTCACGCAAGCATCACACACATACAGACACAGCAACATCCACTGCCTCCACTGTGTCCCCCTCCTCATCGTCTCCCTCCTCCCTCCCAGTGTCGTCTACACTCTCACCTGCATGCACTACCACTACATCCACTAGGTCCCGCACCAGCACACCCACCACCACACCCCGCTCACCTGCACTCACCACCCCCACTCCCATTTACACGTCCCCTGTGTCCTCTCCAAGTGTGTCTGTGACGCCCCCTCCCAAAGTACACAAACGCAGGCACACACCCACCCAACAGCCATCCACCTCACGACAGCCTCCAGCGCATGCACCTGCACCCAAAGCCACAAATGTTGCACCTCCTGCAACCACCTCCTCTTCCTCCACTCCCAGACCCCCTCCAGCTACCCGTCCCAGTGTTCCTAAGAAACATTTCCTGAGCAATCTTGACCTCTTTCCCACCACCCCCCCTCCAATTCATAGGTCCCGTACTAGCACCTCAGCCAAAAAATCACTGGTACCAGTGGTGCCTGTTAGAGGTATGTGGAGTGCACCGGGCACCAGGGCAGCCAGTGTGATACGGAGCCACAGCACAGCCATTCCCCCCGTGAAGCACCAGAAGTTGGACAGTGCCCGGCGGGACAGGGGGAAGACTCCAGCCACTAAAGCCGATCACAAGGGTCCTGAGGGGAGTGTCCACTCAGCTGTGACTCCTCCCAAGGTGGGGAAGGGGCAGAAGAAGTCGCCAAAGTCTGAGAAGAGCAGCACGGCGGAGAAGACCGCCATCATCCCCGCTGCCCAGGAGGCCACCGCCAGCCCCATCATCCGTGGCCAGGAGGCCACTGCCAGAGTCAGTGCCCAGGAGGGCAGCCCCATCGTCAGTGGCCAGGAGGCCACCGCCAGAGTCAGTGCCCAGGAGGGCAGCCCCATCGTCAGTGGCCAGGAGGCCACCGCCAGAGTCAGTGCCCAGGAGGGCCCCGGCAGCCACAGCCCCGCTGGGCAATGAAGGACCGCCATGGCAAGCCCCACTGAACAGGGCACAGACCGCCATGGCAAGCACCGCTGAACAGGGCACAGACCACCATGGCAAGCACCGTTGAACAGGTCAGAAACTGCAAAGTCAAGCACAGCTGAACAGGGCAGGCACTGCTGAACAGGGCACAGACCGCCATGGCAAGCACAGCTGAACAGGTCAGAATCTGCAAAGTCAAGCACTGCTGAACAGGGCACAGACCACCATGGCAAGCACCGCTGAACAGGTCAGAAACTGCAAAGTCAAGCACAGCTGAACAGGGCAGGCACCGCTGAACAGGGCACAGACTGCCATGGCAAGCACCGCTCAACAGGGCACAGACCGCCATGGCAAGCACCGCTGAACAGGTCAGAAACTGCAAAGTCAAGCACAGCTGAACAGGGCAGGCACCGCTGAACAGGGCACAGACCGTCATGGCAAGCACCGCTGAACAGGGCACAGACCGCCCTGGCAAGCACTGCTGAACAGGTCAGAAACTGCAAAGTCAAGCACCGCTAGCCCATGTGCGACAGGGGCAGTGACGGAACTGGGACCCTCACGGGGAGAGTGATGCACTCTGGGCACCAGTCCCCCTCCAGAACCAGTGGAGAACAGCATCCACTCTGTCTGTCCTTCACAGGATGAAGCACTCTGGGCACCAGCCCCCCTCCAGAACCAGTGGAGAACAGCATCCACTCCGTCTCTCCTTCACAGGATGAAGCACTCTGGGCACCAGTCCCCCTCCTGAACCAGTGGAGCCTGTTATCCACTTGAGAGACTGTGGCTTTGCACTCCCCAGGATGTAACAGTGGGCAACCCACCCACTGTAGAGATTTGAGAGACTGTGGCTTTGCACTCCCCAGGATGGTACAGTGGGCAAACCACCCACTGTAGAGACTTGAGAGACTGTGGCTTTGCACTCCCCAGGATGGACAACTGCACTCCCCAGGATGGTACAGTGGGCAAACCACCCACTGTAGAGACTTGAGAGACTGTGCTTTGCACTCCCCAGAATATGGCAGTGGACAACCCACCCACTGTAGAGACTTGAGAGACTGTGGCTTTGCACTCCCCAGGATGGTACAGTGGGCAAACCACCCACTGTAGAGACTTGAGAGACTGTGGCTTTGGACTCCCCAGGATATGGCAGTGGGCAACCCACCCACTGTAGAGACTTGAGAGACTGTGGCTTTGCACTCCCCAGGATGGTACAGTGGGCAAACCACCCACTGTTATCCACTTGAGAGACTGTGACTTTGCACTCCCCAGGATGGTACAGTTGGCAACCCACCCACTGTAGAGACTTGAGAGACTGTGGCTTTGCACTCCCCAGGATGGTACAGTGGGCAAACCACCCACTTGTGAGACTTGAGTGACTGTGGGTTTGCACTCCCCAGGATGGTACAGTGGGCAAACCACCCACTGTAGAGACTTGAGAGACTGTGGCTTTGCACTCCCCAGGATGGTACAGTGGGCAAACCACCCACTGTAGAGACTTGAGAGACTGTGGCTTTGCACTCCCCAGGATACATCAATGGGCATGGAGCCCCCTCGTGGATCTGGCGTGGTGCAGTCATCCAGCTGAGGTGCCCCCGTTCCCTTCCCCCTGAGGTGCCTGTTGTATTTCTATCTGATGCCCCGGCAGTGTTCTCTCCGTTTTGATCAGGAATCGTGTGTGGACCTCGCCCATGCATTTTGGGCCCAGTGGTCCACGGACATTGAATAGTACATTACCTGCACTACTAATCGTGATGTATATTTTGTGGAATATGTATATTTATCTGTATATATTTGGTTACTGTATTTTGATATATTACAATGGTTGCACTCATTTCCTTTTGTCTTTGCATTCTTCCAGGGGGTTGGGGGTTGTTTCTGTAATGTTTGGATATGCATTGGTGTGTGTGTTGTAGTGGGTGAGGGTGGGGGTGGGATGTTGCGTGTGTGTGTCCCTGAATTTTGCTTCCCCCTCCCCTATGTCGTAGGTGCAGTACTCACCGTTGTCTTCGGCGCCGGCGTTGATGATGGTCGTACAGGAGCAGGAAGACTATCGCAGGGAGTATTTGGAGTTCCGGTTCCTTGGTGTCCTCGTTCCTCGTGGAGTGTGTAGAGGTGAGCGTTTTCCCTTTGAAATAGCTGTTTCCGCCATGTTTTTATCCACGGTGAATCCGCCCCAGAAAAGGTGGTGGATTGGTGGGTTGTGATACTGTGGGCGGTACTTTGTCTTCCGCCTGTCTGTTGGCGGTGACCGCCGCGCTGTTTGTCTGTACCGCCGTGGCGGTCGGAGTGTTAAAGTAGCTGTCTTTGTTGGCGGTTTCCGCCACGGTCATAATTCCCATTTTTTTTCCGCCGGCCTGTTTGCGGTCTTACCGCCGCTTTAACACCGTCAGCCAGGGTTGTAATGACCACCATAATGTTATTAAAGTGTCAGGTAGATCTGAGGTGGATCTTAGGATGGCACCCAGTATTCAGTTAGCTGTGCATCAAATCAAGGGATTTGTAAAAAGATATAGGGGGTCATTATGACCCCAGCGGTCGGTGATAATGAGGCGGTAGTACCGCCAACAGGCTGGCAGTACATACCGCCACATTAAGACATTGGCGGGTTGGCTACAGCCAACACGCCAATATACCACTCCGACTGCTATGGCAGAAGCAGCCACCCGGCCGGAGATAACAATCTCCATCCCGGTGGCCGCTAATGTACCGCTGGTAGCATTTTGACCCTGCCTACCGCCATGGTTTTTGTGGCGTTCCTAACCACATGAAAACCACTGTGGTAGTCCCTACCGGTGACAGGGGATTCCTTCCCTGTCACTAGTAGAAGGCCCAACCACCCCCACAAACAATCCCCAGATGCCCCCCCTCTTATTCACGCTCCCCCCTTCCAATTCCCCCCCCCCCAATCACGCACACTGGCAGACATGCACCACACATACACACACTCACTCACAAAAGCATACACGCATGCATCCACTCATTCTGGTACACATCAGTACACACATTCACACTGACACACAGACACGCATTCACACTTCCATTCATACACGCATTCTCACACATGCATACACACACGCAAACAACACTACACGCATTCTCGCACACACTCACACAGTCATACTCACACCCCCTCACACACACACAACACCCTCCACCCACCTCCCCTGTCGGAAACCCAACTTACCTGCACCCAGGGGGTCTTCAGGCAAGGGTCGGAGCACTGCTACCTTCAGCAGTCCCCTCCAGCAGAACACCACCAGGCCATATTATTAGTCATAATATGGCTGGTGGCGGTCTACTGGTGTGGCGCTGCTGATGGTAGTAGTGCCACCTTAACATCATCCGCCAGTATGGCCACAGCCAGATTTCACCCTCCCAAATCACTGCTTATGTTATAGGGGATCTGCATTATACTTAAGCAAACCTTACGGACATAACAGCAGCAACTTTTTCCACTTTTCACTAATGGGGCACAATGATTGTCAGCAGAAACACCCTGCACTAAGGAAAGGAGTGCATTACAGTCCAATACAGATCTGCACCCCAGTCCTGAGTTTTTATTCAGGTCAGCAGACTATCTTGTTCATGGCTGAGATAATCCTTCTGTGGTCTGAAATAGTTCTGTCAGGTCACTAGACCACCTGATCAACTAACATTAGAGGCAAAGAGAGAGAGCAAACAACTAGTCCTACTGCCCTGCCCATGCGCAGTTTCACGAAAGGTCTCTAAGTTCCAAGTCTATCCTAGTGAGCTCTCATAATGGGTGTGCTCTGATCTCTGTAGTTTAGGACCAGAGTGTTTATAAAATAGAGTGCATGAATCCTTTTCTAGTACAGCAGACAGATTCCATAAATCCCTACCTGTCAGGTATTGGCAGGTATTTCACTTCCTGCTTTCCTCATTATAAGCATTGGTAAACATACTTCTAAATAGTTAGCAGTGGTTGGAAAGATAAATATTAGGGGCAAGGCGTAGCCTTAGACAAGATGGCTGCCACCTGAGTGCGCTCCATCCAGCAATCTGTTTTGGAGAAAGACCAGCACTTTGAGGGGAAATGGAGACCAGGGTCAGTGCACGTAGGAGCCCTGTGAGACTGAGGCACCTCCCTGCTGGTACCAACGAGCAGTGATTTGTCCTGGAAAACAAGAATCATGGCAAATCACATGACCGTAGCCTATGAATCGAAACAGTAGCCTGAACTTTGGAGTGCGGTGGCCATCCTCAGGACCTTCCATCAGTGACACACTACCAGCAGTTCTTGGGCCTGCCTTTCAGGTCCCTGTGAGTGTGCGGTTCTCAATTAGTCCAGATGGCTCCTCCTCCACAATTACCTGCAGTTTTGGTGTATACCGTTGGTATCAGAACATTTTTATTGACATTGAGAGAATTCTGGCTCAGCCTGCAACTACTTCAATGTTTACAGATACCAATGTCAAGTCGGTATTGGCTATTTTGAAGGCCACAGTCCCACAGTTCACTGAAGCACTATAAAATACGCTATGCAATACGGATTACAAGCATCTCATTTGCTGTATAGTGAAAAGGAAATTCCTGCTTATCCTGTCACTACTCCTTATGTGAATTTATAGTTATAAAGTTAACTGCTCTTACTTGGTAACAGATAACACTGTCAGGCCTGTACTGTCTCTTGTGAAGGCCATGATTAAAACAAAGAGAAACACAATTGGCAATGCCCGTTATGAGATTCCCAAACTGTACTCTGTTACCACATCCTATTTGTCTCATCCCATTCAGATTACATGGCCAATAGACAGGGCTGCCCACTCTTGCCTTTGCTTTTTGTACTGGCATTAGAATCATTTTCTGATGTGCTGTGGACGTCACTGGCGGTCAGCAACATGGACACTCCAGCTAGCCCCATTAAAACTTTCCACCATAGAGATGACATCCTCCTTATGTTGGCAGATCCTGACAATTCCATTTCGGATGCCATGTTCATCACCCAGAACTTCTCACAGTCTTCCGGCTAGAAAATCTACAGGGTAAGTGTAAGATCCTCTCTCTCACGTAGGCTACAAGCAGAGCATGCATGAATGGGCTCCTAATGACATGCATAATTAGTACACTGATTTATTTAGGGATAAAGTCCAATAGAGGCTTACAACATATGATATATAACACCTTAAATCCTCTGTTATCCCAATCCTCTTCTGATTTCATTAGGTAGAATCAATTAAATCTATCCCTATGGACACAGTACAGGTAGTTAAAATATCCGTTGCACCCTGGAAACAACTACGTCCTTAAAATGCTCTCACTTTTAATAAAGCTACACATAATTGATTCTGATATCAAACGATTCAAATGAGGCCACATACTACCTCCAGTGGCTTATGATTACCACACATGAAATTATATTATTATTATTATTACTATGTGCATCACTTGTAACAGTTGACCTCCTTTTAACCAAATCGGTATAAAAACCTACGCAGGCCCCCCTTGAGCTCCACCTTCTTTGGAACCCATTGTGCCACCATAAGGGAAAGCACTGCTGGCACTTTTGCTTACCAAACCAATAATACACTGCATTTGGATGACTTGGACACATTGTCATAGACTCCCCTGCATGGACCTCAAAATACATGGACCGCCCCACTCTGGGGAAATGTGGCCTTCATAATCATTGATAACCCATGTAGGATCACGGCTGGGCAGGCACAGGTATAATTCATAGGGATCATCTACTGTCCAATGGGGCTATCAATGATTTTCAGGGACCTCTGTCACGACTTTCAATTTCTGGCCCATAATGATTAGCACTGCCCGCAGATATGTAGCTGTATGAACCGTCCATTGGATCCTCCTTCCATAGTTCTCCCGAGATCACCTCTTTTACATTACGTACATGTTTTAGACATCATAGGGGTCAAGTCACAGGGATACATAACCTACCAGTGGACATCCTCTATTCTAAACCCACAATCCAGGCTATAAAGATTTGCTGGCAGGGGCTTCTCTAAAAGAGTACACTGAGTCAGAATGTGTGGACATGCTAGAGTCTCATGACAGATTTCTTTGTGAGGCCAACATGAATTTTCTGTACTTTTAGATCCTCCATTGATCATATTGGTCTCCAACGAGACTGCACAGGGAAGCCCTACACCAAAGTGATGAGCGCTTGAACTTTGGTGCACACCAGTGTGACACAGTGCATTGTCCTCTGCTCTGTCCATACTAGTCGACAGTCTAGCGGGAACTAGTCAATATCTCCCTGGCTCAGACCGAGTCTATGATGGCCTTTGTGTTACTACATGACATGAATGATATACAGGAGTTGAATGGACACTCCCAAAGATGTCTAGCAATGTCATTGGCAGTGGGTAACATATGCCACTGCCAACAACCAACATTGCCTACTAGAGACAAATGGTTAGTGGAATTAGCCAGGATTGCATATAATGAACATATAACTTGTGAGATATCAAATAAAATAGCAGTCTTTGATCTAACTTGGGGCCATTTTTTTAAGGGCTCAGTGCTTGATGAGCGTCTGGTGCATTAGGTGCCTCATTAGCTTTATTGTTTTACAGCTACACAGAGACCGCCTAGCATGGTGTTACTTGCCACCATTTTTTGACATTTACACCCTAGTAGAAAATATCCTAAGAAAGCTTCTTTTTGTGCATATAAGTCCTTGTAACCTTTACATAGGGGCATAGGCATTATATATACTCTTCCTATGAATGTCGGAATCACTACTCTCCTGCTTACTTATTGCAGTATTTCCAATTAAGGCTCTCTTATTGTATTGCTATGATGTAGGTTTATAATTTATTGTAACCCCCTTATATACCTATTACGTACACAATATGTTTGCACAAAGTTCGCTCATTATTTTTAGATGGTTTCCTCAACATTCTTGGCTCAGATAGTCTATAAGCGTCTGCCAGTCCACCCTAAGTTGTTGCCTTTTATTTCTTAAGTCTATGGTCAGCATTTCCATAGTGATCATTGTCCAAATTCCCCTTGACCAGGTGTCTATCAGTGGGGGGGGGGTGCTGTCTTCCACTGCATTGCTATTTCTTGTTTTCCTGCCAATAGCATATTTATGATCAAAGTCCAATCATTTTTTGATAGACCTGGTATTGAGACAGGATGTAATCCCAATAGTGTCAATAAAGGGTCTTCTAAACATACTTACTATGTTGCTCAGCGGCTCCTTCCAGAACTCTTTCAGAATAGAGCATGACCTCCAAGTATGCAATGCATTTCCATCTTCCCACATTGTCTCCAGCATTTACTTTTAGAAATTGGGTTACTGGCGGACTGGGGTGTGAGCCCTGGTCAAACAGCAACCACAATCCTAGTCAGGGTAAGGCGCAAGCACATCCCAAATTAACCTGTGCTCAACCCTCTGGTAGCTTGGCCCTGACCAGTCAGGCTTATCTTAGTGGCAATGCCTAAAGTACTTGTGCAGTGCTCCAAATAGTAAAACAGGGAGAATATCACAAAAAAGGTCCCACACCAGGTTAGAAAAATAGAGCAACATTTAATAAATAAAACAAGACCAAACTGACAAAACTCTAATCAGTAGAACTAGAGTTATAATTTTTAAAGAATAAACGGTAAAATAGTTCCTAAAAGCATAAAGTGCCAACTGTGAAAATCTGGTCATGATGGACCGGGTCAAAGTCAAAAGTTCAGGCCAACCACAATGGAGTAAGGATCAGATACAGTCAAAGATTAGTCTGGCTGAATTTTGACCTTCTCAGACTTTGTACCAGGAGTATTGTTTACGATGGAGAGTGTCACGAGGCGCAAGGAGAACATTGCCGGCGGTAGTTGATGTGCTGTGAAGAGCAGGCCAGGCACCATGGAGGGGGGGCTGAAACTTTGCATTGGTGACCCCTTTGCAGACTGTGGATACTGCTGTGTGAAGGGCTGGCGCTGATTATTTGTGCGAACTGTGCAGTTCTGGTGCAAACAGACCCGTTCTAAGTCGCAAAGAGACCAACAGGTTGATTTAAAGAGCTTGGGAGCCACACCAAGGGTCCAGGACCTGAGAGACACCACTTGGATGGCAGGAACTTGCTGAAGATGGGTACAGTAGCTGTTGGGGAGCCTTTTATGTCCCTGAGGCTCAAATAACGAGGCCAGCAGGCTAACACTTAGAGTCACTCTTAGGTCCTGGGCTCGAGTTTGAGTTACAGGTCCAGTCCTTCTTCCACAAGCAAGACAGCGGCAGGTCAGCACAGCAGGGCAACAGTTCCTTTAGAGCAGCTGTCCAGCAGAGTGGCAGTCCTTGTAGCAGCAGAGAAGTCCTTCTCCCTGCATCAGGAACCAGACAAAGGTTGCTTTGATACATTGTAGTGTGAGTGTGTGTGGTCATGGTTTTAGGTACAAAAGGCTATATAGATACCTAGTAATAATTCATTGGAGAAACCTGCTGTGTAAAGGGAGACATTAAGACATTCCAACATGACCACCGTTTTAACTCTATTATGAGACCCACTTATGAAGGAAATCTATCGAGATTTTACTTGTGCTGGCAAGTGCACAAGCTCCTCTGCTCATTTCAACAACTAATTTTGAGGAGACTAGGGTCTTCTCTGAGTCTCCACGTTTTCTTCTCAGCATTCCTGGATAAAGTAGAGAGGCTCTGCATCATCAAATTCATTCAAAGGGAGCAGTGTTCCTGTACTGTGCCGTCTCCATTCACCTAAACCCTGCCTCCAGCTTTCTGAATGAGAGACAGTGACCTGTGTCTCTCAGAAGTTCTGTGAGGTGAGCTGTATCTCAGCCAGTCAGTTTGAGGAGTATCCCATTAAGAATAAAGAATCCTGCAGCCCATTCAACACGCAACACTTGCAGTAAAAGAGTTGCGTCATTTGTGCACTTGTAGCAAAGTTCTTCGTCGGCCCCCTTTTGAACTTCTTTTTGGGGCCCTTTTCCTTTCCTTTCCCTCCCATGTTCCTATTTACGCTTGTGTTTTCTCTCAATTGGGTTATCTGAGAAACCCTGGAACTTCAGAGTGAAGGCTTAAACTCTGGTCTACAAAGAAAAGGAATTCTGACTGACATTGTTCCTCATTTCCATAGTGGAGAACTGTGTAAAATTGTATATACATTACAAACTGTGAACACTAAGTGCACCATTAACCATTTTCCTTATGTAACCAATGGAATAGGAGGATTGAACCTAGACAGTCACTTTACAACATAGATTTGAGTGGCTGCGAGTCTGCATTGTTGTACATATAGGTAAGGATCTTCCTTTAATAATTGGTTACATGAACAGCAAAAGAAGAAAGGCTTAGAACTCCAGTAGGGTAGGTGGGTAAATGTTATGCTTATTGCTGAAGTTAGTTCAACAGTTACGCATTCAGTAGAGGAGTTGTTTGTGTAAAATTGCATGCTATCTTCTCTGTGTGTGCATTAGTTATTCCCACAAGAAGGCGGTCACTGTTGATCGAACACAAAAAGAAAGAAGTAGTGAGGGTAGCAGTAAGACCGGCCGAGAGAATACCACAGCGAATGAGCAGTTGTCTCTTCTCTATCCCATCACCCTTTCCTCCCCTCTTTGTGTAATCCGGCCTAAATTTGGGCAGGTGGCAATGGAAGGAGGACATTGGGAGCTCTTGTCTATTCTGCTCCTGTGGAGAACGCAGTTACTTGACACCCTGGCAGAGTAGCCACAGGTCCAGAAGTGTACTGAAAAGCTGGTGACTTAGGTCCTTCTTTTATACACAGTTGTGCCTTTGATGTGGGGAGACACTTCTAGAGACATGCCTCTGAAGTGCACAGTTGCCCTGCCTTCCCTGTCCTGGCTACAGACTAACTACCAGTGATATGCAGTTCTTTGTGTGGAGACAGGACACAGCCTATTCAAGTGAAAGTGGGGCTGTGCCAAGCTCCTCCGTACCATCCTGACAGTGATGGCCCATCCAGTCACACCTAAGCTGCGATTGTGTGTGGCTGTTTAGGAGGAATAGACAAAACCTCACTGTCATACACACCCAGTCATGTGTCCCAGGGACACCCTGCAGGCACCAAATGGTTAAGGCAAGAAAATGCCAACTTTCTAAAAATGGCATTTTCATAATTGTAATTTAAAGTCCAACTTCACCATAATTTAATATTTTAAATTAGGATCCAGAAACACCCAACACGAATTGGTTATCTTTTCCGATTTGGAAATGTAATACGCTAACTCCAATGGTATCCCATGGGTGAGATAGGCCTTGCATTAGTGAAAAATGAATTTAAGAGGTTTTCACTACCAGGACCTGTAAAACTTACACGTCCATATCCTAATTTTTAAATACATTGCATCCTGTCCACTGGGCTGTCCATGGCTTACCCTAGTGGTGGCATAAGTATTATGAAGGAAGGTTTGGGCCTGCAGAGGTTTATTTCTCCAGGTCAAGATGGCAGTTTCAATGGCACACACAGGCTGTACAGTAGCAGGACTGGGATATGTTTAAAGGGCTACTTAAGCCAGTGGCACAATCAGCGCTACAAGCCCACCAGTAGTATTTTATTTACAGGTGCTGGCCACATGTAGTGTCACTTTTTTAGGGATTTATAAGTAAATTAAATATGTCAATTGAGTATCAGCCGGTTCTTCCAATTTTTAAGGAATGAGCACAAGCACATTAGCACTGGTTAGCAGTGGTCATGTGCACTGAGTCCTAAGGTCATCAAAAATGAATGCAGCAAATGTAGTAGTAGGAAGGTAAAAAGTTTGAGGGTGACCTTGCAAAAAAGGTCAGGTCCAAAACTTACCATCCATGTTCTGGTACATCCATCTTAATTTACTTTGTGTAAAGCAAATGTTATACATAACCTTGTATCATGTCTATTGATCTGTATATCCATATGAAGCTTTGGAAACCCGGGTCATAAACCTTCCTATTCTTCTATTAACATTTCCCTACCTCTTAATTTTTCCCTATGCACCCATATATGTCCACTTCAAGTGGTCCTTGTTCATCATCAAAAACTCTATATAGATTGGATATTATCCCCTTTGGAGAGTCATAGGAAGCTAAAAAAAATTCATATGGGTAAGCTCTCTTGTTCCTGCTTTTTGCTTCTTAATGGGTGCCTGTGGCACGGTTTGATGTATCTAAGTCTTTCCTGCTCCTCCAGGGAGTGTTCTATTTTGCAGCTGATAAAAGACCTTTTTTTACAATCTCTGAAAATATCTCCCAGCATCCAACAGTCACTTTGTTTCCACTCGAAGTATGAGTCATCCTCTAATGCTAGGCTATAGTCTGAATTTTCAATTCCTGGATGAAGGACAACGGCCTGAAGGTCAACATGGATGAGACCAAAGTACTGATCTTCAGCAGCAAAAACTTCCCCGGGGATGCCTTCTGGTATCCTACGTAACTCAGCCAAATGCTAACTCCGACTGACCACGCCAGAAATCATGGCATCATCCTGGACAGCGAACACTCCACAACACTTCAGGTCAACACCATATCAATCTCATGCTTCTTCATCCTGCCCATGCTCTGCAAGATCTTCAAGTGGCTTTCCCAGAACTCCAGAAACACCATCACCCAGGCCCTGATCACCAGCTATCTGGACTATGGGAATGCTCTCTATGCAAGAATCACAACCCACCTCCTCTAAACTCTCCAAACCTTCGAAAACGTCACAGCCATACTCATACTCGAGTTCTCTCCCGACAATCACACATCACCCTACACCTCGGAGAGCTCCACTTGCTTCCAATTCAGAAGAGATGCCAGGCCAAGCTGGTCACCCACACATTCAGGGCCCTGCATAACTCCAGACCAGCCTACATCAACCACTGCTTCTGGTTCCACAACTCTGACCAGACACCTCCGCTTCATCTGCCTTGTGCTCACCTGTGCCCTACACATCTGCCAGAGCAGGGTCAGTGGACTCTGCTTCTCCTACCTAGCAGCCAGGACATGGAATGACCTTCTCCTGCACCTCCGAACCTCTGCCACTCTACCAGAGTTTCACAAGATGCTCAAGACCTGGCTCTGTGGCTGAACAATTGACACCCTGCCAGTGCCTGCATACCCTCATAGGTGATAAGCAGCGCTCTACAAATTGATTGATTGATTTATTGGTGTGAAGTGTGAAGAAAAATTCATAATCATCAAATCTTTTGACACCACATTCCATGTGTGTATGTGTGGTATCAGATACATTCTCTACTTTAGGACTACTTAATTTGGGGAGACACAGGGTGTCCCATATTGGTCTATTCATCAGTGCCCAGTCCATGTGGGGTCAGTGCTTCTCTTTCACCCTCAAAGACCATTCAAACTCTATTCACATATAAGCACTGAAGTAATTTATTTTAATATTCAGGAGGCCAAGGCACCTATCCTCCTTGGGATTACTCATCAGTTATTTGAAAGAGTCTAGTCCTATCCCTCCAAATGAAGTTTTCGCATGTTGATTGGATAGTTACCTGGCATTGATTGAGAATGGCTACCAGAAGGTCCTGGAAAAGGTGTAGCGATATAAGAACTATATTCATCTTTACAGCTGGTACTCTTCCTAACCACAGTCTGTACAATGGTTGCCATCTATGGAGATCTCTTTTTATGCCTTTATAAAGGTTTAGATAGCTGGCACTATACTGACCTTGGATTGAAGGGGTGAAGTTTCTGTCAAATAACGTAATTGTATCTGTTGCTTACCTGGGTGATGAAATACACTCAATCCTTTTATCGTCCCACACTGAATTTCAGGCTTTCAAGAGTTACTTTGCAGTCTGATATTCTCCCATATCATTCAAGAATATTTAGCACCATCGTAATGACTCACCTGGGTTTCTTAGCATCAGGCGGTTGACACTATTCTATATTCTTGGGCGGATGAATCTTTTCTGAGTTCTGAGGGGGAAGGAGACACACACCAAATTTTTAATCAGCTTTAATAATAGTGCAACCTATTTCGCCACACACTCAATCTTGGAGACCAACTTGAAGTTTAAAGGGGCTTTATTACAAACTCAAAGTCAAACTTACATAAATGAGAATCAAAAACATGCCATAAATGTAAAGAATCACCAAAGGAGAACTAAAGTGACGTACTATATTACATTTTCCCAGCACATGCAAAGCCAATATCTCAACAGTGACAATGCAGAAAATAAGGAAAAGCATATGATGCTTTGAATCTAAGCTCAAGTTCTCCTGCCTAAACATTGAATCTAAATTCCAAATTATTATAATTACTAAAGGGATTTCAGGGAAAAGCATCAGCACCACAGAAACCTCAGTAGAGATTCTGTTGAGAGATGTGAGTACTGCAAAGCCACTTGGAAAAATAGAGTAGGAGGTATGTACCTTGCATAGGTCTGCTTCAGTCTTGAGGCAAAGGGGATCTGAACCTATAACTGACTAAACAACACTTAAATCTTGAATCTGCTAGGGGCTGACTTTGTCGTCAAAACCCTCCTTTGAAATTACACTTCTAATTGACATTTTCATCCTTTCAAGTTGTGTTCATATGTCAGTGGCTCACTCCCGTGCTCAGGAAGGTGGAGGGGAGTTGAGCTACCGCCTCCATGTTACTCCTTCCCACCTTGGTAACTCATCTTCTCAGGGCCCCTTATTCCTTTCAAAAATAAACCTTCTTATTAGCCAGAGACTCGTACCGTCGCACATGCCGCTTTGGAAAATATGCAATAAAACAAGGTTCATGTTGAAGGTTAGAAACACACAAAGAACTTAGGCCTTCACTCCGGCCAAGCTAACAAAGACATGAAGGCATATTTGATTTAAATGACTTTCCACACATTTCTCATAATGAATATAAAATGGATATGGAAATAACATTTCTAAAATACTGTAACATAAACATTCTTGCATAATAATTGATAAATGTGGTTTACATTAAACATTATACTCCTACGTGCACTTTACTAGTATGCATTTCAGTGCACCACATTTATACGAAAGCCATTTACATGTGTCACATAAGTAGCTGATTACTCCCTTAATTCACATTCTAAAACACACCCAAATTATGCTCTCTCATCAGTGATATGTCATCTGAGACTAGGGGGCTAATTACCAGTGTGGCGGTCTATAGACTTCCACACTCGCGGTGGTAGTCTCGACCACCGCCAATACGGCGGTCCAACCGTCACATTAAAAATCTGGCGTCACATAAAAAATCTGGCCAGGGATTCCGGCAATCTGGCAAGCAGCCCTGCCCTGGGGATTTTGACCTTGTTCTCTGCCAGCCTATTCATGGGGGTAAAGGGCTGGTTGAGAACAGGTGTGGGGGCCCCTGCACTGCCCATGCACTTGGCATGGGCAGTGCAGTCCCCACTGCCAAGCACCATTGCAATGTTCACTGTCTGCTTTGTAGACAGTGAACATTGCGAGGGTGCTGGTGCAACCTACGGGCTTACAGCATTGCTGCAGGCTCGATTATGAGCCGGTGACCGCGCTGTAGCCTGTTTCCTGATTGGCTGGCGGGCAGGAACAGAGGTTTCCGCCCATCAGCCTAGCGGGATACTCTTAATGGGGCTGGCTGGGAGGTAGCTTGTGTGGCGGCAACCCACCCGTCGGAAGTTCAGCGGACAGTAAAAATCATCCGCTGAACTCGTAATGACCCCCTAAATGTGTTTTGCATTCTAACCCTCCAAACCGCATGCCCTACAGCATTACCTCCACTCTTCTTTGCATTAAGGCTTCTACCAACATTGTAAAAAAGGAGAGGAGAGAAGAGACATCCTTGTCTCGTCCCCCAAAGAGGGATTTTCCTTCTACTTGATTTTTTAGTCTGGTGAGGTACTCTTTGTACGTTATCAAATAAATATTAAGGTCAAGATTAAGCAACGAGATTGGTCTATAGGATGCACAGATATCCTTGGCTGTGTGGTTTGTGTATGAGTGACATATCTACATCTCACTTGGTAGGCATGATTGTTCCCAAAACAAGAAAGAAATTAAAGATTTCAGCTAGGGTGTGGTCACTCTAGAGCAGGATTTGTTTCAATTTCAGTTCATCAGAGCTGGGAGCCTTACCAATTGACAAGTCTGTAACCACCTGACCACTTCATTGACCATAATTCAATGCTTCACCTCATTCCTAATTTGCTCATTCATTTTTGGTAAATGCAGGCCATCCAGAATACGTGTTGATTTATTTACGTGCCTTCATGTAAGCTACTAAAGAAGGCAGCACATTCTCTTTTCAAGACTTGTCAGGGCTTGTCATCTTCCCATCCCAGGAAAGGAACTTGAGGTGACTTGGCTCCATCTTTCACAATACACAGTATAGTCACTGGTAATTTATCTGCCTTATTTGTTCAGTCATGGAAGCATTGCTTCAGTCTTAAAAGTGTCTTTCTGAGCATTCGGTCTCAAACATATGACACTATTCCATACTCAGTCACTTCCAGTAATTCGAAAAGTGTGTTTATAGTGGCGCTTTGAGTTTTAATCTCACCAATGCTACATTGTATCTTTGATCCTTTCTGGCCACTGTTCTTTTACTTCTCCTTACTGCCCTAAATGTATTCTACTCAAAATCGATCCTTATTCCACCATCATCATAAAGGAGAAAATATTAATCTATTTTCTCCCAGTGTCTTTTTCATATGTCCTATCTTTCTGTATGTGTGGTTAAAATTGCAAGGGCGCCCTATTTTTGGTTTATCCCCAGTATGGCAAACCCCTGTCACTGGTTCACTGAGCCCATCAGTCCTTCTTCCATTTTAGTTTTAACCAACTCTTGTACACTCCTAATATATCGATTTTGGCAGGAATGGGGAATATAGAAAGTCACACGTGTTACCTCTTCTTCCTTATTTTCGGAGTGTCTTTCACAACTTGTTTGATTTCAAATGAGATATTGCTATGAAGTGTGACTACAACTGAACAGGCTTTCTGCCTGGCTGTTGGAAACAACTGGTCAGGATAATATTTGTAACATGGGTTTACTTTATACAAACTATAGCTGATGCTTCCTGTGATTTTGTCATGCACACTTGATGTTGGTTCATTGGGGAGGTTAAACCACAAACATTCAATGTGATTAGGTGTATCATAAGTGCCTGGAGTGATAATCCACAATTGCAATGCCATTCACTCTGTCCTCTTTCATTCTCTGATCTCCATAAACACATAGCCATATCTCTATCTGCCGAGGTCCATCTGCCCATCCCACCTCTCCTGCCTCCAATCAGAAACCTTCGACCATCCTAGAACAGTAACTGCTATGTTCTCTCAGCAGGGCCAGGATTGCCACAGGAGTGGTGTTTAATGTTATGTTAAGTGTAGTTGTAGAGAGCTCTTTCACTTGGGAGAGTATCCTGATGTTGAAGCAGGGGACAGTCCTAGCCTTGCAGAGGGTTAGGGTAGTGGAAGTCTAATCAAAGAGCAATGTCTTCAGCTTCTTGCAGGATTTGAGAAGTGAAGAGGCAGCTCTGATTTGTAGAGACTGGTCATCTGAGGCTTTAGGAGTGATGTAGGAGCAAGCCCTAGCTCCAGATCTGGTTCTGTGCATGTGAGATATGTGTAAGTAGTAGTCCAGCTTAGCGTAGGTGTCTCATGGGTTTGTGGAAAGTGGCATGTGATTCTGGTTGTTCAGGTACACTGGACCCCTGTTGTGTAGGGCTTTGAAGGTGTGCGTGAGGATTTCAAACAGAGCTCATTTGGGAATAGGAAGTTGTGGGGTGATGTACCTGTAACATGGTAGGTTGAGTATGATCCTGGCTCCTGAGTTCCATATGAGGTGGAGATGGCTGGCCAGTTGTATGCTGATTCTGCCATAGATGGTGTTCATACAGCCCAGTTTGTTTGTTATGAGGGCTTCAGTGACAGTTTTGCGGGTGCTGGTGGGGAGACATTTAAAGATTTTCTTTAGCATTTTCAGGTTGAGGAAGCAGGAATGGGTGGCGGCCTTGACTTGCTTGGTCATGGCGGGTTGATTGTTAATGATAATGCTGAGGTTCTTGGCATGGGTGACAGAGGTGGGTGTAGGTCCAAATCTGCCGGCCACCAGGTAGAGTCCCACAGCAAAGTGTTTCCGCTGAAAATCACAATGTCTGCCTTGTCCAGTCAGGAACTTAATTCAACCAGGCTGGGAATTTGATTCAGGTGGTAGGCCCAAGAGGTAGAGTAGCAGCTGTGTGATGTCGGAGTAGGATAGAACTTTGATTTCATGGTTGCTGATAATGGCAGAGAGAGGGATCCTGTAGCTGCTGAAGAGGGTAAGCGGAGGGATCAAACTTGTGGTACCATACAGATGAGTTTGCAGGGTTGAGCAGTAAGGGACCAGGCTGACTGACTGGCCTCAGAAAAGAACATATTCAGCTGAGTCCTGGTCCTTGGATTCTGGTTTCATGCATTGTTGGATGAGAATGGGGAGGGATACTGTGTAGAAAGCCACGGAGAGGTCCAGGTGGATGAGTGATGTGGTGTGTCTTCTGTCCATGATCATGCAGATGTCATCTGGAGCAGCAATGGTGTCTGTTTCTGTGCTGTGGTTTAGCTTAAATCGGATTGAGTGGCATCAAGGCAATGCTGTTTGTTGAGATGGCTGGCTAGGCATCATTGATCAGCTTTTCCAGGACCTCGATCAGGTAAGGTAGCAGGGAGTTGAGTCTGTATTTGGCTTGTGTTGTTCAGTCTGTAGCGGGCTTCTTGAGGTGGAGGAGTACTGTGGCATGTTTCCAGGCATTTGGATAGGTGGTTGTGATGAGGTGTGCAGGATTGGGATGAGCGCTGAGCTGGTGGGTTGCAGAGTTTTGTCAAAGATGTGCAAGTGTCTGATGGAGCCCCAGAGTGGATGGACTGCATGGTGGAAGTGGTTCTTCCAAGGTAGTGATGAGCCAACTCATCCGTGTGGTTTCCTTGGTTGGGATGGGGAGAGACATTGCATGGTTGGCATAATCTGGTTGTGGTTTGATTCTGTTGTATATCCTGGCTATCTTGTTGCAGAAGAATTGCAACAGCTTCGTGCAGAGGTCCTGTAACGGGATGAAATCTTTCAGAATGGCGAAGTTCTCTTTTCTGCTTTTGGTGTTGGCGTTGATGTGTGTGTTGCCTTAGATCTGCTGATGGTAGTGTTTGAGGGCAAATTGGAAGGTGTTCCTATCTGTGTTGTCCTGGTTCATTCTCTATCTGTGCTTCACTTATTTGCAGTGGTGGATGGTCATGCCGTGCACCAGCTGGCTTCCGGTCTGAATCTTGTGGCTTTATTGGATTTGAGAGGTGGCAAGGTGTTTGCACAAGCAGTGATCCAGTCATTGAAGTAGGATATGTAATTGGGGAGCTGCTGCTTTGTGCAGGTCAGTGCTCCAGGAGTTCAGTAGTCCAGGCTTCTTTGGAGACTTTGTTCCAGTCTTGAGGGATGGGCCTGAAGACGGTGCTTCTCTGATTATGTGGAATGGGAATGCTGAATTTCATGAGGTGGTCAGTCCAGGTGATCAGGTAGGCTTGTTTTCCGGTATGTCACTGAAGATGGTAAATGTGGTCCAGTAGTGGTCCGGCATCATGAGTGGGTCCTTCTACACATTGGGTGAGGCTGAGCATTCCCAGAGTTTTGAGTGGGGCACTGATGTTTGGGTCAGTTTGGTCTTCCACGTGGAAGTTAAGGTCTCCAAGGAGTATGAAGTTGCTTTAGTTAATGATGAGTGGTACAACAGTGCTACTAGGTTGGTGAGGGTGCTGCTCAGGGTGAAGTTGGCAGTGAAATTGAGCTTGAAGGTCAGGTGTACAATGTTGCTGGGTGTCACATATGAAGTGGTGGTGCAGCGGATGGAGATTCTGCCTCCAGGCTTGTGTTGTCTGTCCTGTCTGGCCATACTGTAGCTGGGAGGCAAGGCCATGGTGATTTCCAGGCAGATGTTGGGGTCAACTAGGTTTCCGTGAGAAAACGCAGGTCAGGTGAGTTGTCATGAAGTAGGTCTCAGATTACTGTAGTGTATTTGGTGGGAGAACAGGTGGGGAGACGTATAAAGGATGCCATGGTGTGCAGTGTGGTGGGTACCTCACATGTGTGTTTGTGAATGAGTCGGTGTTTGATACTGTCTGTGTGGGCATGGCGAGGTGTGGGAAAGTGCAGGAGAACTTGCAAGTGACACAGGGGGATGCCCCTTCTGTATTGCGTGGGGTGGCAGCAATGCAGTGAGCAGCATCTGGGATTGAGAGTATAAAGGGTCATGGCTGGATAGTGGTAGGGCACGAGAGGACTATGGATTCTTGTGGTGGACACTGGCATGGTGGAGATGGATGCAGAAAGGGCTTGCCTTTGGTGTGCTTTCCACACACAAGTTGTGCACCCTCAGCGTGCCTCTGAACTGCGGTTGCCATTATTCCATTCGAAACACCAAGGAAAAGACCCCTCTGTGTCTTCCTTGCAGATTCCTTAATTATTTTGTTACATCTTGCAAAGTCCTTCACCTGTTCAGTGTTGCTTGTGATAGGGCTTGATGCAATTTAATCTGACAATCCTCAAATCAATCATATTATTATTATGGCTAAGCATGATTTATAAAGCGCATAGCTACCTGAAAAAGGTTTCCCAGCGCTAGTCTCATCTACTAAAGAATTGCAAGCCTATCAGTCTTAAAAGGAATCATATTTAAAGGTGTACCGAATGTAGAAACAGTGGTGTTTATAAAGATTTACAAATACTAGGAGTGACTGACAGACTCTTAATCTAGGCCGGAGCACAAACCAAAGTTTTGGTCCAAGGAACAAACGGCACAGCTCCCTTTGGCAACATCTTCTAATTCTAGGAAATCCAGCCAACTTGGAATCACTCGATCGCAGGGAGCAAGCAGGAGTGTACGGGGAAACCAATGTTCCAAGATGGACAGGTCGTGAGTTTGCCAGGCATTTGTGCATGTAACATAACGTCTTAAAATGCACCCGACGCTCAATGGGTAGCCAATGAAGCATCCAAAGCATAGTGGCAGTAAAGGTCAATTTTGAAGGGCGAAGCAGAAGCTGGGCAGTGGAATTTTGAACAATCTGAAGGCGTTTTAAGATTTTTCCATCCCTCAACACATTACCATAGTCCAATCTGGAAATCACCAAGGCCTGGACTACATTTCTCTGAGCAGCAATGGGAAGGCAGAATAAAATCTTTCTAAGCCATTTTAAAATGCTGGAACAAGTGGCTGCAACCATATTAACTTAGTAGCTCAGAGTGAGCTTATTGTCGAGCCATATTCCTAAGGTTTTTACGACCGCCACTGAGCTAGGAGGACTGTCCATAGTTGGAGGCCACAGCTGGGAGCCCCACGGCATGGAAAGATTTCACATTAACAAGACCTTAGATTTGTCCCCATTTAGTTTTAGGGAATCGGCACCCATCCTTGCTGACACTTGATTAAGACTAGAATTGAGAGCCTGCACCCTGTGATTGTCCTTGTCTGACAGTGATAGGACAATTTGTGTGTCACCCGCATAGGAGAACAGTGTGAGTCCACAGTTCTCGACTATATCTGCCAAAAGCCTGACATACAAATTGAAAAGCAATGGACTCAGAATCGACCCCTGGGTCACACCTGAGCCAAGCGAGAAGGATTTTGATCAGTGTTGATTGGAATGAACCTGCAAGGTGCGATCATGCAGAACAGATTTTAACCAGGCAAGGGCTGTATTCTGTATTCCCATGCTTTCTAACCATTGCAACAACGTACAATGATTCACCATATCAAATGCTGCACTGAGATCTAAAAGAATCACTGCAGCAGCTCCATCATTGTCCAATTGGTATGGCAAAAAGAAGGGCCGATTCAGTGCTGTGACCAAGCATGTGTCTTCATATTTTCTCCTTAGTCATCAAGGAAAATAGTTTTGCCAGAAGGACCCTCAGTTATGAGCCTAGCGATGATGGAGGCATTCATGCCCTTGGACCCTGACACTACTGACTATCTCATTGATCCCCACATAGAGTTTATGCCTTAACAAGCTCACACAGAAGGCTGTTTGTTATGTCACCTTTAAGTCTTTCTTCATCATTCCTGAATCTTATATTGCCCTTTCCTGACCTGTTTTATAGATTGTAAATTTTTTTGTTCAGGTCACAAATATCCTTAGCCATAGCAGAGGTTGTAGTATATACCACACCCATTGTGGCAGATAATGTTGATATGGCCTTCTCATTTGTGTTCACCCTCTTGAGCATGGCTTGTATGCCCCCCGAGAGACGAGACACAACCTCATACATTTACAATTGTATGCTGCTGAGCTGGTCAGGAAAGGATTTGCTTAATCTGTCCTGGAGGTCAGTGAGGCACTGCTGCAAATCCTGTTTTGTGAGTAGGGCTACTTTGGCAAACAAGTTTTACAACATGGAAATTAGCATGCAGTGCCTTTACCGTGCAGCTTTTACCACGGAAATTGTTACCACGTATCCCTTCACCACGCAGGATAAGTCTATTTAAGGTAAGAATAAATGTATATATGTGTGTGTGTGTCTGGTTGTGTGTGTGTGTGTGTGTGTGTTTATATATACACACACTTATTTAAAGGTTTGGAATTAGGGCAGGGTAGGGGTTTACAGATGGGTGAAATATATGGCACTTACCATATATATATATATATATATATATATATATATATATATATATATATATATATATGCATATATATATATATACAGTACATATCACTTAACTTATAATAAAATTAATATTTGTATAGCATATGTAACACTTAACTTATTTATACGTATGTGTGTGGTAAAGGCATATGCATGGTAACGGTATGCATTGTAAAAAATGAATGATAAAGGGATGCATGGTAATTGCCAGAGTTGTAATGTCATACAACCGACTAAGTCATTCTTTTTCACAGACATTGTGTACTTTTATTCTAGTTCAGCTTCTTCATCTCAGCCCTCTGGATTTTCTTTTGGGTGCACTTATCTACCCAGAAGTAGAAGAGGCCATGCTGAGGTTTCACGGTCTCCACTTTCTTCATGAGGTAAACTTCTGCCCAAGCGTGGGGATACTCCAGAGGCAGTACTAATCCAGGTTTAAGATTGGGGCCCTCTAAGTAACCCTCAACAGGCTGCACTCGTACTGTTCTCACAATGCTTCTCACTCTAGCTTTCTGTGCATGGCATTGATTTGGAGGTTGTAATAGCCTCACTCTCTATCCCAGTTATGCACAGGGCCTTAGCTACTCCCAAGAACCAGATATCTGACACCCCCACCCCAAAAAACTATCCACTCCTCTCAACCAAAACCATTAATCAGAGGTTATGTGTACTAGTTGTAAAAAATAAAAAATCAGCAGGAAGCATGCAGGAAGGATTAGCACTCTATTTATCCTTCATGGAGGTAGACCCACTCACAAATCTACAAGTGAGATAAAAGAATATCAGGGATCCTTGTGTTCTATGTGAGGATGAACCATTACATAAAAAGGATGGAGGACGAATGGACTAAGGGAGATCAGGAAAAGTAGGGGGAAAGGGGAAAACTATGCAGCATTAAGCATTAGACTCACTTAATTTGCAAACCACAATATAATACATCTTCGTTCTTATAAATCAAAAAGCAATACAGGGAAAAAGGAAAGTTATTCATCAACTAACATTTTTCTAGAAGGCGTAAATTCTACGATAGTTCTTTACTCTATACAGCACACTTTCTTGATATCCACTTGCCATTTCAGCTTGGTCGCTACTGATATCTCACAACTGATTGGGAATTTCGGACAGACCAGTATCAACCGGATAAGCAGGTAAGTCAAAGTTTGCATCAAACCCATGCATCCCATCCTCAAAGTCATAATTTTCACACGATTGTCACTATATTCTAGCGTTTGAGCACACAGAATACAGTTTGTATTTTCACAGGCGCTTAAGGCTCCAGCACTTACCACACTGGTTGATGATACTCCTAATATTAGGCTTAACTATTTTCACAGGTTAAGAAAACTTGTTTTTACCAATCACCTTACATCTTGGTAAATTAATTCCGAATAAATCATCCACAGACATATTAGAACAAGGTACGTCATGCACAGAATCAAATCTTACTTGTGAGGTGAACTGTTTCTTGTACATGTTGTTTCTGATGTTCTCCATGTCCTTTCTTTTACATTGAGTTCACCTACTACACTTTAGTTTTTAAGCACCAAGGCCAAACTTGTGGAGTAGGTTGTCTGCCCTTCAGCATCATAAGAGGCAACGCACCATGCAAACTTCACTTACACTTGCATCTACATCATAATCGTCATTTTCAAAGATACTACCTCCTGTATGCCTAGATAAAAAAACATGAGCAGTTTGATTCTTATAGCCAAGCATAACTGCAATGTCAAAATTGTACCTTTACACTGTAGAACTCAACCTTGCAATTCGAGCAGTAGAATTTCTCCCTTCTTCAGGAGACAAAATGTTTGTTTTTTTACGTGAATGGCTGGGACTTTTTAAAATGCAGCAGGGGGTTGGCCTGCAGCCAGGCCCGACGGCCAACCCCCGCATGCATCTAACCCTGCGCCACACACTGCCTTCAGCTGTGCATGGCAGTGGTGGCAATAGGACCCTGCCTGAGACCAGGCCCTATGGCCAACTCCTCATATGCATCCAACCCACACTGCACATGGCTTTTAGCTGTATGTGGTGCGGGTTGGCAGCAGGGCCTGGCCTCCAGAAAGGCCCTGCGAACAATCTCCTTCAGACACCCCTTCTGTGAAATGAGCATTAGTGCCAGAATGTGTTCTGACCTGCTTATTTATTCCAAAAAGAGGCTTATTTGTGCAAAATGTCTATCCAACTGGAGTACTTTCTACTGCCTAAGTAGTAAGTGTTACCTCGTTCGGTAAATGTATGTACATCTCCTACACTACAGCTGTGTACATGACTGCAAGGTAATGTCTTCAGTGACCTTGTGTGTTGATGTGATTGTTCCTCAAGTGTCTTCATACAGAAATATGCTATAACATGAATTCTCATGTAGAGAAGACAGTGACACTACAAAGAGTTAAATCTCTACCAAACAAGGGCACTTCCTCTGAATTATACATAGTAAGTGCTTTAGTGGGTCTTTTGTTAAGCTATTAATTATCCTGGAAAAATGTGGGAAGAATTTGCATATCACTAATATATATGTGGGAGGGCCAACCAGGCGGTGATTCTTGGTCATTTGCATGAAAGTGGAACAGCAAGCTCTGTTCTCAACAGGAGATGACAAGAAAGAACCCACTCCTCTAGTTCCTAAATAATTCGCCTCCTAAAGACAGCGAGGGAGCCTCAAGACCTGACCGTCCCTGCCAGCTCCCTGCCTCCAGCGTAAGCCTGCATTGCTCATGCACGCAGGGAGCAGCTAAGAATACTGCTTCCTGCATCCATGTGGCCCTCTCCAATACTGACATAATGCCCCAGAGAGGTGGTGCTCCCTTGGGCTAAAAAAATCCTGAGGAGGGGCAGCCTGCACACCCTCCTACCTTTTTTTTATGCTGCATGCCCCCGGGACCTGGCCCACAAGGGGGCTGAAAAAAAAGTACTTGAACCTGCACGTTTTTGTCCCTATTTTTCTACAGATCTGTAGATCCACCGCAGTTTCTGCTGAAAAATAAAAGAAAATACTTTTTCTCTGGGGAACTCCAACATCAGGGCTAGGGGGTCATGGTAATCCAACCCTGCACCCTTTTCTTTATTTTGACTTTTTTATTTTGTACTCGGCTGAGTTCAAGTCCCAAAATGGCTGCCAACACTTCCTGGTTAAAGTGTTTGCAGCAAATCAGATATCAGCAAGGGGACTGTGGGATCAGGGGAGGATCCACGTCCCTAGATAGCTATATTTTCTTTTCTTTAATACCTCAAAAACTACTGAATGGATTTACACCAAATAACAATGACAGCTCTTTCTAGAGCAAGAGCCTCCTTTCTGCCCAATTTGGTGTAATTCTGTCCAGTGGTTCGGGCTGTAATCATCTTCAAAATCCCTATCGGAAATTGCATAGGGAAAAAGTGTTTTGCGGCTCTCCCAATTTTTATCAGCCCTAGCTTGATGAATCACCCTGAAACTTTTAAGACAGCAGCTGAATTGAGTGACAACCTAGTTTTGAAAAGTTTGTGAACATTCGCCAAACCATGCCAAAGTTATTGGCAAAACAAAAACGCTTTTGCTATGGAAACTAGGTCCTAGCTATAACTACCGACTGGGGACTGTTGTGTAACTCTCTATGCTGCTAATCTCCATGGCTATTGGAGAGGCAATACCTGATAACATAGACAATCACGAATTAGAAATATTTTATGTTTTTCCTCATTTAAAAATGAGTGCGAACAAAGAAGCTTAATTTTTCTTATTGTATTTATGTGTAAAAATCTGTACAAAGGGAATGGTGGGAATTATCTATAAACTGTAAGGAAATACATTGAGCATGTATGTCATTTGCGTACAGTTTTCACACAGAGTACTGTTGTAGGACAAGTACAGTGACATATTTATTTATACCACAATATATTCTTCAGGAAAAAAAATGCAGTTTAACCATCTCTTAATCACGCTTTTTAAACTTGGTAGGGTCAACTTCGCCTTAAATCCTTCAAATGCTGATCAACTGCAAACTACTATTGAATAATAATAAATGGATAAAAGCTACAACTGCCCCAATAGGCTGACAAGCATTACTATGGACCAATTATATATGCATGTATGTGTCACTTGCAGCAGGGATATTCTTTCGGTTGTGAGAAGAGGATGTGTGACATTTATCACAAGGAGTCCAAGAACTGTACATTGTGATAGATAACTCTTTTAAAGCTGTCTCTTAGACCACCCGGGTGGGCTGATTACCAACACCACAACTTTCCGTGCCTAGTAGATGTCGTACTAATCCCAATTAAAATAAAATATATTAGCTCAGAGGAATTTCGTGTTTCAGTTTCTCAGGTATGTGCCAATCTGTGTAACAACATCATATTGTTTTGGCACTGTCTTTAAAAACATTGTCTTGTTTTTTTAATGACAATTTCTGAAAATACGCAGAAAAATATCTCTCAAACACTGAATGGCGATGACAGTGATTGATTTAAAATATGCGATGCCAACAGGTACAAAGAAGAAAGTGGTATGGAAAAGTTGACTGAATAATAAACATGGCATACCTCCAGATCGCTTACTTCATATCACACAAGTAAAAGGTACTTACCTTAAATACATCTTCTCTTATCTTTCTTACAGTTCAATGACATTTCATCAATTTATATTAATTGCTTGCATTTTTCCTGAGGTTATTTCATCCACTGTCATTTATAGCACTTAATATTTCAAGAGATGTTCTTCGTAATCCCCTTCACAATCACTTCTTCGTAACCTTTTTCTACCTCCCTCTCAGCCCACTCCCTGCCTCTGTGCTATTCTATGCTCGTTCCACACTGACTCAGTGGCACCACATCGCCCACAGCTTAAGGTATTTTTCCACACCATCCAGCTCTCATCTTTTTGTTGTTTCTCTTTTGCAGCATATTTGCAATTGTGTCCAAATCCTATAAGCAACATGCTGCCTTCGAGGAAAACTAAATGTGAACATAGGCCCATATTTATACTTTTTTATTGCTGCATTTGCGTCTTTTTTTGACGCAAAAACGGCACAACCTTGCAAAATTACAATTGTATTTTGTAAGTTTGCGCTGCTTTTGCGTTAAAAAATGACCCAAATGTGGCGCTAAAAAAGTATAAGTATAGGCCATAGTGTTTGGCTGTGGTATTTGCCACAAGAAATGGTTTTAATGAATTGTCACTGACAACTTTCTGTTAGGTTCCTAATGCATCCTTACTGCGGACTACAGGGGTGGCTCCTCCGTTAGGGCAGAGAAGCATCGCCCCCCTGCCAGCAGAAGAAGCTGCAAACCTTTCAGAACGCAAGGATAATAAACTGTGTTTAGTATCCTTTTGTTATGAGAGGGGTGGGGCCATGGGGGTGAATAGTAGTGAGGGGGAGTGCTACTGCGCATGTATGTTTGGCCGGCCGTCTCGGGCCGGCCAAACACACATGCGCAGTAGGCTCCCTCCAGCCCAGCAACACAGTTGCCGAAGCGCCCTGGCTGGGCGTTCCCAGCCAATCCTGATGCTGCTCTGAGTTGCAGTGGATGTGTGTTGGGTGGGTGTTTTGGAGCTTTTGAGTGTCTTGGGAGTAGGGGGGATAGACACAGTGGGACAAAACAGGCTGCCAGTGTAAATGTATGTTGTCTGTGTGTCTCCAAGTTTAGTGAGTGTGCTGCACATGTCAACCAAAGTCGTTGTGGTGAGTGCAGGTGTGGTGTCTGGGGTGCATGAATGGATGTCTGATTGTGTGGTGACTGCAAGAATGGGGTCAGCAACAATGAATGAGAGTGCAGTGCCTGTGAGTGTGCATGTAGAGGTGACAGGCAGGGAGGCGGAAGAGGTGGACACACTGGGGGAAGTGGATGTTGGCGTGTGTGCCTTTGTATGTTGGCTGTGTGTATGCCTGTGGTGGGACGTGTGGTGCTTGTGTTTTGCAGTGTGCTTCTTGTGTGTTGAGGTGTGTGCATGGCTGTCAGAATGTGTGCTTGGGACGGGTGAAGGGAGTGGGATGCTGGAAGGGGTAGAGGTGGTTGGAGGGGGGACGGAATGACCAGGGACACTGGCTGCCGTCAAAGTGGAGGCCAGAGCCTGAAAAGGTCTCTGTAGGCCAGACACGGCACCATGAATGCCATCCAGGTAGACATTGGTGCATTGGTCTGGTGCACCTCTGATGCTAGCCCCTGGATGGCATTGACGATGGTTGTCTGCCCTACAGAGATGGTCCTCAGGAGGTCAATAGCCTCCTCCGTGAGGACGACAGGGCTGACTGGGGTGAGGGGATGAGGTGCCTGGGGCGAAGGAGACGCCCACTCTTCTGGGTGAGCGGGCACAGGCAACTCAGTGGGGAGCAACTGGGAGGGCGGTGATGGTATGGGGGTGGCGGAAGATGACACAGAATGGGTGGGCCCAGTAGGGTCCGCCATCACCAGGGAGCTCCCATCGGAGGAGGTATCAGAGTCACTACCTCCAGTGGTAGTTCCCCTCACCCTCCAACCCACTGGTCCCCTTGGCGTCACTCGACTCTGCCTCTGTGGAACTGTGGGCCGCTGCATCCCCACTCGCCGGTGCCTCAGCTCCCTCACCAGATGATGCTGATGTATACAGACAACACAAGAGAACAGGGATGGGGATAAAAAAAAGAAGAGAGACACTTGTAAATAGCTGAATGGAGGTACATAACTGGTTCACACATACACCCACACACCCACCCTGAAAATATTCCACCATGCAGCACCTACCGTTATACACATGGCTATGCCCCTGACTAGTTGCCACAACCCTGCTCTACAGCCATTCACTACATCACTGAAGGACCTGAAGTACTGCGACCCTTATAACCCAACTCCCCATGGGGGTCATTATGTAAAAGGACATCAGTCAGAGTCCCTGCTACTAGACAGCATACATACCACAGCACACTCACACGTCTATCAAGGAGGCATACAATGGTTTCTGTACTCACCCCCTTGTGTCTGCTGTGCAGCCTTCAAGCACCCATTCAGGTCTGGATACGCCACCGCCAGAATGTGGCACATTAGTGGGGTCAGTGCCCGACGGGCACCCCTTCTTCATTGGAAGGACTACCCAGCTGGGCCTCGTAGGTCTTCCTCGCCCAGATCCGCATGTCCTCCCACAGCTCCCTGCAGTGGGTGCTCCACCAGTTGTAGACCCCCAGGGTCCGCACCTCCCTGGCGATGGCATGCCAGAGTCCCCTCTTCTGATGGGTGCTGACCTAGATGGGACACACAGAAAAAGGAACACAGAGGTCAGACTATGCCCATAACATACAGCTGGCTATACGTCCCCTATGGGACGGACACTCACAACAGCATAACAGGACCTCACACACGCAGCATGTCATGAATCCCACGACTGTACAGTGTCAAACGTGCACACATGTTTACAGCCATCTACCACCATTACACACATCCATGCCCCCCAATCCACCTACTCACCTGTACCTCTGGTCGACCATAGAGCTTGGCGTACAGGGGCAGGACCCCGTCCATGAGCTTGTCCAGTTCCTCGCTGGTGAAGGCCGGGGCCCTTTCCCCTGCCACTCGTGCCAGTTCCAGGACCAGAGGCAGGACACAGTAGCACACTCAGTGGAGTACCTGCATGCATGCAATCCGGGAGTCAGGTGAAGTTTGGGTGATGAGATGGTGTACGCTCCGCGGCAGTGTGCACCGTCACCGCCGGCGGCGATCATGATACGCTAAAAATCCCCATTGACAACCATGTTAACCAATGAATGATTGCACGGCGGTGAACACCGACATGCGCTATTACGACAACTGCTAGCAGTATAAGGTCACTTCCACTACAACATTTCAGGATTACAGGGGGCAGACATTTTGGCCATTACTACACAGTTATTAATTCCTCATTTGCCCCATGCAGGCCCTATTGTCCCCAACCCCCATAGGCATGAATATACATTTACTCATCACAACAGTCCGGATGTATCATTGAGGACATGTCACTCCAGTTTAACATCCTACTATGCATATGTGTCGTAGACTTGTATGCCAGCATTGCTGAATATTTAACATTGTGGGAAGATGTATGTGTGTTCCTCACGTGTTCTCAACTACTCCTAGGTACAGACCCATGTGGCGAGGGAGGGCTCCAATGGTGTAAAGACCACTTGTTGATTTGGGGACCATGGTGGAGTGTCACATCATAATCAATTACAGACACAACCGTGCTACAATTTATGAACTTTGTGCATTACTGGATCCAGCACTGAGCCCGGCTAATTGGAATCAACATGCCATCCCTACTGAAGTGCAGGTGCTCTCTGCACTCCATTTCCTGGCCACAGGCTCATTTAAAGTGACAGTGGGCATGGGTGCAGGTTTTTCACAGCCAATGTTTATCATTATACTGTCCAGATTCCTGAATGCATTTGAACAACACCTGCAGTCCTATGTGAGGTTTCCCTAAAGTGCTGACCTCCCTGCCATCGTCAGACTTATATGCCTGTGCCAACATTCCCCACATGATAGGTACCATCAATGGAACCCACATACCTCTCTTCCCCCTAAGAGTAAGTGAAAAGGTGTACAGAAACAGGAACAACTTTCACTCCATGAACATTCAATTGGTGTGTTCTGCAGACCAGTACATCTCACATGTGAATGCCATGTTTCCTGGATCAGTCCATGATTCCTTTGTGCTGAGGAACAGTAGTGTGCCACACATGATGGAACAACTACAAGAGGACAGAGGATGGATCATAGGTAAGGGTTTCTGACACTTTTTGGCACATAGCAGACAGCCAGGCTGTCTGCAACTGAGGTTTGTCAGTGACAATCCTGTTTTGCCCTCTTTTTCAGGTGATTCTGGCTACCCCAACATGCGTTGGCTCCTGACACCAGTGAGGAATCCTAGGACAGATCCAGAGAGGAATTACAATGAGGCCCATGGACGTATTAGGAGGGTGACAGAGCGCACAATAGGTCTCCTGAAGGCTATATTCCGTTGCCTCTATATCTCTGGGGGATCCCTGGCCTAAGAGCCTGAAAAGGTGTGAAGAATAGTGATGGCCTGCTGCATGCTGCACAACGTGGCTGTGAGGAAATCTATTCCTCTCTTGGAGGAGGAGGGGGCTGTATATCCAGATCAGCTTCCTCAGAGAGGGGATGAGAGTGATTGTGATGATGAGGAGGGGAAGATGTACACTCCAGGAACCAACTGATCCAACTGTGCTTCCAGTAACTAAGTGGTACTATTTGATGCTGTTGCTGTCTGTGCAGCATACTGTCAGTATGCCTTATCCTCTATGGGGGTGTTGGGTCTATAGACATTGTCCCTGTGACCAGGTTTACATGGGACATGTGACAATATGGACAACTTGCCTGACAATTCTGTTGGCACAACCACATGTTATGCTTGGGGTGCCATTCCTGCTATTAAGATATGAATAAATGATTTCAAAGACAATTGCATGCACACTTCAATTTGATTCAACATAATGACTGGGGACATTTACATTGGTGAACAGGTGTTTTATTTAGTGTCAGGGATGCCATGGTGCTCTTTACAGTGATGGGAGTGGGCTACTGGTAGATGTCCATATTGGCTACATGGTCTCAGCGATTGTTGGCAGTTGAAATATGTCCATCTGTTATTTACAGTTTTTGGGGTTATTGCATGGTGTGGACGGTGGTTCAGTGGCACACTTGGAGGACAGTTCTTGTCAGAGTCACTTCTTAGACGGGGCTTTGGTCTTGGCAGGTGTTCCAGTGCCATCTCAGGGCCTGAGGGACCATTTGGGTGCCTGGTGTTGGCTTGTACGGGTTGAGATGCATGTCTCCTGTGTGTCCTGAGATGGTGGCACAAGTCCAGTTGCTGCTGCTGCTGTTGTTGGCTGGTCTGTATCTTGGCCTGTAGTAGGGGCTTCCTGGTCTGTAGGGGTCTCAGGCTGGGTTGGGACAAGGTGCAGCAGCGCACCTGCTATGGTGGCCATGGTGGCATTGTGCAGTTTCCACTGCTCAATGGTCTCTTGGTGTTGGGCTCTCTGCAGCCTTTGGGCCAATCTGTCCTGGGTATGGTGGTATGCTCCCAGGACCTCGGAAAGCACGTCCTGGGCTGCAGCATCCATCCTGTGGCCTCCCCCCTGGGACACTGATGCCCTCCCACTGGGCCTAGCCCCCTGTGCCTGTGTCCCCTGCACAGGTCTGGCGGTACCACTTATACTGGGGTCATCGTCTTCCTGCCTGTTGGTAGGTGGTGACTGTGGCCTCTGTCCTTGTGTTCCACTATTCTGTGGCCTGGATACACAGGTGTGGGGCCGGATGCCCTGGCCTGATGTTGGTGGCTGGGTTTTAGGGGTGTCAGTGGTGTCCTGGGTGGGGCTGCTGGATGGTGACAGTCCAGGACTGTGTGAGGGGCCAGGGTATTCCTCACTGTCCAGGGTCCCCTCTCCAGTGTCCTGGGTGGTGCCTCTGTCTCCATGTGGGGCACGGCCACTCCTTGTCCTGTCCAACAGGGTGCCATGGGTGGTGGTGCCTGTTGGGGGAAATGGACGGGTCTGTTACAGATGCATAATCGGATGGGGGACACAGGGCTGGGCTGTTTTGTGCTGGTTTCCACTTTTGGGCCATGCAGGGTGCCTTTGTGAAGTTGCCATTGCATTTTGCTTAGGATGTGGAAGTGCATTGTGGGTGGTGTAGTGTGATCCATTTCAGGGGTGGGTGGCTGTGCACAGGGGGAGGTATGTGGGCATGCAGGGTGACTGGATGTTGTGATTGTGGCCTGGGTGGGGTAGTGGTCCTGGTGGATGTTGGAGGAGTGGGGTGGTGCATGCATTCCAGGTGTGGTGGATAAGGGGTAATTGTAGGCGACTTACCCAAGTCCATTCCTCCACTGAGTCCAGTGAGGCCGTCAGGGTGCAGGATGGCCAGTACCTTTTCCTCCCAGTCAGTGTAGTCTGGTGGTGTTGGTGGAGGTCTTCCCCCAGTCTTCTGGACTACAATGTTGTGCAGGGATGCCATGGACCTCACCTTCCCGCGCAGGTCGTTCCATCTCTTGCGGATGTCGTCCTTCGTTCGTGGATGGTGTCCCACTGCATTGACCTTGTTGACAATGGTCTGCCATAACTCCATCTTCCTGTCGATGGGTGTGTGCTGGACCTGTGCCCCGAATAATTGTGGCTCCACCTTCAGTAGCTCGTACACCAGGGTCCTTTGCTCCATTTCTGTGAATTGTGGGTGTCTGGGGGGTGCCATGGTGTGTGTTGTGAGTGGTGTGTTGTGTGGATGTAGGTGAGGGTGCTGTTGTGTGGTTGGGTGTGTGATTCGTCTGTTGTGACGTTCACTGTCTGCTTGTGGAATTCTCAATCTCAGTTGTCCTAATGGCGTTGCAAAGGATTGTGGGGTGTGTCTGTGGGTGTTTTATAGTGTTGTGGATGTGTGTCAGATGTATGGGTTTCAAACTTGCCAATGTGTGTATTTCTTACTTTTGGGTGCCATTGCTGGCTGTGGCTGTCTGTACCGCCCATAGTCGTTTGACTTCCACTGACCGCTGCTGTGATTTGTGCATCATTATTTGGAGGGCGGGGAGTTTGTATGCTCGGTGGTGGCTGGGTGGGATGTCCTGCATTTCTGCCAACAAGGTCCTGGCAGTGGCTGGCATATTTTTAACGGATTCAGATTTTTGCATCTTTATATGGCGGGTTTCTGTTCACCGCCAATGGCGGGATTCTATTCAGCATCGCCACGGCGGGGAACAGGGTTTACCGCCATGTTCATAATGATCGCCTCTGTCTCACCAATTCCAAACACAAGCCCAGTGCACATTTGTCCAAACTACCCTTGTTTGTTACCTCACAAAGGAAGTTTACTTCCCTGAGAGGATAATATTTGACTAGCGTTGGGAACTAGTGGGAGTGACCTGAATGTAAAGCCCAATGGGCCCTGTTTTGATGACTCCAATCACCAGCCCAGTGTTTTCTTGCCCCAAAGCATCTGTTAGTGAACTCTCAAAGGACGTTTACTCATCAGGGAGGCTAATATTTGGCTGGTGTTGGCAACTAGGGGCGTGACCTGAAAGTAAAGCCCAATGGGCCCTTTTTTGCTAACACCAATCACCAGTCCAGGGTACACTTGCCCCAATGCATCTGTTAGTGAACCCCCAAGGGACGTTTGCTCACCTGGGAGGATAATATTTGCCTGGTGTTCGGAGCTAGGGAAGTGACCTGAATGTAAAGCCCAATTGGTTCTGTTTAGCTAACTCCAATCACCAGCCCAGTGTCCACTTGCCCCAATGCATCTGTAAGTGATGTCCCAAAGGAAGTTTACTCTCCTGAGAGGATAACATTTGGATAGTGTTGGGAACTAGGGGAGTGACCGGAATGCAACTACCAGGAGGCACTGTTCAAGTGTCTCTAAATAGCAGAACAGTGGTCAATGGTTCAAATATCCTAGCCTGATCACTCTCAAATCATGTTTACTCACCTGTGAGGGACCAAGATACAGATAATGTCCAACTCAGAGATGTGGCTGGCCACTTAGCTCTATCTTGAACTGCTAAGCCAAGTTGAAACTATTGAGGACAGGAAGGACAGCTCACACAGTGTGCAACATAAGTTATCATACTAAGCCTCAAGATGCATCACCAGAATGGAATTGGCAGCAGACACATTCACAATGCACTGACCACATGATGACTCCGGTCACATATAAAACAAACTCCTGTTTCAGCCTGCGTAGCATTCAACTAGGCCTCAAAATGATCAAAGCCACATCCTGCCCAGCCACTGTTTTGCCAGCACTGCTGGCAAGATGTAAATCTCTGCCCATCCTCCCAAGTGCCAATGCACTGTTATATTCAGCAGCTGCTGGACTTTAATGGAATTGGCATTCTCTGAGGCTTTGGCAGCGCTTCTCAGGAATTAGCCGCACTCTAATTAGGGAATGCACTTTTTATATTTATTTTTCTCAAGGTATCTCAACACAAACATCAGATGAAGATTAGGGCTTGTTCTTTTATTTGTTCTTTCTTCTATGTTCCAAGCAGGAGGTCCGTTTGTCATTCCCTCGAGAGACGCACACTGAGTAGTAATGAGTATTTTGTTCCCCTTCTTTAATCCCATCACGAGAAATGCCATGAGTGTGCACTGAAAGCTCAAAGGGGTAGATGGGTGGGAGAGAGAGAAATGTTTGTTTCCCTTTTAGGTCTGGGAGGAAAACAAAATATAAAGAAATGTACACGGTGCCCAAATAGGGTATCAAGGTTTATGCTCAGCCCTTCCTCAACATGCAAGACACAGCCCCCCCTTTCCAACTCGTGACTTTTTTTCTTTTGTTAGAACTACTGTGGCAGTCAGATAGCCTTGAGCATCTTTCCCAGTCCCCGCACCCAGCCAAACACCTGACTGAGCCACGCTCCTCCTGAAGCGTGTTGGGAAGATGCAGCGCCACAGCAAATGGCCTCCTGAGTCATCTCCTGGTCTGCTTCGGGTTGCTTCCCTTCCGTCATCTCTTGCTCTAGCTCACAGAGAAGGGAGCAGTTCCCACTATCTTCTGTAGCTCCAGTCGGCCCTCAAAGACGTCAGAGCATCTGTTTCTCTTCTGGTCGCTCGGCGCTGATCTCTCCTGGCTGCGCTTCCAGTTGCCACTGCAAAGGTTCTGTCTCCAAGTCCAACCCCTTTTTTCTTCCTAATGCCAGGGTCAGCACCCGGAAGTTATACTCTAGCCGCTCCTCCTCTTCAGGATGTAAACTTCCCTCACAGAGTTGGTATTCGTCCTGCATGGGAGATGAGATAAATATTGAGATCTCGTTCTCCCGGCAATTGAGCAGTCGCTGACACATGCTTCACAAATGTCAGCTCAATACAACAAATAGCATGGGTACCTTCACAATAGGATCACCTGCAAATCAACTATGTACACTGGCGGCTGTGCAAAATATCACTGTTAA
Source organism: Pleurodeles waltl (assembly GCF_031143425.1). Lineage (NCBI taxonomy): Eukaryota > Metazoa > Chordata > Amphibia > Caudata > Salamandridae > Pleurodeles > Pleurodeles waltl. Next base: position 1,747,846,071 of record NC_090444.1, read on the forward strand.
CTTTTGGAGGTAGATGTCACAATACCACCAGTTACATTGTATCTGTCACATCAACAGGTAGAGATGCCACTGACCAGACAGAGCCCACAGACAAGAGTGCCACCATCCGACAGGATGAAGCCCTCAGTGAACATGACACTCCTGAATGTCTGGACTTGGAGGACAGTTCTGGCCCATCTGTGCAACATGGTCAGATCCCTACAATGAGTCTCACTATGCCCACATCAAGACCTCCCAGCCCGGTTGTCTTGACATCACAGGCAACCATTCACCCCCAACCTGTGTCCCTGGGACAGTGCCTACAATCTTGTACTCCCTAGTCTAGGAGCCTGAGTCGCAGCCCAACACTGCAGACAATGATGGTCCTGGAACCAGTGGGACGGGGCACCCTGTGGCAAGGGCACAGCACCGTGGGAGTAGGGTGCGTGGGAGGAATGTTGTTGGCCACCGGGGTGAGGCCACTGGGGATGCTCCAGGACACCACCACCTAAGTCTTGGGGGTCTATCAAGAGTCCCAAAGTGTGATGGGGCAGGTACTTATCGAACTCCATGAGATCAAGCAGCTGCAGAGGGACATCCAAAGGGATATGCGTGAGCAGTGGGAGACCACCAGTGCCAACCTGGCCTCCCTAACAAGGGTGTTGAGGGACATTAGTGGTCCCCTGATCAGGGATCATCAGCAACACTGTACCCCTTTACTTTTGCACAGCAACACCGGATCCATCGTCATGGATGCCATCCACTGGAAGGGAGGCCCTGTCAGGGAAAGAACCCACCACAGACACCACTGCATCTGTAGCTATAGTTCAACCCCCACACAAGTTGGGACATCAAACAAAGAATTCAGGAGGTGCAGTTGGCCAGGAACCAACCACTGCCAGCATTGACCTCTTCCTGAAGGAACTCCTTTGTGTGTCACATTTCATTCTGTTGACTGTTCTTCAACACCTTCCATTTCCTATGGGAGGAGTACACTGGACTTTGGATTTACAATGCTGTGGCATCTACTCCATTGATGTCATCAACCATGACTGAACCCTTCACTTTCATTTTCCATCATGCCCCTATGTCAGTTTATGCACAAATGTTCAAAAAACCCACAATCACAAAGTATGTGTCTGTTTGCTACTGTTTTAATTGTTGCTGTGTAGAGATGTGAGAGCATATGTAGCAAATGATGAAGACACAAGATACTAGTACAAGGAGGGATGTGTTACAGGTACAGTGTCCTGCTAAGGATTACTACCAATATACACCAACACATTGCTACAAGTGTCTAGTCACACCAGCTATTTAATTGCACCGTACATCACATAGGCTGTCCATATGTCTGGACTGTCAGAGCCAAGAATGACTGACTCATAATGGGTCCGGGTAAATATACAGAGGTACAGTCTTCCTGACCACAGACAGGAAGGACCTTGTCAGACATTGTCCTGTTGGTGTCACCAGCTTGAGCCTTATCACATACCAAAACCAAGTAATCCAACCTCACATGATCCTAGATACAGAGAGAGGGCAGTACAGCAGTCCCTGATCACAGGTCCATCATAATCCAATAACCATGCATCTTGTGGTATGATACAAACATATGTCAGTGTTGTGGCACAGGCAAAGTGGCCTGCAATTATGAAACACATCTATGGCTTCATACAGGTCATGAAAGAATATTGTTTAGCCTATGTAAAGGGTGAATGCCTGGCCTGCACTTGCAGACCACATTTCATGGCCATATGTTCACACACATGTAGCACACTAGACAAGTACAATATGTGCTTCAGTCCTTCCACCCACACACTGTTCAAGCTGGTGTGGCACAGGTCTCATACACCCCAAATCTGTGACCCACATTACCTGGAACAATTGATGTCCACTTCCTATGTCGAACAGCATCAGATACCTGCCAAAGTCACAACTCTGAAATGCCCACATGAGGATGTCAGGGTGAAGGAACCTGTACAAAGACAAAAAAGGAGCATAGATTTGAAAACATACCCATTACACAAATCACACAACAAGCATCTGGAAATGAAGTTACAATGCAATGAGACTGACACAAACATAGCAACATCACCAAGGTGGGGATATGTCAGAGGCGAACTCTTCAATCACCTATTGGCTCATTATTGCTGAACATCAGCTCCCCAGTGTAATGGCAAGAAACTCAACTCCACACATTCTGACAACAACAGTCCTGCATACAGTCACAGTCATTGCATCACATGACATACTTACACTCAAGAAAAGTTGTTATTGATGAGATCCTGCTGCAAGTCCGCTCCTTCCTCTTCACTACTGTCATCCTCAACTGACATTTCAGGAGGCTCACCCGGTGGCACTGCAGGCTCCGTCTCCTCTGGGGTGCATGGGATGTTCCTCAGGGCAATGTTGTGGGGCATGTAGCAGGCCATAATGATCTTACACACTTCCCCGAGTGAGTAGAGGAGGGTTCCACCTGTCCGTTCCAGACACCTATCTCTGGCCCTTAGGAGGCCAAAAACTATCTCCACTACCCGCCTTGTTCTTACCTGGGCCTCATTAAAGAAGACTTCCCCTGGCCTACTTGGATTCTTCAGTGGCATCAACAACCAAGCACAGTTTGGATTTGCTGAGTCTCCTGTTAAGGAATGGGATATATGTGCAACAATGAGTCCCTCTCTTTAATAAATCCTCACCAGACATTGTACACACAAGAACAGTATAGATGTTACTTACCAACCAGCCAGGCTCTCTCTGGATACAGCTGTGACATCAGCTGGTTGATTGTGCTGTTTCGCATAATGAAGGCATCATGGACTGAACCTGGGAAACAGGCAAAAACATGTGAGCTGTAGAGGTCCGCCAAACATACAATTTGGACATTGATGGAATGGAAATTCTTTTGGTGGCGGTATACTTGTTCATTGGCATGCAGTGCAACCAAGCCAACAAACGTGCCATCAATAGCTGCCAGCACATGTGGGATGCATGCAAAACCATAAAAGTCAAACTTTACATGGGCTAAATCCTCACGTCGGGGAAACTGGATGTAGCTGTCCTGGTGTTTCAACATTGCTGGGAGGATATCCATCAACACTAGACTGAACATAGGTGGGGACATCCCACCAGTTTGAATCACTGTATGTTGGAAGGACCCTGTGGCTAGGAAGCGCACCACTGACATGACGTGCAATGGGTAGTATGCTGTTTGAATAAAAAACAGCTGGCACCAGATCTGGCTCCAACTGATGACATAGATCCACTATTGTTTGCCAATTCAGACTATACAGGAGTATAATATGTCTTTCTTCCATGGCCTGTAAGTCTGGCAGGGATGGTAGACCAGCGGTGTCACAGCCTCCCTCTCCCTTGGTACCTAAATATGACAGGAAATGGCGTCTGACATTAGTCATTATGCCCACAGCAACATACATGATGCATGTCCAGGTTAAGATGTGACAAGACATATTATTAGAGATGGATATGGCAAACAGTACACATCACAGCTGTCAATGACACAGGGTTCACTTGTTACCCCTTGCTTTGCAATGCATGTGTAGGCCACATGTAACTGGACCTAAATCCAAATTGTTCATCACCAATGTCCCTTGGAAGGTGACTGAATGTACCAAGTACAAAAATGACCATTAACAGGGGTAGTCTGTGCCCCATTGTGAATTGCCATCTGTGCCCTCCAACATACAACAATGGTGTTTGAGTAGTAGGACATACATGACAAGACAAAATGAGCAGGTATTCGTGAAAAAAAAAGAATTTCTGATGTGTGATGCAGTGTTATTAACCGAATCCCGCATTTCAGGCCCCCTAAAATTGTGGTTGCCTGACCTACTCCACTGGACATTAGGAACCGCCTGTGACTGCCGGTGGAAGTAGTCACGGTAGTATGCAGTTGTAACCACGGCAGACACAGCCATAGCCTAGCATTGCTGCCAATGACCTGCATTCTGGCGGTGACCTATCTGGAGCTTGATGGGCATTTGAGGGCAGCACAGCAGCCACAAGGGGGTGAGTACAGGACATATTCTTTTCTGTCCCACTGGCAAGTGATTGAATGAGGTTCTGACTGCTCCCCCTGACTATTATGGATGAGCCATGTGTCCCACAATGGAGAAGAGATTGTTTGTATTGGCATGTCATGTGTTTTATACTGCTGTGCCTTGCCTATTGGAGCATGGACCTAGGAAAAATATGGGAGGAAATCTCACACCACTTGTTCTGAAAGGACCACATATGGCTGTATACATTGATTGATTAAGTACTGGTTGTTGTTATAGTGTGTGTAGTTTCTAAGCAACAGACCACTACTCCTCAGTGTTCCAGTCCACAGGTAAGTAGGTGTTGAATCACTGTCCTCAGCCTTGTGTCTGTGTAAATGTGTAGGTTGTCATCTTCCACCCAGAAGCTTGTCTTCTCAGTGTATGATGGTTGTTGGTGTCTCACTGCAGTCTGTAATGTGGAGGTGTTCAACATACAGGCTACAGGGCTTTCATTGTTCCCTGTGTACAGCTATGGAAACGGATGGTATAGAGGGAGACACTCACTTCCAGGCAGTCTTACTCGTCTGATGCCACAAGGGAGCTCATTGCACATGACCTGCCCTTTCTGATGGTCCTCGAAGGTGCACAAAACCAACTGCGCTGTAGACACCACTGACCGTAAGTACACACACCTATCTGTATCAGAAAGCTTAATAACAGATGGTAGCGCTGTCATACACATCATAGGGGGCACACCACAGGCACCAAGTACACATCACATCCCGTACACAGTCTGAAACATACATCAAGATGGTCACATTCACAGTCACAATACGCCCCTTTTGGGCAGCTCAATCACACTGCATTGCAACACCACACAAAAACACACGGCCACATATCTCTGCAAGAGGGACAGTGAAGTCTACACAACATTCATCCACACATCACCAACTACACACAAACATCACATATGCAAAAACAACTCACACACTCACATTCCAGACAGGCCAGGGACTGTCATCACAAACAACACACAAATGTATCAATGTGTTATGGAACACAAAGAACGCCACCATGAAGCAGCCCCACAATGGACACACACATCACAGCACAAAGGAAGCACAATGACATGCACATTATACAGAGAGACAAAGAGACAAACCATGCACACAATACTTGCAGAAGGGGGATGTTGGCACCAGGAACACTCAGGGAAGGAGACTACATGGGACACATGTCACCTTACAACAGTAAGTTAGAAAAGGAATTGCAGAACAAATGTATATAAAAAAAAATCAACTGTTTGAGTTTATTAACTAGCACAAATATTAAAGTCCAAAGGCCATTGGCCAGTCCATATTCCAATCGAATATTAGCACAGTGCTTTGCCTCAATTGGACTCCCAACTTCCATGTAGCCTCCTCAATAAGGGGCATCAAGGGGGCAGACAGGCACCTCAGGGATTATCTGGGGGGGAGGGTCGGATTTTGTGGCGCCTCAAGGACCTGCGGCGCCCCACTTGTGGACTGCGGTCAGATCGGTGGTCCGTATCCTGGACGGTCATTTCTGCCACGGGTTGTGTTTTAAGCCACGTTTTGGGACGATGCCTATTATTCGGTCCACAGCGCGAACGGTACATCTTTCTTTGGGTGCTGCGCCCACCTTTTGCCCTTATAATCTCTCTTACCTATTTTTTCTGTCTTTTTTCTTGTTTTCTTTTTCTTTGTGGTTTCCCTCTTAGCCATCTTTTCTTCTTCCCAGGAGTCTGTGTTTCCTTCTCTTCCTGCTTTGCTTCCTCTTTTTCACCATGGCTACTTTTCCATTCACTCTAATGTGGTTTTTCCCAATTCAAGATGGTGTCTTCGGAACTTCCTGCATGTCACTTCCTGTTTGCCAGCATATAAGCTCAGATGGTCTTCTGTTCCTTGCATTGCAAACACTTCCGTTCTGGTGGTGCTCCTCGCTCCTGTATCCGGTGATTTTTTGGACTTCTCCTGTTTTTCTTGTCTGTAGTTTTTGCTGTTTCCAGTTCATACTACGCTTCTCTTTTTTTCTTACCTCTTTTTTTCAGGAGTTCCTTGTTTCTGAGGTTTTTCCTAGGATTGGGTCTATTTCCCCTGGGACTCCTTTTGGAGGTTACAGTCTGCCTGGTGTTACTCTATCAGCAGCACAGTGGCTACTGGAAAGGGTTGCCCTTACCTTGGTCAGTCCAGAACCAGCAAGAGACTAGGTGGTGCCTCGAGATTGACAGATAACCATGGTAAGAAGCATTCAGATCATGACAGATTGCAACGCCAAAAGATTCTGCATTTTCCTGGAATCATGGACGTCCCACCTGATGATGTCGTGGAAACTGCACAGTCTATGCTTCATACTATACAACAACAGATACAGGAATTAGAAAAACTGCGTACCAAGAACACAGCTCTGAGACAAGCATTGATGTCACAGTCCAGTGATGTACCTGCTATTTCTGTCTCCACACCTCGTTATTCTGGAGATTCAAACAAGTTAAAGGAATTTCTGGGCTCCTTAACAGTATACTTTGCGTTTTGACCCTCTCAGTTTACCCAGGATAAGACCAAGGTTGGTTATCTGATAGCTCCTTGTCTGGTGCAGCCCTACCTTGGGCAACCTCTTTGGTAGCTGCCAATGATCCGATAATATCCAATTATTCAGACTTTCTGCAAGCCTTTAGACAGATGTTCGAATGACCTGGATTGGAAGCTTCTGCAGAAGAGGCGTTATGTGAGATACAACAAGGGAATCAGGATGTTCTGACTTATATAACCTGATTTAAACAACTAGCGGCTGAAACCACGTGGACTGAATGCTCCTTTGTGACACTGTTTTGTCAAGGGTTACTGGACGAAATAAAGGAAGAACTGGTGCATTCTACTCCAGTAGAATCATTGAAGGCACTGATGGACCTGGCCCTTAATATTGAGTACCGTTTATGGGAACGTAGATTAGAGAAACGAAGATCCCGGGTCCAGTCTCCAAAAGTGGCTATTCGCCCATCCACACGTCATCCTGAAGAAAACCGATCAGAATGTCCTGCTTCTACAGAGGAAGAACCCATGCAAATAGACATTGCCCGTGGTCTGTTATCAGAAGCAGAACGAGAGAACCGCGAAGGCTTATGTCTTTATTGTGTCAGTGCAGGTAATTTAATTTGAATGTTTCCTATCCATCCCGTCAGACCTTCGGAAAACGCCTACTCCTACCCCCAGTGAGAAGGAAGGGGACGGGAGGTATTGAAATTCCTTCAATCTGCTATTCCAGAGAAGACAACACCGCTCTTTTTATCATCTCAGTGATTCTTCAGTGCCCGAACCAGGAAGAACAAGTCTTTGTGTTATTGGATTGTAGAGCCAGTGGTATTTTTTTAGATGAGAATTGGGCTAAAGAAAAAGGAATACCTTGTGTTCCTAAAGAAATTCCAGAACACGTCCAAACAGTAGATGGCTCTCCTTTAACTTCTGAATCAGTGGTTGATACCACGCTCAACCTTTGCCTGCAATTCAAAAGACATAAGGAACATGTGGCCTTCGACCTGATATCTTCTCCTAAACATACTATGATTTGGGTATTCCTTGGCTGGCAAGACACAATCCATATATAAACTGGGAGACACGGACTATGGTGGTCATTCTGACCCTGGCGGTCTTTGACCGCCAGGGCGGAGGACCGCGGGAGCACCGCCGACAGGCCGGCGGTGCTCCAATGGGGATTCCGACCGCGGCGGTAAAGCCGCGGTCGGACCGGCACCACTGGCGGGGTCCCGCCAGTGTACCGCGGCCCCATTGAATCCTCTGCGGCGGCGCAGCTTGCTGCACCGCCGCGGGGATTCCGACCCCCCCTACCGCCATCCAGATCCCGGCGGTCGGACCGCCGAGATCCGGATGGCGGTAGGGGGGGTCGCGGGGCCCCTGGGGGCCCCTGCAGTGCCCATGCCACTGGCATGGGCATTGCAGGGGCCCCCGTAAGAGGGCCCCTACATGTATTTCACTGTCTGCTGCGCAGACAGTGAAATACGCGACGGGTGCAACTGCACCCGTCGCACAGCTTCCACTCCGCCGGCTCGATTCCGAGCCGGCTTCATCGTGGAAGCCTCTTTCCCGCTGGGCTGGCTGGCGGTCTGAAGGCGACCGCCCGCCAGCCCAGCGGGAAAGTCAGAATTACCGCCGCGGTCTTTCGACCGCGGAACGGTAACCTGACGGCGGGACTTTGGCGGGCGGCCTCCGCCGCCCGCCAAGGTCAGAATGAGGGCCTATATCACTTTCCTCTCACTTTTGTCAGTTGCACTGCTATTCTACTGACTCCTATTGGTCACCAAAAGGGTCCATGTTTTCCTCCAACAAAGCAAGCAGTACTATTAATGTGATTCAAGGAGTACCCAGATGCTATCAGGGGTACTCTGATGTATTCCAGAAACCTCAAAGACCCATTTTTCCTCCTCATAAGGACTATGATGCTCTATTCCTTTGATACCTGGGGAAGTACTCCCATTTGGAAGAATGTATTCCCTATCAGAACAGGAAAAGAAGGTACTCAAGGAATACATAGAGGAAAACCTACAAAGTGGATTGATTGCCCCATCTTCACCACCTGCTGGGGCTCCTCTTTTCTTTGTACCTAAGAAGACTAAGGATCTCCGCCCCTGTGCAGACTTTCGAGAGTTAAATAAGATTACCATCAAGGATAGGTATCCCTTACCGTTTATTAAGGATGTTTCGGAAGCAGTCCAAGGAGCAACAATATTCACTAAGCTAGACCTAAGGGGTGCCTATTATCTCTTACGAATTAAGAAAGGTGACGAATGGAAGACTGCTTTTTGTACCCTGTTGGGCCACTTTGAACATCGTGTCATGCCTTTTGGTCTTACCAACGCACCTTCCATATTCCAAAGATTTTTGGATTCGGTTTTCTCTGATCTTTTGAACCAAAGTGTCGTAGTCTATCTAGATGACATTCTAAAATATTTTCGTAGTCCCGAACAACACACTAAACATGTTCTTCAAGTTTTGGAAAGACTCTGACAAAATAGTTTGTACTGTAAACCGGAGAAGTGTGAGTTTAACAAGACTGAAGTTCAACATCTAGGTTTTCATATCAATCCAGTTGGAATTGCCATGGACCCAGAAAAGGTACAAGCTATATTAGATTGGCCTTCTCCTACTTCTGTCAAAGAAACACAGTGCTTCTTAGGGTTGTCCAATTTCTGTAGGCAATTTATAAAGGACTTTGCCCAACAACAAGGATGTATAACCCAGACAATCAAAAAAGGCCTAAAGAAGGGGTACATTTGGACAGAAGAAGTGGAAAAGGCTTTTCAGACTCTAAAGCGTGCCTTTACCCAAGCCTCGATACTCTGTCATCCTGACACTACTAAGAAATGTATTGTGGTCACAGGCGCTTCAGATCGAGCCATTGGAGCCGTGTTACTTCAAAAACAAGACGATGATAACCTTGAACATCCAATCTTTTATCTATACCATGTGTTATCTGACGCAGAACAAAACTATTCTGTATTGGAAAGAGAATTACGGGCATTAAAGGCTGCCTGCGAGGAGTGAAGGCATTTCCTAATGGGTTGTCAGGAGACTTTTGAAGTACAAACTGATCATCGCAATCTGTAATTCCTCCGCAGTTTTCAATGCTGGTATAGTCATCAAGCCAAGTGGGCTTTCTTTTTTAATCAGTACAATTTCATTGTTACTTACATTCCCGGATCCGAAAATATTGTGGCAGATGCTCTATCCCGCCGATATCCGGAAAGCAATATTTCTATTTCTCCACACATCACTGAGCCGTGTCGCATTGTGGGACTAGTTCAATCTTTTCTTGACCGGGTGAAGACCGAGTATCAGAAGTTATCCATGGAAGAATGGAACACTTTAAGTCACCACTTATAGAAGCATCAGGAATATTACTTTCATAAGAACACCATATTTTTGCCTACTAAGGAAGTACAGACAGAAGCTTTGTGAATGTGTCATAACTCTCCTATTGCTGGACATCGCGGGGTAAAGAACACACAGGAACTACTCCTTCACTCTTTTTGGTGGCCCACGTTAAAGTCTAATTCTGAAACATATGTAAGATCTTGCCCAATGTGTGCTCAAACTAAAACACCTTGGACCAAGCCAGCAGGTCGATTGATGCCCTTAGCAATACCATCCATTCCATGGCATACGTTAACCACAGATTTTATATGTTCTTTGCCACCTTCTGCAGTTTATCAAGTCAGAATGGTTACAGTGGATTCCTTTACTAAGATGGCTCAGTTTTCAGCCCTCAAGAAATTACCCAAAGCTAAAGAAATGAGACAAGTCTTTATACAAGATATATTTCGATTACATGGTCTTCCTCAAGTAATTATTTCTGGTCGGGGACCTCAATATGTACCCCGTTTTTGGTGAGAGTTTTGTAACTTTTTACATATTGATGTGGCCCTATCTTTTGGTTTCCATCCGCAGACCAACCGTCAAACAGAATGCCTAAACAAAGGACTCCAACAATATTTGCACTGTATTTGTAATGCGACTCAAAATAATTGGTCTTCTTCCCTACCATTGGCTGAGTTTTCTCATAACAATACAGTCCATAGTGCAACTAAGTCTACACCTTTCTTTTGCACTTATGGTTTTCATCCTACTGCTTTTCCTAATGTCTCTCCTAAGGACACCCCTATGCCTGCAGTTACCTCATTTGTTCGTCATCTCCATCAGATCCAGAACCTGATACGTGCCAACCTCTTGGCCACAAAACGATATATGAAGAAGGTAGCTGATGCTCGGCGTAATATTGCTCTATCTTTTCAGCCCCGGGACAAGGTCTGGCTTTCTTCAAAATTTCTGCCTTTTCGCTTATCTCGGAACAAGTTCAAACCTCATTACTATGGGCCTTTTCGAGTTTTGCATGTGATTAATCCAGTCTCTGTTCGACTTCGTCTGCCATTGACTTGGAAAGTGCATCCTGTTTTACACATATTCCAACTCAAGCCTTTTGTTCCAGATCCCTACCAGAGAACTGCCCATGTTCCTCCTCCTCTTTTGGTTGATGGTCATTCTGAGTAGGAAGTACATGAGATATGCGATTTGCGCATTTTTCGGAATCGCCTCCAGTTTTGATGTGCTGGAAGGGCTATCCCATTAGTGACTGTTCGTGGGAAGCTGCCTCCTCTGTCCATGCTCCTCGCTTGGTACGTACCTTTTTTCAGCATTTTCCAGACAAGCCTGGGGCTTTGGGGAGGGGACCTACTGTGACGCAACTTGCGGACTGCGGTCAGATCGGTGGTCCGTGTCCCGGACGGGAGTTTCTGCCGCGGGTCGCGTTTTGAGCCGCGTTTCGGGCTGCTGCCTATTTTTCGGTCCACAGCGCGACCTGTACATCTTTCTTTGGGGCACTGCCCACAGGTAAATCAGGATCTAACCATACTACAATTGCATTGCTGAAGTTCTACAATCACCATGGCTAGTCAAACATTTGGCGATAATATCACCCACAAAGCGTTGCCCCATGGAGCAGACTACCGTCACCTGTTAACATACAAATGTAGGACAGAGCGCATTCCAAGGGTGCTGGGCCCCCTGTGTGGTACCCCCAGTGTGCATCAATTATGAGCCGGCAACAATGCTTCCACTACTTTCCCACTGGGCTGACTGACGGAAACCTCGGTTTGCGCTGGTCAGCCCAGTGAGAAAGTCTTAATGGGGCTGGCGGGGAGGTCCCCAGCATGGCAGCAACCACCCCATTGGGAGTTTGGCAGACAGGTGTTCCCACCCACCAAACTCATAATAGGGCCCTAGATCTCTTTCCAGCTAGGCCTCCTACAGGGTCCAGTGTACTGTGGTTAGCTAAGCCATCTTGGAGTCAGGTGTCCTTTTGCTTTTTGTCTCCTGGGAGCAGTCAAACAGGAGATCAACCACCTGACCCTTGGAAAGCAGTTCCAGTTAAGGGGCAAATAACTGTGAATTAGTGTTCTACCATTTCCACAGACTAATATGTGAAATAAATAATATAATAACACTCACATGTGCCTTATGGAAAATGCACAGCTAAGCCAACACACTGGAAATAGCGTTTAGTAATACAGTCAATGTGAGAGCACCAATTTCTAATATGTAATGTGTTACCTTTTTTAATGTTTCACACTCTGCAGCTTGGACTGACAAGGCACACATAAGGGTTGACTTAATAATGTATAAAAATTAGTTTCCATACAGGGCCAAAACATTTTCCCTGCCATGTGCAACTGCAGTGCTTTTAAATTGCAGCCCTGTTTATGTCATATATGTCGGTTGTGTAAATACAGGCTTCCGCCCACAGATGACTTTAAGGCCCTCATTACGAATGTGGCGGTCTGACCGCCCTATTTTGACCGTGGCAGATGGGCCATGGTTTGACCGCCGGCACCGCCAGTTTGCCCCCTGTTGACAGCCTGTCGGTCTTGGCAGTCGCCAGCACTGCCCTGGCGATTACGAGTCCCCTTTCTGCCAGTCTTTGCTTGGCAGTCTCACCGCCATGCAAAGGCTGGTAGAAAGGGGATTTTCAGGGGCCCTATGAGGGCCCCTGCACTGCCCATGCACTTGGAATGGGCAGTGCAGGGGCCCCATGGACAGCCCTGTCGCACTTTTCACTGCCTGTATTATGGGCAGTGAAATGCGCTACGGGTGCTGTCGCACCAGACGCACCACAACATTGCCACCAGTTCGATTGCGAGCCAGCTTCAATGCTGTGGTGAGTTTTCTGCCGGCCCAGCGGAAAACTCCTAATAGGGCGGCCAGCATACGGCCAGCACAGGCGGTATGCTGGCTGCAGCAGCTTCGGCGTCTTTTTAAAAGACGTAATGAGGGTCTTAATTTCCAAGCCACTGGCACATTTTCTAGTGCATTTACAATGGCCTTAGATGAAAGTTAAATGAGCCAGTTGGATAAAGGCATTTTAGAGCCATATCAGATACAGTGTAGCACTGAATACCAGTATCACAGTGCAAAAAGTCCTAATACCAGCTAAAAATATGTCCCACAAAATGGCTCAAAATCAGGGATGACCATACTGCAAAGGACAGATTTTCTCCAATATGATACATATCTCCTAGTCTGCAATTTTAGATGCCATTTTATCAGATTACTTTATTTAGGACAAATATGTATATCTCTTTCTCTCATGCATACATATTTTTTTGAGTCCAGCCTCTTTCCTATTGCAACTTTAAATGTATTGGTCCTTAATTACCACCAATTATGTCCCTTTCTGGTTTCTTTGTCCCAACAAAGATGACCAATGATTTTCTAGTCATTTCTTAAAGAGGTGAACTCCAGCACAACTTCATTTAATACTGCTATGTCATTAAAGTACATTAATTGCCCCATCTTTAAAAAGACTGATAAGATGCATTTCTCAGAAACACACAATTGTTTTTGTCCTTGACCAGACAGGCTTTTCACCGGACTGCAGTTATGATTTACTCTGGGCTTTTTTGGCTTCTACTAAAATCTTCCAGTGAAACATACCTTCAACTTGGGATCTCATTACGAGTCTCGTGGTGATGGTCGGACTGCCGCAAATGTGGCGGTCCGATCACCACATTACAACCCTCGTGGGCGGACCCACCAGGGTGACCGCCGTCCCTGCCAGGAAACACGGTTCCCGATGGGCTGCCGGCAGTCTGAGTTGTACTCAGCTAGGGCAGCGTTGAACTCAGCGCCTCCTGGCTGATTACAACTCAGCTTTCCACCAGCTTTGCATGGGAAGGCTGGCGGAAAGCCAGTGCTGGGAGCCACAGGGGCGGCTGCAATGCTCATGCCATGCACGGCGTGGGCCCCCCGCCCAGCACCATCAGACAGCAGACAGTCCGCATTCCGATTGGTGCTGGGGGCCCCGGTCTCCTCACTGGGAGTCTGGAGATCGGCTTGTCCGACCATCAGACGTGTAATGAGGACCTTGGTCCAAGCTATGCTTCAGTGTTTCATGTTAATATGCAAGTTATTGACAGTACCATCTACTCATGTATTTTTCAGTTATAATCTGACATCCACTCTACAAGACCGTCCATACCTCAGTTTTGAGATCAAGTATTTATAGTAAAACTCTATGAACACACTCCCCCTTTTGAAGTTTTGAGTCCGAATGAGATGGTTACTGTGAACCTCCCCTGATTTACCGATTTTTAAAAACTGTTTAACCCCTTTAACCCAGTGTGACCAAAATTATGATAATTTTAATCCCATCCTTTTGCAGTGCATGAATGACAAGTATTTTCACTCTTGCATATAACAGAAAGGGAACTTAAATGAATACATTTCCATAACCAAGTTATTTTTCATTCTTGAGAAACACCTAGACAAACTTGCCAAACAGAGAGAAACTCATGGCAGTTGAAGCTGCAAGTAACAACATAACATTATGTACTGCAAGAAGTAGGTGATGATTAAACCAAATTTTAATTTTGTAAAATAATCTGCTATCTGCTGCTATCTATTAGAACAGCTATACATATTACTGAGAAGAATTTTCATGTGCATATTATGGTTTGTTAGCACTTGATCTATTAGTAAATTGTAATCGACCTAGTTACACAACCCAACAGAGATGGGAGAATATAGATACACAACATAATGCATAGCTCCTATCAATATAGAGAATGTTTAGGAAAATATTTTTCTTCTCAGCTTTCCAAATCAGTGCTTGAATCAAAGGGCTGTGGTCATTTTGCACTTTCGGAGGGGGATCACTGACATTATATCGAAGTAAACAATTTCACTTGACAAAAATATCATGTCAAAGACATTGTTTACCAAAACACTGTGTCCCTATACTTATAATGGTAAGTACAAAAATACCAGAAAAAATATCTTTGACACTAATAACATCAGAAAATAGGCAATAATATCAATTTTGAAATATAAGTAGAGTAAATGTAAAATATTTAATATATACTTGTAATATAATGTCAATTATATATGTCCACTCATTTTAATACTACATATAAATATTTACATAGTCACATAATTAATAAAAATATTTAATTTCTATATTTTATATTGTAAATGTATTTATATGAATATATACATATATAATTAATAAATTATGTTTTATACATTATATTTTTGTACTATTTTAAATTTAACTAAAAGAATATATATATATATATATATATATATATATCTATATATATATATATATATATATATATATCTATATATATATATATATATATATATATGATATATATTCATGGTAATACATTTATTTACAATATTAATAACATTAATATATAATGTAAAATAAAGGTTTTTATTATGTTATATAATACATATAACACACATAGAAAATAATAACATTAAAATATAAACAATTGGATAGGGAAAAATATAACAATTGAAGTAGACAATAAATAAAATATTTAAAAAAAAAAAAAAAAAAACAAGTATAAATATTAAAATAAAATAAAAATAAATATAAATAATAAAAAACAGACGGACAAATAATCATAGAAAATCTATTCGACCGATATTATGAAAAGTGTAAGAGCCTAAGAATATTCAACATACTATTTCTACTCACCTTTATGCAACAGTAGAGAAGGTTTTGGACTTCAAAGGGGTTAGATTTACTATTCCTACTCCAGTCACCACAATAATTGGGAAAGTGATGGTCTTTGGAGGGGTTAAATTTACTATTACCACTCCAAACAGTGCAATAGCAGGGAAAGTGTTGGACTTTGGAGGGGCAAAATCTACTATTCCCACTCTAGTCTGTGCAACAATAGGGAAGGTGTTGGACTTCAGAGGGGTGAAATGTACTATTCCCACTCTAGTTAGGGCAACAGTAAGGAAAGTGCTAGACTCTGAAGGGCTAAAACTCTTAATACAAATATTAATCGCATATATATATATATATATATATATATATATATATATATATATATATATATATATATATTTATGCAAAATCCTGAGCTCCAAACGGGCCCGCAACCCAAGGGGGGTGGAGCATGAACCGGCAGACCACTGCAGTGAAAATATCTTACATCCCACAGAAAAACGCTCACTCAGAGAGAAGGTCAAAAAGTCTTATTCCAAACAAGATGCATTTCTGCCGACTCCTCAGCCTTGATCAAGGCTGCGGAGTCAGCCGAAACGCATTGTGTTTGGAGTAAAAGTTTTTGCTTCATTAACTTACCATCCGATCCCCTACAAACCCAAAAATTCCCTATTGCACTATAAATTATTATGAACAATTATATTAAAATTTTCAACCACTTAAAATTGCAAACTATATTTTAAAAAATAATAACAATTACACAAACAATAACACAAAAAAGAATATTTGATCTAAAACACGTTCGAATAATTAAAAAACTATATTTTTTAAAATTATGTGATTGAAAACTATAAAAAAACAACATTCTTAAAAACGATACTGCTTACCTGAAAAAACGATATTCTTCACAACAATATTTTTGCATCACAATACTTTTGTCTCACAATGTTTTTTGTGACTTCCGAATTTCACTACTTGGTATTTTGTACAAATGCCTCCAGAGGTCTGCTAGGTCCCCATAAATGACAGAGAACTATGTCACAGCTCGGAGGAGGGAGTAACACCCAAAACCTCCACCCTGAACATCACATAATGACATTGCATGACACCTACAACACCCACATGAGCATAGTCGGTAGATACCAAAAAGCGACAAGACTTAACAAATAATTCAAATCTGACATCTGAAGAATTTGAAGAAATTAAAGATACTGTGATCTTTTCCATATATTAGTTGTGGGTTTCATGAACACACACTGTGCACATGTGAAGACTAGATGACTCATGAACAGTAAAAGCAAATCTAAGGTTCTGTCCATCCATACCCTAAATATTAGACAATAGTCTAATGCTATCTTGCATGCAATTCTGCATTATGACATTCCTACAGGGAATATGATATATTCCCTTAAGGTTATCGCATTTTATTTTTAGTTTGCCTATTTTTTTAAGGGCCCAGATCAACGTTAATAGCTTTGCATTTCTGAAGGCAGAGATCAATAAGGGCTTACTGCTAACTCACTGCAGCACCTGGGACCGGAGGGGATATTCTGAAGTTATTTTACAATTTTTACTTCAAGGAAACAAAACGGGGATGACGTTTTGTAAACATGTTCCTTCGAATTAATGAGAACAAAAAAACAGGTGCGCACGATTTAAACTTAGATTGGAAGCATTTCCATTACTTAACCCTTCGGTTATTTAATTTGTGTTTAAGAACTGGGATTTTGCCAGAGTGCTGGAAGCAAGCTTGTGACATTCTAGTGCACACATCAGAAAGCTTTGATGAATTAAAAAAAAAAATCACCCAAAAATATCTATTTTGCGAGCGATATTTGAAATGTCAGAAAGATCCGCGTGGCATCTCATTTATGTTTACCAGATGCCTTACCAACGCAGTGGTATATAGTTATTGTGATTTATAAAAATGATATGGGTCTATTTGGTGAGATTTATTATATTTAGAGGGTCATTTACTAAGATTTTTCACGGCCGATTACATGGCACAAAGTGACGCAGAGCATTGAGTTGATTTACTTATCATTATAAAATCCGGAGTACCCCTGCAGTCCATTGTAAATAACCCCAAAGTATTGAAAATCTCCACTGCGTCTTTAGGTGGATACGCGGTTGTCTCATGTTCATATCTAAAAATGCATTTAAGCACCAAAACAGTGTTACTCTTAAGGTATACGGCCCCTATCTGCATCGTGGCGACTTTTCAGGAGGTTCACTGGGAACAGACAAGGACCGTGTGACCTAACACAGACACACCGACCCTAGGTGAGTCGTGACACTGGCTACTCTGAGAGCAGTGCTTTATTGAAAGGCAGAGCAGCTATTAAAGCAGCCATTCCGTCTTTCACACTGCAGGAAGCAGCCAGCATGTGTTAACGCTGAATTTTATTCATGTATTCTAAGTGTTGAATTTGCATGGAAAATGAATTAACTTAGAGAAAAATAATGCACGCATTTCAAGTTGCGCCCACCTGAGTGGCCGTCAGTGTTCACCAAGTGTATTTATTAATAGCTTATTAATGTAAGATGTTGCGCTTATGTCCGATTACCGTAGTGATATGTCATAGTAAGGGTTATGTATTATGTATTAGCTTTATTAATCGTAGGCCCTAACTTAGCGAGGTCTTGGGCCTAGTTGCACAGCCTCATGTCAAGTTCCATTTTCTTAGGCGATTATAAAATGGCTGCTTAGAGAATTAAATTGTGATTTTCCACTGTACTGACCAAGTGCTCAAAGCTGAAATTCTTTCTCATGAGAACTGCTTGCTAGAAGATTTTGTATTAGCTAGAGATACATTGTAATAGTGTTGTATGTTTAAGAATGACCTTCCCAGGAGAAGACAATGGATGCACTGACTGGAGTATAAGCTGCAACCATATTGGTACCTGACAAGCCAAATGTCGAGAACAGGAGAAGAGGAGCCAATCATCGACATGTGAACTGTACACTAGGAAACTTTTAGGTTTTATTCTCATTGGACTAAATGCAAATATGCTATTCTTTGTCCAATTAGGACGTGATAAGTAGTTTTAGGAAAATCTAACTTAACCAGACTGCACCGAAAGGAGAGAGCCTATCCTCCCCATTCTTCTTGAGAGTTGAGCCCACTTTTTCGATTATTCTTATCCAAACTGCATGCAGAGACTTTGCTTTTCCTGAACTCTAATTTGAAGCCTGATTCCTTGCTGACCGCACTGATGTCCAATTGATGAAGACTGACGCAGCTTGCTGAACCATACTGAGGCAAGGTAGATGATGATGTTGCTAATTGTTATGTTCCTTTGCTTTTGCCTTAGGTACCAACTGCTGATTTTGATAAAGCCATAGTTAGATGTTTTTCTAAATTTGTGTTGACTAAATTGTTTTGAATTAAGTCCAAACATGCTGTTATAATCTGGTGTTAGTTAGGATTCTCACTGATGACGCTCGCTACATGTAATAACAGTTGATGTCTCTTCTTTGCTAAATCCAAATGTATGTTATTTAGTTTGTGCAGTTATTCTTGCTATTCATTTGTACTATAACCTTCGAATGTGTAGTGGCTCAAGCTTTGATTAGATTATGGTTCTTTAGGCTCTTTGGGCAGCCATTGTTGTTTTTGTATGTTTATCATTTGATATTGAGATTAAGTTATGTGACATTATCATTGTTAATATAGGGAAATAAACATTCTAACTTTTACATAAAGGTGTGGTTATTCATGGCCGCAAGATCATGGTATGTGGAAATTACTGACTCCTATTGATCATTAATGTCATAGATTGTTATTGCTATTGATTTGTATTGGTACAGGGTTATATGGTGGGAACTACTCGAAGCGCAGTCAAACGGTCTACTGGTCTATATGCGTCCCCTTGTAAGTTTACTTAATAAAGTCCGATGCATTGAGACATGCACTTAAGAGGGGCAAGAGAGACCCTCTGTAGGCGGGTGCTTAATTCGCAAAACAATGAATGCCTGTGCACCCAGGCTGTACTCAGAAATGTGGTGCTATTAAATGTTGATGCACCGAATACCACCTCATGCCTCTTTAGTCATGGAACGGACACACCCTGCCCCTTTAACTCTCTCTTGCAGGTTTCCTGCTTTCTCCCTTTGTGGCAGTTATTCCGTCTTTCTTTCCCTCCTTTCCCCAGTGTTTGAATTTCCCTCTCTTGCTCTCAGGCAATGGGTTATTAGACAGAGTAAGTGTTCGTTCCCAAAAATAAGTGCCAGTGGGAGCCACCAGCAACCACAACTCAAATTAAGGACTGTGCAGGGGGATGTCTGGTGGCTCATGTTTCATCCAATACCTTCCTTCAGAGGGCTCCCTCTGTGGGAGCCCTGACTGTATACCACCTCTTTGTAGTGCAATGTTCCTTGTGATGGTCTCTTCACTTCTGCACCTACATACTTAATTGCAGCAAAAGCGCAGAGGCAAAGTATTTCCCTCACTAGCATAGGGCCATACCTCTATGCTAATAATTGAACGCCAGCTTAAGATAATGCTATATGTATTAACAAAGGGGCTGCACAAGTGCCTGCAGCCGCTTCTATAATACTGCAGTGCCCCAGGGCATAGAAAATGGCTATGATGATGTCTAATATAATATCTTACAAGGGGCCTTAATCCCAAAATTGATTTTTTAGTACATGAAGTAGTTCTGCAGGGTGGGGGGCGTGGCCTGGAGCCTATGGCATGAGGAGTAAAAGCGAGGAGCTCTGGCCCGGACCTCCCATCCGTGCCTATCCTGGCATAATGGCCTCGGAGCCCCAGTAGCAATAACCCCCCCAAGGTCCAGTGGGATGGCGGCACCAGGAAAATAACGCAGTGGCGCGGCAGCCAGGCCCAGAAGCGGCCCAGAAGGTAGAGGAGACTTGGGGCCCCCGCTCCCAAGATGGCGGGTGCGACCTGGGTCGTAAGGCAGGGATCGTGCGTAGTCCCTGCCCACCAGTGAGAAAAATGAGCAAAAGGAGCTTGCAACGCGGGACCAGTCTGGGGAGCGCGGCCTGAGGTCCGGATGAGCAGAGCCTTAGAGAGGTGGCCCTGGACCTGTGAGGTAAAAAGGGCCTGGGTGGATTCGGCTGGTGGCCCGCCCCTATCCGACCGGAGCGAGTGAGGCCAGCAAACTGCAGAAAGGACTGGGGGAGGAGTGCAAGGTGGGGGCTATCGAGCCCCCCGGCACCCGAACTGCTGAGGAGATGGAGAAGAGCGAGACAAGCGCCCCCCTCCCACAATGGTAGAAGCAAGAAGGCGGCCCGATGGGCCAGGGGGAGACGGCTGAGACACTAGGCAGTAGGACTGGCCGCCCTGACCCCCCCCCCGGGGGAGGAGAGAGTGCAGTGAGTTGAGCGACCCAGGGGGGCCTTACCCCCCCCCACGGGGGTCCTGGCGGGGCCACTGTGGGAGAGTGAAATCTAGGCCTGAAGGGGGACGATGGCAGACAGTGCCCGCTCACTAGACCCTGACAGCGCAAAGAACCCTGCATTGAGGGGCATCAGGGGCCAATAAAAGAGGAGAGGACTGCCCCTATCCTCCAGGTCACTCGGAACCAGCGACAGGTGAACAAGTCACGGAAAAGGGTGGACACTTCACCCCGACAACGATTATAACAAGGACCTTGCGAAGTGTGGGACGTGGCAGCGGCATACAATGCCTCAGCACGAGCACCCCAGAAGAACCAAGCACAAGATAGCACAGCACTGCAACAGGGTGGAGGCGAGCTGCTGAAAATGGGTAAACCCAACAAGAAAAGAGAAATGGCAGGGGACACTAGATTGCAGCCCAACTGCCCTACGTCATTGCACACTAGCACTGCACAACCGGAACCTATGAGTGAACTGACAGGGGGCCCGCTCTGGGGGACCTACTACAAGCCATCACGGCCTCCAAGGAGATCTTGGAGTCTAAGATAGACACACTGGCAACGGACTTGGGCTTGCTCCAAGAGGACCAACAACGCCTGGTGGGGAGGGTCACCGCGACGGAGAGGGACATGGAGGATCTCAAACCAGCAATGTCAGCAGTAGGTGACGGGGTGTCCACCCTGGAGAAGCTGGTGGAGACCCTGATAGCCCTAGCAGAAGATGCTGAAAATAGGTCAAGAAGAAACAATATCTTCATAGTGGGGCTGCCTGAGAAAGTTGAACTTAAAGATTTGACTAAGTACTTTGAGAACTGGATAGGCACTGAAGTCGCACCGGAGGGCCTGTTGCGGTTTTTTGCTTTCGAGAGAGCACATAGAGTACCAGCAATGCCGCCCCCTCCAGGGGCCCTGAAGTGGCCAGTAGTGGCCCGACTACTGCATTACAAAGATCGCAACCATATCCTACGCCAAGCTAGGGAAAGCAAAGAATTAAGAGTAGAGAACAATATAGTCCGAATTATTCCAGATTTCTCCCATGAGGTGCACAAACAGAGAGCCACTTTCCTGGAGATCAAAAAACAGTTGCGAACATTAAATCTTCCATACACCATGCTATTCCCTGCTACGCTGAGGGTGGCCGAGGGGCAAGATTCTTTTGAACGCCGTAAGAGGTGAGAGATTGGCTGGATAACCGAGAATGGTCTGCAGGTACAAGCGTGCCCCAGTGAACTCCACCCAGGTGCCGACGACGGCGTTCCAGGGGACCCCAACGCAGTGAAGTGGCACCCTCCCTGGAGGAAGCCCAAAAAGAGAGACAGCGCGCTACTGCTGATGTGGCACCACTGTGCGGGGGGGAGGCCAGCCCCCAATTAGAGGTGACAACAAGAGAAATACAGGGGTCGGACTCAGAAGCAGAATCTGAGAGTTCGGCAGCACTGAGCGTGGAAATACCAGTGGTGACATCATTTGATATCATGGCAAGACTCTGGAACATTCATGGAGGGACCTGCCACAAAGAGCCCAAGATACGATGAGATATACGACTCCAAGGCCCAAAGAAACCGGATGGGATGGGGCCTGGAGCTGAGAGCCCTGCGCAGCTGTGGATCTGATCTCATGCACCCCATATTTGTTCACAACTAGTTTGGATGGGGGGTTGTTCTGTCACCTGTCCTGGGGTAGAGGATTTCTGGAGTTTGTTGTTTGATGTTTTAAGGGAACCTGGGCGCTGCACCACCGGACAAGAAGCCCTGAAGAAAAACACTGCATTTATGAGGCCCACGCATAGCAAGTGGGTGCACAATGACAGACCCGTATCATTAGATCCTCATGGGGGTCTTGCAGCATTATAAAGTGGTCTCCTGGAATGTCAGGGGCATGCATAACATGACTGTTAGAAATGGGGTCTTTGGTTGGCAGTCAGGTTACCCCCTGTCCAAGCAAGGACCCTCACTCTAGTCAGGGTAAGTCGGACACAATCCAAATTATCCTGTGCCCACCCTCTGGTAGCTTGGCACTGAGCAGTCAGGCTTAACTTAGAAGGCAATGTGTGAAGTATTTGTGCAATAAATCATACAATAACACTATATAGCACCACAAAAATACACCACACAGTGTTTAGAAAAATGTATAATATTTAACTGGATCTCTGCAGATCAAAACGATAAAAGATGCAATAAGAAATTGCAGAGATATCACTGGAAAGTGATATAAAGTGTCTTAAGTCTTTAAAAAGCAAACAAAGTCTCTTTCAAGCACCAAGTACCTGGTTTGGAGTGAAAAATCTCTGCAGAGGGCCGCAGAGGAGGAGATGCTTGGAAAATGGTGTGTGCGTCGGTTTTGCCCCTTCACACATGGACTTGCGTCGTTATTTTTCACGCGGGGAAGACGTTGCCTCGATTTCCCGCGTGCGGACAGTCTCCTCTGTGGGTCGCGGGGTTTTCAGACGCCCCGGGGTCTGTGCGTGGAATCCTGGACTTGTTGTCCGGCTGCCCGTCGTTCCGGTGGGCTGTGCGTGGAATTTTCTCCCTCACGGCAGGCGCTGCATCAATTTCCTCTCTGGGAGTCGGGCGGCGTTGTCCAGGCGGGCCGTACGTCGAAGTTCCGGTCGCACCGCAGGCGCCACGTCGATCTTTTCCTTGTGAAGTCGAGCGGCGTCGTCCCGGGTCGGCGTGCAGTGAATTTTTCACCGCGGAGCAAGCTGTGCGTCAAATGTTTCACCGCACAAGGAGTCCAGTTGAATGAAAGAAGTCATTTTGGTCCTGAGACTTCAGGGAACAGGAGGCAAGCTCTATACAAGCCCTTGGAGAGCACTTCTGCAGCAAGGCAAGAGTTCAGCAAGGCAGCAGGCCAACAGCGAGGCAGCAGTCCTTTGTAGAAAGCAGTCAGGTGAGTCCTTTGGGCAGCCAGGCAGTTCTTCTTGGCAGGATGCAGGTTCTGGTTCAGGTTTCTTCTCCAGCAAGTGTCTGAGGTGGTAGGACAGTGGCCCTGTTTCATACCCAAATGTGCCTTTGAAGTGGGGGAGACTTCAAAGAGTGGCTTAGAAGTGCACCAGGTCCCCTTTCAGTTCAATCCTGTCTGCCAGGGTCCCAGTAGGGTGTGTGGCAGTCCTCCGCGTGAGGGAAGGCCCTCCACCCTCCCAGCCCAGGAAGACCCATTCAAAATGCAGATGTATGCACGTGAGGCTGAGTACCATGTGTTTGGGGTGTGTCTGAGTGAATGTACAAGGAGCTGTCAACTAAACCCAGCCAGACGTGGATTGTAAGGCACAGAAAGATTTAAGTGCAAAGAAATGCTCACTTTCTAAAAGTGGCATTTCTGGAATAGTAATATTAAATCCAACTTCACCAGTCAGCAGGATTTTGTATTACCACTCTGGCCATACTAAATATGACCTTCCTACTCCTTTCTGATCAGCAGCTACCACTTCAATAATGTATGAGGGCAGCCCCAATGTTAGCCTATGAAGGGAGCAGGCCTCACAGTAGTGTGAAAACGAATTTAGGATTTTTACACTACCAGGACATGTAAACTACACAGGTACATGTCCTGCCTTTCACCCTCACAGCACCCTGCCCTAGGGGTTACCTAGGGCACCCATTAGAGGTGACTTATATTTAGAGAAAGGGGAGGTTTAGGCTTGGCAAGTACTTTTAAATGCCAAGTCGAGGTGACAGTGAAACTGCACACACAGGCCTTTGCAATGGCAGGCCTGAGACAAGGTAAAGGGGCTACTTAAGTGGGTGGCACAACCAGTGCTGCAGGCCCACTAGTAGCATTTAATCTACAGGCCCTAGGCACATATAGTGCACATTACTAGGGACTTATAAGTAAATTAAGTAGTCCAATTGGGTATGATCCAAAGTTACCATGTTTAAAGGGAGAGAGCATATGCACTTTAGCACTGGTTAGTAGTGGTAAAGTGCGCAGAGTCTAAAAGCCAGCAAAAACAGTGTCCAAAAAGTGAAGGGAGGCAGGCAAAAAGTTAGGGGTGACCAGCCTAAGGCATGTCAGGCCTAACAATGACTAAGCGATATAAGGTATACTCCTACTTGCAGAAGAGGGGGGCCCACATAGTGATGCAGCAGGAAACACACTTGACAACAGCGGAGGGAGCGGCACTGCAGAGGAGGTGGAGGGGCCAAGTATACTACACAACCTACTCTGCGTATGCACGGGGCACCCTGATATGGATTAGGCAGGAGCCCCATTTCAAAAGACCAGCACGCTTGTGGATCCTAACAGGCGCTATGTTTTGTGGTCACTCGCTGGTTGGGGGGAGAGGACATTGCGCTCATCAACAAATACGCACTGAACACAGATCAGAGCACATTTCTGGATCACCTCTCGAGGACGTTGGCCCCCTCACCTGGTTCATGCAGAACTGATGGGGGGGATTTTAATTGTGTGGCTAATCCTGAGCTGGGCAGGTCCCACCACCACTGAGGGACTCACAAGTGAACACCATAGCTAAAACATTCCAGGAATGGCAGACTGAATGGCGACTGCTGGACACCTGGAGACACCTCTATCCAAGCACCAGGGATTACTCCTTCTTCTCTGCATGCACGATTTGGATGTACGCTTAGATACCCTTCTCTGCACGCCTTAGGTACATACTCAAACCATGGAAGTAGAGTATTTGGGGAGAACAATATCTGACCATAATCCTGTTCTTCTCTATTTGGCCTGGGAAAAGACTAACACACATATACCAACCTGGTGCCTAAAACCCGAGTCCCTAGAAGACCCAGCCTTCCGAGAACAAGTAAGGGGACACATCAAAAACTATTTTGAGGAGAACACGGCTACTGCCCTATGTCCCTAGATAATGTGGGACGTATTTAAAGTAGTGGTCCGAGGGGGATGCGTAGCTGCATCGATGGGAATTCGGAAGACACTCCTAAGAGAGTTTGCGACAGCAGAAACCGAGTTACGTACATTAGAAAAACAAAGACCGGATACTCTGAGCTACAGGGGGAGGTGAGCGAGGCCAGAGGGAAAGTAGTAGAGCACACTGAGAGGCTCTGATGTTTCGATAACAAAAATTACATGATAAGGCTCATGCGGAGAGGGATAAAACGGGTGCACTGTTAGCGTGGCTGGCCAACCCTGCAAAAAGAGGAACCCCCATCGTAGAGATCATTACCTCCGTAGGGTGCAGACTATACAGTCAGGAAAAGATTAATCGTCATTTTCTTGAATACTACACCACACTCTACGCAAGCGTCACACACGGGGAAGACATATACGAGCATTCCTTGGGCATCTTCCGCGCCAATGCCTTGATGAAGCAGAGAAGGACGCTTTGGGAGGTGAAATAGAGGACAAAGAAATCAGAGAAGCCATTAAGGGCCTGGCACGGGGAAAAAAACCAGGTACAGACGGATTCCCAATAGAATTCTTTGCCGCATATATAGATGAACTGGCGCCTAAGCTGGCGCAGCTATATGGTAAGGTACGAGAGGCGAAATGCCTCCCAGATTCCACAAGGGAAGCTCTGATAATTCCATTGCTAAAACCTAGCAAACCGGCTAACGACAGCAGAGCTTACAGGCCCCTGTCTATACTGAACTCGGATTACAAGACCCTAAGTCACTAGAGGCCAACATTCCAAACAAAAGAACTGCAACTATTCTAGCAGTAGACATAGAAAAGGCATTCAGAAGCTTAGATTGAAAATACTTATATGCAGTCCTAGAGCCCATGGGACTGGGGGAGGGATTTATTAGCTGGCCAAAACTACTACACACAGACCCTAAAGCTCGAGTCAGAACTGGGGTCACAATCTCTGAGCAATATCCTGTAGAGAGGGGAACAAGGCAGGGTTGCCCACTCTCGCCCTTACTATTTGCATTGGCAATGGAACCATTACCTACCGAGGCACAAACTGCTACTTGGTATCAGGGACTTGAATACAAGGATCATCATCACAAAATAGCGCTGTACGTGGACGATCTGCTTCTGTTCTTATGAGGCACAGGGCCAGAGCTAGAAGGAGCCCAAGCACTCTTGGCACAATTCGGCCAATTAGCAGGGCTACAGGTGAACTGGCAGAAATCTCATCTGTACCCGCTTTCTGCGAATTGCCACCTCCCCGAGGAGCTGGGACATGCCTCCTGGGAGCCCCGATGCATGTCCTATCTGGGAGTCAAGGTTTATCACGCTAGGGTGGATACCCTAGAATGTAATATAAGGAGCCCCTTTAGGGCACTGAAATCCAATCTGGGATTCTGGAAGTCACTTCCATTATCGGTAGCCGGGAGAATAGCACTTATTAAGATGGTGGCGCTACCAAGACTCTTGTACTATTTTGTGGTATTACCGCTCTGGATCCCTGTCGCGCTTTTCAGGGAGCTGGACTCCTTGATTACGGTGTTCATATGGGGAGCTGGGAGATGCTGGGTGGCACTTGACACTCTGAAAAGACCACGTGCGGAGGGGGGCGCTGGGCAGAATATGAAAGCCTAGTGTTGAAACTGGAACTCAGACAGGATAGGGGCCCCTCAGAGATAACTGGCGCTTGGGAACAGTTAGTTGCAACCTTGCAGGAAGAGACTAGGACACCCTTATAGAAGCTAATGAGCCCACACCATCACCCACTGCAAGAGAAGGCATTGCTCCCACAACAGTAAAAGCAGGTAGACCATAGGACAAGTCACTCACATGCTTTAAACTACAGGAACCCTAAACAGTATAGCGGCACAACACATGCATGGGAACATCTAGAATTGAATGGACTATTGTTCGGGGAGGTGGGGTGGTGGGGGGGCAAGGGGGAGATAGAACGGCATTACTCTACATTCCATGCTAGTTAACCGACAAGAGGAAGATGTATCTTAACACTAATAGCCTTAGAAGCCACATTAGAAATCGGCTTAAACAGAGGGCAGAAAATCCGGAATATCTGCGGACAGAAACACCATACAGGCCGCCTGGCCAAGTAATGTGGGGTGGATGATAGGTTCCTACTTGATCGACGCTAATGATCGTATACCATACAGTAGCCCCAATTATTGAAGGTTGCTTAAAAAAGCTGATTGATATGGTAACAACTATATGATTGTAGAAGTATGCCAATTTTAGAAGTGGAATGTATTTGAACCAAACTTCAATAAAATCTGTTTAAAAAAAAGTAGTACATATTACAAAATGTAATTCACAAACTTACATGGGTAAATCTAAACCTCCACCTCTCCTATATTTTCCATGGGAAAATCCTTATACATGTAAGTTTACTACCTAGTAGAAAATGTGGGAGAGGTCAAGAAGAGTGAATGCAAAAATGGGCATATTTAGTTCTTAATGGGAGGGGTTTAGAGAGGACAAAGGACAGGATTAGGGAGGCTTAAGCAGGGGTTAAGGGAGGTACAGGCAGCCTCTCAGCCACTGAAGAGTAAACCTATTGCTATTCACAAACTGCACTTATAACGTTACTACAACCAAAAGGACCGAAAACAGTAGCAACTGTATTCAAGCTCAGAGGTGGAGTAACGTCAGAATCACACATGGGCAACCACTAAACACAAAGCACTCCCACAGGAAGAAAATATATGTAGGAACTTCAAATAAAATCCCATTAAAATAATGTTAAATTACATTAAATTATTTAAACAAGTTCAAAATAAAAATAGATGTAGTTTAATGTTAAACAAAATCTTAAAATAATATTTTTTAAATAATGTTTATTTAAAAACATTAATTTAACATTTTTATAACTATGTATTCAAATTAATTGTAATCATTTTTAGTGCATATATACATTTTATATTGTAGGTGGGATTATTTTATGTAGACCTTCAGAAAAACAATTTAAAATGAATTCATTTTAGTCAAATTTGAGTTTATAATTAAGTTGATAGTGCTGTAGTTTTTGTTTTGTTTAACAGTTAAAATATTTATTTAAAATTAGTTTACATTAATATTTAACATTAAAATATCCTGTAATTTTCACAGGGAGATCTCCACCATGGCATATGTTTGTCACATGGTTACCCTTTTTATTTTGACTATCACTAGAGTTGCCCTAACAAATGCTCATATTTTTTTTAAAAAAGGCAAAGCCCTGGGCCTCAATATTATTTGACCCAAAGTGAGAATCAAGAACCTGATAACAAATCAAGTCCCTGTAAATAAAATGAACAAAACAAGGAGAGGACAAAAAACCCTGCGAACACCTTACTATTGGACCCAAGCTAAGGGCCACATTACAAGGCTGGCAGTCTTGAGACTGCAGCACTTCAGGTGGCCCGACCGCCACATTACAACCCTGGCGTTTGGAGTGCCAGGGCCCCACCGTCACTGCCAGGAACATGGTTGTCGGCTGCATGTCAGAGGTCGCAGTCGTTGACAGCCACTGCAGTGCTGAGTTCAGCACCGTCGTGCTGATCAGTCCAGTTTCCACCAGCCTTTTCATATCAGGGTCCCACCATGAATAGGCTGGCACAAAGCCAGCGTTGGAGGCCACAAGGGAGGCCCTGCACTGCCCACGGCGATGTTGTGCTGGGATGCACTCTGTCTGCTATGGCAGATAGTGCTATGGCAGATTTCAGAGGTTTCTGCTGATCAGCCCAGTGGAAACCTTGTAATGAGTCTGGGGGGAGACTGCCAGCTCCGCAGTGGTCTCCTCTCCACGGGGCTGGCAGGCTGATGGTTGGTCAGTCAGCATTGTAACAAGGCCCTAAGTTACATACGCCCCTTTGGAATTTAACTTTCATGGTAGCAAGGCAGAGTAGGACAAGGCTTAATCAGGGAATGTTGTAGATTTGAAAGTTAAAATTCCGCAGAGCGCACAAAAGCACTTAATAAATAAATGTTGTATTTGTGCCTTTGCTTTTAAAAATTGCTTACATTGACATACAACTAAATAACAAACATAAAATTGCAAATGTGCGAAAAGAAAGCCAGAGATAGGTGTATTAAGATCTCTCAGTGTTAAACAATGTGTAACAGTTTTTTAA